>NC_091643.1:41142732-41460311 GCF_027580195.1 Bos mutus | reverse complement strand
TATTACTCTCTGCCTTTCATCCTCTCCCAGCTTCCTCACCCTCCCTGGATACTGTGACTCACACACACCACCTGTGCAGGCGTCATATGGAAGCGAGGCATCCACAGCCCCCACTGTCTCCCGTCCACTTCTGCCCTCCCTCTGAGCCACACTTTTCTGCCTGCCCACAAAATCACTGTGCTTTGCAACACAAAGACAATTAAAAATTGTCCAAACCTCTATTTCACTTTAAAAAACAAGTTGTGTTATAATAATAATACTTTAGCTGAATGGGATTAAGAACTACAAACACTGTTATCAGATTTCTTATGTATACATCATAAAGCATGCAAACACATTGTCAGCCTCAGAAATGAATATGCAATAGGTTCTCTGAAAAGGCTCTTTAGAAATGTAAATAAATAAAAAAGAAAACATCAGAGTGGAATTAAAAATAAAATGTTTAATGCAAAATGCTCCCCCTACTAGAGTATTATATTCTTAAAAGGTACTACAAGGATAAAACATTTCAACTAGGTTATCCTACTAAGTAGAGTAAACACTAATTTTATGAGCCGGGTTCACTCTTATCTAATACTTATCTAATATGTTGAAAAGCATATTGGATATAAAATAGCAGACATTTTTAGAAGGTAAGTTCCGTGAATGCTTTGTAAAAATTATCCATTCATTTAAATTATTTACGGAGCACTTAATAAGGACAGAAATATCTTTAAGCACTAAAGAAACTGGGTTGAAATAATAGATTTGGGGAACTTCCAAGCACAGGAAGGGCTTCCCATGTAGCTCAGCTGGTAAAGAATCCACCTGCAATGCAGGAGACCCTGGGTTGATTCCTGGGTTGGTAAGATCCACTGGAAATGGGATAGGCTAGCCACTCCAGTGTTCTTGGGCTTCCCTGGTGACTCAGCTGGTAAAGAATCTGCCTGCAATGCGGGAGACCTGGGTGTGATCCCTGGGTTGGGAAGATCCCCTGGAGAGGGGAACAGCTACCCACTCCAGTATTCTGGCCTGGAGAATTCCATGGACTGTATAGTCCATGGGGTCGCAAAGAGTTGGACACAACTGAGTGACTTTCACAGTATAGTACAAACACAGGAAGGAAATTTCAGGTGGCTGATATTCCCATAAGCGTTCTAGTGGGCCACCCACCTGAACCACCTCAACCCCTAACGTAGCCGCTTAGTAATTTATAACCCAAACTGAGGCCCTACTCGGCCTCAGGTACAGGACTCATGCTGAAGCTCTGAAGCTAGACAAAGCCAGGAGCATTGAAGATGAATCAAAGGAACGTTCATAGGTTGTTTCTCAGGAATTGTAGCAAAGTCTCTTGATGAGACAAGAAGGACACTAAGATCAATAGGAATAGGTCATCTGGGGATATTAAAATGTAGAAACGCAGTGGTACAAACAATAAAGAACATTTCCTTTATAATCACAGGGAATTTTCCTTCATTTCCCCCTCCCTCCCTTCTTTTCCCTCCTTCCATCTCTCTTCTTTCTCTCTCTCAATTTTTGATCAGTGGTAAATATATACAGTATACATTGTATAATGAAAAATTTTGGATTAGGAACAAGAATAATGACTTTCCCACCTAGAAATACACAGATTCAAACTAACACAGAGGTAGTGTAAAGGTAAGTCATAGTGATATTAGAACAACAATGACCTTATTGTTATTAAAATGAAGTGAAAGTGAAGTCGCTCAGCCTGTCCGACTCTTTGAGACCCCATGGACTGTAGCCTATCAGGCTCCTCTGTCCATGGGATTTTCCAGGCAAGGATACCGGAATGGGTTGCCATTTCCTTCTCCAGAGGATCTTCCTGACCCAGGGGTTGAACCCGGGTCTCCCGAATTACAGGCAGAAGCTTTACCATCTGAGCCGCTAGGGTCCTATCTTCAGTCGTGTCCGACTCTGTGCGACCCCATAGACGGCAGCCCACCAGGCTCCCCTGTTCCTTGGATTCTCCAGGCAAGAACACTGGAGTGGGTTGCCATTTCCTTCTCCAATGCATGAAAGTGAAAAGTGAAAGTGAAGTCACTCAGTCGTGTCCGACTCTTAGCGATCCCATGGACTGCAGCCTACCAGGCTCCTTCCTCCATGGGATTTTCCAGGCAAGAGTACTGGAGTAGGGGTGCCATTGCCTTCTCCAATTCAAATAAAAGAGGGGTTCAAAACCTTCAGTAGGTTATTTCTCTCACAATATAACACCAAAACCAATTTGCATGTAAACTTAGTTTGAAGATGATGTTTATTTCATTAAAATCAAATGGTCATTGTGTGAATATTGGAGTGGAAAGAACTTCTGTCTTATTGATGATTGCATTTCAGTGTATGAAAGACTGATCTCATGCACAGATTTACAACCATAACTATTCTACATAACTTTCCTTAGTGGGAATTATTCTAAATATTTTTTTGCATCATTTTGATCTTAAAGTGAATTTCAGCCATGTTGAAATGAGTATGCATTCATAATAATTTTTTAAATTAAATCTTTTCAATAAATTTATTTGAATTTGTGCCTGCAATTTAAGGATTTCCTATTAATCCTGAAGGAATTGTTTTATGTGCCACTTGTTTTGCTCTTTGTGTTAACAATGCCATTCTAGACTTATGAAGTAATGTATATTAAATGTATATACTTCATATAGTGAAAAGTGTTAGTCACCCAGTCGTGTCCAGCTCTTTGTGGCCCCATGGACTGTAGCCCACCAGGCTACTCTGTCCATGGGATTCTCCAGGCAAGAATACTAAAGTGGGTTGCCATTTCCTTCTCCAGGGGATCTTCCCAACCCAGGGATCAAACTCAGGTCTCCTACATTGTAGGCAGATTCTTTACTGTCTGAGCCACCAGGGAAGCCCTCTCATATGGTAGATAATCTAATATAAATAGCATATTCTCTTAATTTTAGGTCTTCAGAACATTGTCATTAAACTGAACGTAGAGTGGTAACATCTACTTTAAATTAGTCTAATTTCCTAAATGCTAATATAAGTATTCAGGAACAATTTATATAAATAGCACACAATTCTTGAAATAACATGCAAGTTGTTCCAGTTCTAGGAACTCAGTGCTAAATATTCATAGCAACTGATTTCTGTGGCATAGCAGGGAGGTTTAGGGAAGTAAAATGATTTCTATTTTCTCCTATAGCTGTTTGAGAAGTGAGAAGTGGATAATGAAGACTATTACAGAGAGGACCTTTTTTTGTTGATTTCTTGTGTAGGTGCTGTGACAAAAATAATATAATATTGGGCTCTAGTCTAGTACATTACCCTGACCTTTTTTTTTTCTTTTTTAATTTGGAAAACAGGTCACTTGCTCTGTGGATATCTGGAACTCCATGTAGCATTCAAATCTTTGAAACACAGTAGGTTTTCTCTTTACCAACCAAACCGTGAATCAGTCCCTTTGGATCTCCCACTGTAGGAGAAAGGCAATGCTCACATGATAAAACAGATAACAGGAAAGCAGTGCTGTTTTTATTAACAGCATGGGCTTTTCAAACAAGTGCAAATCAATTACAAACTCTATTATATTAATTCCCTTAACACTCTCATAAAAAATATCAGTAAATATCTTGAGTTACCAATATGCAATAGAAGTAGGGAGAAAAATCATACAGCACAAAATAACATTCCCAAGTGGACTATAAAATGTTAACTTCTTTAGAGAGACAATGTCATATGAATCTAAAATATGAAAATAAAATTTCCAAGTCAGAGCCTGTCTTGATTGTGTAATCTAAAAGAATAGTCATAATTTCAAACTTGTAAGAGCAAAACCAAGTCACACGGTGTTCATTTTGAACAATACACTAATAATCAAGTTTTATTCAGGACTGACTGTATGCTCATCAATGTGCCCCTGGAAATAAGATATATTATCAACATACCTACCTGACATTTTATAGCTCATCTGTAAATACCTTCATCTGTATTCTTTGATTTAATAACACAAGATGAATCTAAGGTAGTGGTTAGGAGTTTGGGCTCCGGAGTCGGAATATTTAAGATATTTGGATATGTATGAGCCATGGGGTGTTGTATACATTCCTTTACCTCTGGGTTTGTCTGTTACCTCATTTGTAGGAGAGCATGGTTCTAATGTCAACTTCATGGGATTGTTAAGAAGATTAAACGAACCAGCGATCTGTATGGCGCCTGACACCCCACAAGTGCTCTACGAATCTGGTCTCTTGTGGTTGTTGTTCATTTGTTAAGACTCCAGGAGAGGCTTTTTGTACACCAGGCTGTCTGCAAGGTGAAGCTCAGCCATTCAGTCTGGGATCAGCCAAGTCTGACTTCATTAAGAGACCCTGAAGCAGAAGTCTTCTGTAAGCAGTTATAAGACACATGGCTAAGATGCCACAGAAAGGATGGGATTCAGCCACGCCTTTGATGCCACTGAGATAAAGCTTTGTTCAAACTTCACTGACGCTGACTGTAAATCTCCAGCCATCAGATGGGTCAAGGAATCAAAGTTTATATCTCAAAATTAAAATACCTTTATACAAAGAAGGGTTTCCCCTCCAGTTCCATGTTAATCACTTGAATCAATTCTCTTCCAAAACTGTGATAGTCTGTACAAATGGAAACTAGTCAGAAAGTAAGATGGCTTAATATTCCCTAGGGTATGATTTGCAAAATATCTTACTGGGGCCATGTTGATGGGGGTCAACAGCACTGAATTTTTCTCCCCATGAGGAAAAATCAACTAAGGTAAGAAATCTGATTTTTACTTGCCTTGTATTATTTTACCTGCCACTATACCAGTTCAATGAAAATAGAAAAATCAAGACCATTTTCTCTCTTATCTTTATATGAGGAATGGCTGGACCTTCATCTCACCACAGTGCTGAATATAGATTTCTAACTAAGATGCCCAGATTCACAAGGAAAATGGGGAGCCCGATTCTAGCACCATTAGAACTATCCACAAAGCTTATGGAAAGAGTCAGGGTCAAAGTAGGCAAGAACTTGTCATGAAGGCAACACAACACACACTCTGAAGACTAAATTTCCATGACTAAAAGTCCACAAAAATATTATATTTAACTTCAATGGGAAGGAAATCCAAAATAGAGGGAGTATGTATATATATATATATATATATATATATATATATATGAATAGCTGTATAGTAGAAACTAACACTACTATATATATAACTTTATATAAACTTACAAATAAACAACACTATATTTGTAAAGCAAATATAGGGAGTGAAAGTTGTTCAGTTGTGTCCAACTCTTTATGACCCCATAGACTGTAGCCCACCAGGCTTCTCTGTCCATAGGATTCTCCAGGCAAAAATACTGGAGGGGCTGCCATTCTCTTCTCCAGGGGATCTTACCAACCCAGGGATCAAACCCAGGTCTTCTGCATTGTAGGCAGATTCTTTACAATCTGAGCCACTGGGGAAAACAACTATATGCCAATAAAAACTTTAAAAAAAAAGGATTAAAAATAAAATACTATATTTAATCAGGATTTTATTTTGTTTATCTATGCATCAAATAATTCAGTCTTTTTTTAAAAAAGGTACCTTTTCTACTTGTGTTTGATTATTTGGGATATTAATATACACAAACACATGCAGATGAATATACACACACTATTCTCCCTCCAACACACATATCTGTACACATACACATAGGGCTGTGCTTAGTCACCCAGTCATATCCAACTCTTTGTGATCCCATGGATTATAGCCTGCCAGGCTCCTCTGTCCATGGAATTCTGCAGGCAAGAATACTGGAGTGGGTTGCCATGCCCTCCTCCAGGGAATCTACATATATGTATAAAGTTACCCATCTGACATTTTTAAATTACATCCAAGGAACATATACAATCTAAGGGGTTAACAATACTTAGAAAAATAATTTTCTACTTGGTTTGAAATTTAACATCCTGAATACTAATAATTGTACTTAAAATTACTGCAACAATATTAGTTTGTGTGTATCCTTTACTTATGTATTGTTTTGACCAAATAAGATATAATTTGTTAAGGGAAATAATCAGTATCTTGTTTGTTTGTTACCAAACTTAATTTTAATCAAATAATTGACTCAACAGGGTTCTAAATAACCCCTGGGGGAAATATTGTGAAAAGTCACTTAAATGGAATAAACACAAAGTCTCAGGGTGTGTGGAAACAAGGCTATAGATCTTATCTAAAATGAATTAAAGTAAGCACTGAGGTACGAGGTATTTATCGAAGGAAGCAGCTTGATATCTGAAATGTCTCTTAGAGCAACCCTAGAAATGCTGTGAAAATCAGGCAGAGACTCAGCTTCTCTCTATGAATTCAGTGTTGAGATTCTGAAGGTTTGCTTTTTACCTTTGTTTTATTCAGCATGCTGGAAAGAGCTCCTGCTTCTATACCTTACTCTCCTTTCTTTAGAATCATTCTCTTCACTCCTCTCTCTCGACCTCATAAGAACAGATTGAAGAATACGCCTCAAAAACCATTAAATTATGTCAATGAAATATCTGTTCATATAAAAGTATATATTGGTGCTGCTTTAGTAATGCAGATATTGAAATTCAAATGACAGAGAAGGTTAGCATGGACCCTAAAGAAGGATGATGTTCAAATTCATGAGGCATTTCATATTTATGTCAAATATTTGTTGTTGTTTAGTCTCTAAGTCCGGAGAAGGCAATGGCACCCCACTCCAGTACTCTTGCCTGGAAAATCCCATGGATGGAGGAGCCTGGTGGGCTGCAGTCCATGGGGTCGTGAAGAGTCGGATACAAGTGAGCGACTTCACTTTCACTTTTCACTTTCATGCATTGGAGAAGGAAATGGCAACCCACTCCAGTGTTCTTGCCTGGAGAATCCCAGGGACGGGGGAGCCTGGTGGGCTGCCGTCTCTGGGGTTGCACAGAGTCAGACATGACTGAAGTGACTTAGCAGGAGCAGCAGCAGTTTCTAAGTCAAGTCTGAATCTTTGTGAACCAATGGACTGCAGCACACCAGGCTTCCCTGTCCTTCCCTATCTCCAGAGTTTGCTCAAACTCATGTCCATTGAGTCAGGGTTGCCATCTAACCATCTCATCCTGTCACCCACTTCTTCTCCTGCCCTCAATCTTTGCCAGGTTCAAGGTCTTTTCCAATGGGTTGGTTCTTCACATCAGGTGGGCAAATTATTGGAGCTTGCTTCAGTATCAGCCTTTAAATGAATATTCAGGGCTGATTTCCTTTAGGATTGACTGGCTTGATCTCCTTACTGTCCAAGGGACTCTCCACAGTATTCTCCAGTATCACAATTCAAAAGCATCAATTCTTCAGCTCTCAGTCATTTCTACAGTCCAACTCTCACATCTATACATGACTATTTGGAAAAACAGCTTTGATTATATGGACCTTTGTTGGCAAATTTAGGTCTCTGCTTTTTAATATGCTGTCAGGCTTGTCACAGCTTTTCTTCCAAGGAGTAAGTGTCTTCTAATTTCACGGCTGCAGTCACCATATGCAGTGATTTTGGAGCCCAAGAAAACAGTCTGTCACTGTTTTCACTTTTCCCCATTTTTGCCATGAAGTGATGGGACAGAATGTCACGATCTTAGTCTTTTGGATGTTGAGTTTTAAGCCAGCTTTTCATTCTCTTCTTTCACCTTCATCGAGAGGTTCTTTAGTTCCTCTTCACTTTCTGCCATTAGTGTGATATCATGTGCATACCTGAGGTTGTTAATCTTTCTCCTGGCAATCTTGATTCCAGCTTGTGATTCATCCAGCCCAGGATTTCACATGATGTACACTGCATAGAAGTTAAATAAGCAGAGTGACAATGTACAGCCTTGACATACTCTTTTCCCAATTTTGAACCAGTCCATTGTTCCATGTAAGTTTTTAACTGTTGCTTCTTGATGTGCATACAGGTTCCTCAGGAGACAGGTAAGGTGGTCTGATAGTCACATCTCTTTAAGAATTTTCAACAGTTTTTTGTGATCTACACAATCAAAGGCTTTAGCACAGTCTCAATTAAGCAGAAGTAAATGTCTTTCTGGAACTCTCTTGCTTTTTCAATGATCCAATGGTTGCTGACAATTTGATTTCTGGTTCCCATTTCTATTCTAAATCCAGCTGTACATCTTCAGGTCCATTGCTCACATACTGTTGAAACCTAGATTGAAGGATTTTGAACATTACATAACTAGCATGAGAAATGAGCACAGCTGTGCAATAGTAGGAACATTCTTTGCCATTGCCCTTCTTTGGGATTGGAATGAAAACTGATCATTTCCAGTCCTGTGGCCACTGCTCAAATTTCCAAACTTGCTGGTATATTGAGTCCAGCAATTTAACAGCATTATCTTTTAGGATTTGAAATAGCTCAGCTGGAACTTCATCACCTCCACTAGCTTTGTTCCTGGTAATGCTTCCTAAGGCTCTCTTGACTTCACATTCCAGGATGTTTGACTCTAGGTGAGTGACTACACCCTCATGGTTTTCAGGGTCATTAAGACTTTTTTTGTATAGCTCTTCTGTGTAGTCTCGCTACCTCTTCTTAATCTCTTCTGCTTCTGCTAGGCCCTTGCTTTTCCTGTCCTTTAGTGTGCCCCTCTTTGCATAAAATGTTCCCTTGGTGTCTCCAATATCCTTGAAGAGATCGCTAGACTTTCCCATTCTACTGTTTTCTTCTATTTCTTTGCATTTTTCACTTAAGAAGGCTCTCTTATCTCTCCTTGCTATTCCCTGGAACTCTGCCTTCAGATGGGTATATCTTTCCCTTTCTCTTTTGCCTTTTCCTTCTCTTCTTTTCTCAGCTATTTATAAGGCCTCCTCAGACAATCACTTTGCCTTCTTGCATCTCTTTTTCTTTGGGATGATTTTGGTCACCACCTCTTTACAATGTTATGAACCTCCATCTGTAGTTCTTCAGGCACTCTATCTACCAGATCTAAACCCTTGAATCTATTAGTCATCTCCACTGCATAATCATAAGAGACTTGATTTAGGTCACAGCTGAATGGTCTACTGGTTCCCTACTTTCTTCCATTTAAGCCTGAATTTTGCAATGAGGAGCTCATGATCTGAACCAGGTCAGCTCCATGTGTTGCTTTGCTGGAGTGTATAGAGGTTCTCCATATTCAGCTGTAAAGAATATAATCTATCTGATTTCAGTATTGACCATCTGGTGATGTCCATGTGTAGTGTCTTCTCTTGTGTTGTTGGAAGAGTGTGTTTGCTATGACCAGAGGGTTCTCTTGACAAAACCCTGTTAGCCTTTGCCCTTCTTCACTTTGTACTCCAAGGCCAAATTTGCCTGTTACTCCAGGTCTTTTGAATTCCTACTTTTCCACTCCTATCCTGTACGACAAACACAGCATATTTTTGTGGTGTTAGTTCTAGAAGGTCTTGTAAGTCTTCATAGACCTGGTCCGCTTCAGTTTCTTTGGCATTGGTGGTTGGGGTACAGACTGGGGTAAAGTCTAGGATAGGACTTTACTTTCACCACCAGATGCGTCCACAGCTGAGTGTAGTTTCTGCTTTGGCTCAGCCTCTCCATTCTTTCTGGAGCTATTTCTCTGATCTTCCCTAGTAGCATATTGGACACCTACTGACCTGGGAGGCTCATTTCCAGTGTCATATCCTTTTTGTCTTTTCATACTGTTCATGGAATTCTCAAGGTAAGAATATTGGAGTGGCTTCCCATCTACTTCTCCAGTGGTCCATGTTTTGTCAGAACTCTCCACCATGGCCTGTCCATCTTTGGCGGCCCAGCATGGTAGGGCTTGTAGCTGTATTGAGTTACATAAGGCCATGTGATCATTTTGGTTAGCTCTCTCTGATTGTGGTTTTATTCTAGAGCCTATAGAATTCTACTTCATGTTTTTTCTGTCTGCCCACTGATGGAGGGGGATGAGGCTTGTGTAGACTTCCTGACGGGAGGGGCTGGCTGTGGGGAAAGTTGGATCTGGCTCTGCTGGTCAGGGCTCTGCTCAATAAACTTTTAACCCAATTGTCTGCTGATGGGTGGGGCTCTGCTCCTTCCCTGTTAGTTGTTTGGACTGAGGCAATCCAGTCCTGGAGTCTACAGGCTGTATGGCAGGGCTAATGGCGACCTGCAAGATGGCTTGTGCCAACACACACCTCCCAGGACTGCTGCTGCTGTCCCTGCAGCAGGCCACTGCCAGCCCATACCTCCACAGGAAACCCTCAGACACTGACAAGCAGGTCTAGCTCAGTGTCTTGTGGGGTCGCTGCTCCTTTCCTGTGGGTCCTGGTACACACATGGTTTTGTCTGTGCCCTCCAAGAGTCTCTGTTTCCCCAGTCCTGTAGAAGTTCTGTAATCAAATCTCACTGTCCTCGAAATTCAGATTCCCTGGGAGTTCCCAGTTCCTTTGCCAGATCCCCAGGTGGGAAAGTCTGATGTGATGCCTAGACTGTTATCAAATATATTCAGCAAAAAAATAAAAAGACAAGGTGCATGATCAGCAGCTTATCTATCTGTTGAGAAAATGAATGAATGTCCAGGTGAATAAAGTTAGTTGAAATCCCAAGGCTCAGTTTCCTCCAGGGCAAATGGAAACAACAATGGCACCCTCCCTACATACATGACAAGTTTTCCAGGATGCCAAGCAGCTGTAGGCACAACAACATTTCACAAAATCTCAGGTATGATATAGTTATTCCACGAAGATTACAAGGATCACCACTGACAGGAATAATCACCTTCTAAAACTCTCCTAGGATTTTTATTTCATCAGAATGAATAGTTCAAATTCTTGCCAAATATTAGTTTTATGAGTCTTTCTTTATATCTAGTATTTTCTTAAAACATAGCAAGGTTCTGAATCTTCTAAAAGGAAAACACTGATGCACTTACATATTTTCCTAAAATTGTATCAGGTACTTTATTTAGAAGAAATGTGTTTCAATCAGGCCAGGGCCAAGTAAGGTGCTGAAGGCCATAGAAAGAGTGCAGGCTCCCTGCTGCCCTTCTCTGTGTGCTCCTCTTCAGTTTATTCTCATTTCTTAGAGAGCCATGCTTGTCAGGAAAATAACTTGCTCATAAACGAACTGAAATCAATGCAAGGTTGACAGTAAGCATTATCACCATTACTATTATTTTCTTTTGCATTGCAACCTAAAAGATGGCACTGGGGAAGAGAATACCTTTACACAGATTTTAAACCACAGTTTCCACAACGTAAGAGCCCTAGAGAAGAGACCATTTGCTGTGTCAGTCTCTGTCCAAACATCAGCACATGCACAGCTTTGTCTACTGATGTTGGGCTGTGTCTCCCACACCTCAGAAGATGGGATCTGCCATTCTAAATGCTTTGTTACAACACACGGCCAGCTTGTACAGGATGTTGCATTCTGGTTTTGGGCATTTACAAAGCATTCTATTTTTTTCTGGTGCTTTTGAAATCATATATTTTTACTTCGTGTATATAAAACAAACTTTTCAGCTTGTATAAAGGATTTATTTTCATTCTTTTCTTATGGCACCGATTACACCAGAAAGTTTATGATAATACATTTTTAGCTTCACTGTGTTTTTGATGAGAATGAAAATACAATCATTCAACAATAAAAATACAATTGGTTAAGTAAAACCAGAAGAAAAAAAATAATAAGGAAAACTTTTTTCAGTGATTTTTATTATTCCACAAGCATTGCAATCAAATATGTATTTAAAAAATCTCAATCTAGAATAAATTTTACTAAGGACAAGATTTCTTACAATGTTTGTAGAAACTGACAGAAATCAGACAGAAAAGATCCTGATGTGCTCACGTTGTTGCTGTTCAGTTTCTAAGCAAGTGTTTGTTACCCCCATGGACTGCAGCACGCCAGGCTTCCCTGTCCTTCACTGTCTCCCATGGGTCACTCAAATGTATGTCCATTTAGTTGGTGATCTGCATGTCTGAGGTTCTGATATTTCTCCTGGGAATCTTGATTCCAGAAGATAAGTTCATAAAACTTACATAATGTTCATCTGTTCAGTTCAGTTGCTCAGTTGTGTCAGACTGTTTGAGACCCCATGGACTGAAGCGTGCCAGGCTTCCCTGTCCATTGCCAAATCCCAGAGCTTGCTCAAACTCATGTCCATTGAGTTAGTGGTGGCATCCAACCATCTCATCCTCTGTCATCCCCATCTCCTCCTGCCTTCCATCTTTCCCAGCATCAGGGTCTTTTCCAATGAGTCAGTTCGTCACATCAGGTGACCAAAGATTTGGAGCTTCAGCTTCAGTACCAGTCCTTCCAATGAACATTCAAAACTGATTTCCTTTAGGATTGACTGATTTGAGCTCCTTGCAGTCCAAGGGACTCTCAAGAATCTTCTCCCCAGAACCACAATTTGAAAGCATCAATTCTTTGGCACTCAGCTTTCTTTATGCTCCAACTCTCACATCCACACACGACTACTGCAAAAACCATAACTTTGACTATATGGACCTTTATTGGTAAAGTGATATTTCTGCTTTTTAATATGCTGTCTAGGTTTGTCATGGCTTTTCTTCCAAGGAGCAATTGTCTTTTAATTTCATGGCTACAGTCACCATCTGTAGTGATTTTGGAGACCAAGAAAATAAAGTCTGTCACTGTTTCCACTTTTCCCCCATTTATTTTCCATAAATTGATAGGACTGGATGCCATGATCTTAGTTTTTTGAATGTAGAATTTTAAACCAGCTTTTTCACTCTCCTATTTCACCTTCATCAAGAAGCTCTTTAGTTTCTCTTTGCTTTCTGCCATAGGCATGGTGTCATCTGCATATCTGAGGTTATTGATATTTCTCCCTTCAGTTGTGATTCCAGCTTGTGCTTCATCCAGTCTGGCATTTCATATGATGTATTGTGGAACTCTTGCTTTTTTGATGATCCAGTGGATGTTGTCAACTTAATATGTGGTTCCTCTAACTTTTCTAAATCCAGCTTGAACATCTGGAAGTTCACGGTTCATGTACTGTTGAAGCCTAGCTGGGAAAATTTTGAGCATTACTTAACTAGCATGTGAGATTAGTGAAATTGTGTGGTAGTGTGAACATTCTTTGGCATTGCCTTTCTTTGGGATTGAAATGAAAATGGACCTTTCCCAATCCCATGGCCAATGCTGAGTTTTCCACATTTGTTGGGATACTGAGTGGCAGCACTTTCACAGTATCATCTTTTAGTATTTGAAATAGGTCAACTGGAATTTCATCACTTCCACTAGCTTTCTTTGTAGTGATGTTTCCTAAGGTCCACTTGACTTTGCACTCCAGGATGTCTGGCTCTAGGTGTGTGATCACACCATCATGGTTATCTGAGCCATTAAGAACTTTTTTGTATAGTTCTGTGTATTCCTGCCAACTCTTCTTAATATCTTCTGCTTCTGTTGGTTCCATATCAT
Organism: Bos mutus; assembly: GCF_027580195.1. Taxonomy (NCBI): domain Eukaryota; kingdom Metazoa; phylum Chordata; class Mammalia; order Artiodactyla; family Bovidae; genus Bos; species Bos mutus. Next base: position 41,446,947 of record NC_091643.1, on the reverse strand, counting down.
TCCTATCCTTTATTGTGCCCATCTTTGCAGGAAATGTTCCCTTGGTATCTCTAATTTTCTTGAAGAGATCTCTAGTTTTTCCCATTCTATTGTTTCCCTCTATTTCTTTGCATTGATCACTTGGGAAGGCTTTCTTATCTGTCCCGGCTATTCTCTGGAACTCTGCATTCAGATGGATATATTTTTCCTTTTCTTCTTTGCCTTTTGCTTCTCTTCTTTTCTCAACTATTTGTGAGGCCTCCTCAGACAATCATTTTGCCTTTTTGCATTTCTTTTTCTTGGGGATGGCTTTGATCCATTGTACAGTTTGTAATTTTGTACAAACTGTCATTGTAACTCTGTCCATAGTTCTTCAGGCAGTGTATCTGCCTGACTTTGTACAACTGTTATTGTACTTTGTACAACTGTCTTTGTACGAAGACGGCTTTGTACCACTTTGTTGTACTTTGTACAACTTTGTACAGTTGCACTTTGTACAGCTTTATACAACTGTCATTGTACAGTTTGTAACTTTGTTACAACTGTCATTGTAACTCTATGTCCATAGTTCTACATAGTGTACAACTGTCTTTGTACAATAACTTTGTAACGCTGTGATTGTAACTTTGTAGAACTGTCATTGCACTTTGTACATCTGTCTTTGTACATCTTTGTACAGTTGTACTTTGTACAATTTTGTACTACTAGCATTGTACAGTTTGCAACTTTGTTACAACTGTTATTGTAACTCTCTCCATAGTTCTTTAGGCAGTCTATCAAATCTAATCCCTTGGATCTATTTGTCACTTCCACTCTATAATCATAAGGGATTTGATTTAGGTCATACCTAAATGGTCTAGTGGTTTTCCCTACTTTCTTCAGTTAGGTGAATTTTGCAATAAGGAATTCATGACCTGAGTTGCAGGCAGTTCCTGGTCTTGTTTTTGCTGACTCTGGGATTTCTTTGGAAGGAATGATGCTAAAGCTGAAACTCTAGTACTTTGGCCACCTCATGCAAAGAGTTGACTCATTGGAAAAGACTCTGACGCTGGGAGGGATTGGGGGCAGGAGGAGAAGGGGACGACAGAGGATGAGATGGCTGGATGGCATCACTGACTCGATGGACGTGAGTCTGGGTGAACTCTGGGAGTTGGTGAGGGACAGGGAGGCTTGGCGTGCTGTGATTCATGGGGTCGCAAAGAGTTGGACACGACTGAGCGACTGATCTGATCTGATAGAGCTTCTCTATCTTTGGCTACAAAGAATATAATCAATATGATTTCAGTATTGACCACTTGGTGATGTCCGTGTGTAGAGTCATCTCTTGTGTTTTTGGAAGAGGATGTTTGCTATGAGCAGAGTGTTCTCTTGGCAAAACTCTGTTAGCCTTTTCCCTGCTTCATTTTGTACCCCAAGGCAAAATGTGCCTGTTATTTACTCCAGGTATCTCTTGACTTCCTACTTTTGCCATCTAGTGCCCTATGATTAAAAGGACATCTTTTTCGGTGTTAGTTCTAGAAGGTCTTGAAGCTCTTCATAGAACTGTTCAACTTCTGCTTCTTCAGCATTAGTGGCTGGGGCATAGTCTTGGGTTACTGTGATATTGAATGGTTTGCCTTGGAAATGAACTGAGATCATTCTGTCTGTTTTAGATTGCACTCAAGCACTGCATTTCATCCTCTTTTGTTGACTCTGATGGCTACTCTATTTCGTCTAAGGGATTCTTGCCCACAGTCATAGATATAACGGTCATCTAAATCAAACTAGCTCATTCCGGTCCATTTTAGTTCACCGATTGCTAAAATGTCAATGTTTACTCTTGCCATCTCCTGTTTGACTGCTTCCATTTTACCTTGATTCATGGGCCTAACGTTCCAGGTTCCTATGCAATATTGTTCTTTACAGCATTGGATTTCCATCATCAATCACATCCATAACTTTGAGTTGTTTCACATTGGCTCAGTCTCTTCATTTTTTCTGGAGCTATTTTTCCACTCTTCTGCAGTAGCATCTTGGGCACCTATTGACCTGGGGAGTTCATCTTTCAGTGTCATATTTTTTTGCCTTTTCATAATGTTCATGGGGTCCTCAAGGCAAGAATACTGAAGCAGTTTGCTATTCCCTTCTCCAAAACCCAAAATTTATCTATCAATTAAAGGATTTCAAGCCATAACTCAAGAATACAGGGAGAATCTTAAGATCTTCCTAATAACTCTTGCCCTCAAGGGCTGACAAATAATTATCTTCTGTTCTTTAAATTATAGCATGTGTCAGCATTTAGAATATGCCCTTACATTCTGGTTACCATATCTCTGAAAGAGTGTGAAAAATTGAGTGTGAGAAACCAATGCTAAATACTCAGGAAAGTTGCAAGATGATTGCTAAAAATAGTCAATGTTAGTGATTAAATTATGTAAACTTAAAATTAAAGCAATTACATTAAAAATAGAGGTAATAACTACTGATATTTCATACACTCCTATTTTACTGTATTTGACATTCTTCTGCATTCCTGAAGTATTGCCTAGTGGAAATATTACAAAAGGGAGGACTAATGCCCATCTCTTCCCAATGTCATATTCAGTGACTCTATGTGGATAGCTAGGCATTGGTCAGCTTGGAAGAGTTTAGACAAAGCAGATTAGAGGATGCTATAAATTAAGCTCTTCTACCCAACTGGCTATTAACCATTTACCAGCATACAACTTGAGTTTAAGAGAACTAAAGAAAACACCCACTCCATTTCCAGAATCAGTTCCATAGAAGACTTTACCAGCCACTCCACTCCAAGGAGAGTCAATTATTTTTTCTCTTCTTTATCCTTATGCAGATAAATATCCCTTATCTTTATCCTTTTGTAGATAATGCAAAACTTGTATTTCAATTAAATTCTCTACTTCAGAACAACTTTGATTTATCCACTCCATCTTTTTCTTCTATTATCAACTATCTTCCCCTAAAGGAACACTCTTTACTGGACGAAAGAAGATGGGAATGAGTTTGAGGAGCAGGAAAGCTGCATCGATACACCAAACAGATCTACTGGGTACACACCTCTCTTTAAAGCATCCGTGCATAGTTAATGATGGTAATCCCTGGGACGTGGACCCAGACAGGCATGGATCAGCAAAGACAGAGCTCTTTCATTTTGTTCTCTTACTGAGTCTTTCACAAAATCACAAGTGAGCTGTTTATTCTGGGCACTGCATCATTACTGCTTCTTTTCTAAAGTAATTACGCATAATGGTGTGAAACTATCTGCCTGAAGCGAATTGAAAATTCTAGCATCACCTCTTCCACAAGTACACATATGTGAGTGTCAGTGTTCTTCCAGATCGGGGGGCATTTGAGCACTGTGTCAAAGGACTGAAAGAAAGATTAAATATTTTAAAGCACTTTTTTGGATATCAATTTTGTGCTTTGTCTTTCTTCTACTGAAAATGTTTTCATACTCTCTTACTCTAATATATATAATGATTTTGTGAGATTGTCATCATTTTTCCTCATGAGATTATCGGGCAAGAAGTCTGATAAATTACCAAAAACCACACAACACATAAATTAGATTCAAAGCCAGGACTTCAGACTTCCAACTTGTTTGTTTGTTTGTTTTTCCTCAAATAAATTATATTTTCTTTACTTAGCTGGATATCAAAATATTTTGCCCCAAATCTTAATATGTACAGGATATTCATTGAATTTAAGCTAGAAGATTGCTTCATTTTACTTGATACTATTTATTGAGTTAATATGTGACAGATAGTACTAGGATACTATGTTTTAGAAAATTTAGAAAAATGTAAAGTTTGGTTTCACATGATTGAAAACCATGGTCTAATCTCATGTGAACATGCTTGAAATAATAGCATGAAGTTTATTCTATTTTAGTTTAATGATGACTTATTCTAAATATAGAAACAAACAACTTTAAAATTTTATATTTTCTCTTCTTAATGACTCTTTCATACTTATTCATATCTAGATGTACATTTTGAAGTTTTATCTTTCTTGCCAAATGATGTGCATATATTCTGTCCTCTTACTTGCCATCCAAAATCAGAATGCACTATCCTATTCCTATATTTTGATCTCTTTCAAATCCAGTTTTGGATAATGACACAGATGTTAGAGTCATAACATTAGTGCAGCTAGGCAGAGCCACCCTCATTCTGAATAACACAGACCACATTTCATGCTGACTCTAGGATTTCCATCAAAACATTTATTACATTCACTATTTCTATATACTTTAAGCAGTTTCAGTTTCTTTATTTGGATTCAAAGCAAGGGAGAGAAGAACTCGGCCAAATTTTATCCTTAAACTACCTTTGGAATAAAGTGCAATAAGCCAGTTCATTTTTGGAACCGACATTTCTAGATTCAGGCAGACTTCACTTAAAAGAATCAACATATGGTGAGCATGTAAACTGATGCAGCTGCCACAGAAAAATCTGTACGGAGGTTCCTCAAAAATATAAAAATAGAACCACATGATCCAGCAGTCCCAATTCTGGGTGCACATCCCAAGGAAGTGAACTCATGTAAATCCGCACCATGTTCATTGCAGCATTATTCACAATGACCAAGACATGGAAATGAATGGATAAAGTAAAAAAAAGTGAGGGTATAATGCATATGGTGACTGAGTCTAATAACAACGTATATTTGAAAGTTGCTGAGAAAGTGAAAGCGAAAATGAAGTCACTCAGTCATGTCTGACTCTGCGACCCTGTGGACTGTAGCCCACTAGGCTCCTCCGTCCATGGATTCTGCAGGCAAGAATACTGGAGTGGGTTGCCATTTCCTTCTCCAGTGGATTTTCTCAACCCAGGGATCAAACCCAGGTCTCCCACACTGCAGGCAGACGCTTTAACCTCTGAGCTACCAGGGAAGCCCAAAGGAGATCTTCAAAATTCTCACCACAAAAATAACAGTAAGTGTGTGAAGTGATAGAGTTGACAAAACATGGTCCATTGTAGAAAGAAAAGGCAAACTACTCCAGTATTCTTGCCAGGAGAACCCCATGAACAGAGTGAAAGGCAAAAAGATATGACACTGGATGGAGTCCCCCGGGTCAGAAGGTGTCAAATGGGGAAAGAGAGAAGGGTAATTACTAACAGCTCTAGAAAGAATGAGGTGGCTGGGCCAAAGCTGAAATGACTCTAAGTTGTGGATGTGTCTTGTGGTGGAAGTAAAGTCCAGTGCTATAAAGAACAATATTGCCAAGTAACCTAGAATGCTAGGTCCACGAATCAAAGTAAATTGGACATGGTCAGGCAGGAGATGGCAAGTGTGAGATGGCAGGAGATGTAGCAATCAGTGAACTAAATGGGTGGGAATGGACAAATTTAATTTAGATAACTATGATATCTACTACTGTGGGCAAGGATCCCTTAGAAGACTTGGAGTAGGCCTCATAGTCAACAAGAATATGAAATGCAGTACTTGAGTGCAGTCTCAAAAACAACAGATTGGTCTCGGTTCATTTCCAAGGCAAACCATTCAGTAGCACAGTAATCTGAGTCTATGCTACAACCACTGATGCCAAAGAAGCTGAAGCAGACCGGGTCTATAAAGACCTTCTAAAATTAACACCACAAAATGATGTCTTTTTCAACATAGGGGATGGGAAAGCAGAAGCAGGAAGCCAAGAGACACCTGGAGTTAACAGGCAAGTTTGGCCTTGGAGTGCAAAATAAAGCAGGGCAAAGGCTAACAGAGCTTTGTCAAGAGAACTCACTGGTCATAAAAAACACCCTTTTCCAACAACACAAGAGACAACTCTATACATGGACATCACCAGATGGTAAATACCAAAATAAGATTGATTATATTCTTTGAGCTGAAGATGGAGAAGCTCTATACAGTCAGCAAAAACAAGACCAGGAGTTGACTGTGGCTCAGATCATGAGCTCCTTATTGCAAAATTCAGGCTTAAGTTGAGGAAAGTGTGGGAAAATAATAGACCATTCAGGTATGAGCTAAATCAAATCCCTTCTGACTATGCAGTGTAGGTGACAAATAGATTCAAGGGATTAGATCTGGTAGACAGAACATCTGAAAAACTATGGATGGAGATTCTTAACACTGCACAGAAGGTGGTGACCAAAACCATCCCCCAGAAAAAGAAATACAAGAAGGCAACATGGTTATCTAAGGAGGCTTTAAAATAAGTAAGAAAAGAAAAGAAGTGAAAAGCAAGGGAAAATGGGAAATATATACCCAACTGAAGAAAAACTTCCAGAGAATAACAAGGAGAGAAAAGAAAGCCTTCTTCAATGAACAATGCAAAGAAATAGAGGAATACAATAGAATGGGAAAGACTAGAAATATCTTCAAGAAAATTAGAGATACCAAGGGAAAATTTCCTGCAAAGATGTGCATGATAAAGGGCAGAAATACAAGCTAACAGAGGCAGAAGAGATTAAGAAGAGGTGGCAAGAATACACAGAAGAACTGTACAAAAAGAGTCTCAATGATACTGATAACCATAATGGTGTGGTCACGCAGAGCAAGATATCCTGGAGTGTGAAGTCAAGTGGGCCTTACGAAGCATTATTACAAACAAAGCCAGTGGAGGTAAGGAAATTCTAGCTGAACTATTTAAAATCCTAAAAGATGATATTGTTAAAGTGTTGTATTCAATATATTAGCAAATTTGGAAAACTCAGCAGTGGGCACAGGACTGAAAAAGGTCAGTTTTCATTCCAATACCAAAGAAGGAAAGTGCCAAAGAATGCTCAAGACACTGTACAATTGTACTCATGCAAGCAAGGTAATGCTTAAAACACTAAAGGCTAGGCTCTAACAGTACGTGAACCAAGGACCTCCAGACGTACAGAGGAACCAGAGATCGAGTTGCTGACATTCACTGGATAAAAGAGGAAGCTAGGGAATTCCAGAAAAAACATCTATTTGTGCTTCATTGATTCCACTAAAGCCTTTGACTGTGTGGATCACAACAAACTGTGGAAAAGTCTTAAAGAGATGGGAATATCAGACTACCTCACTTGCCTCCTGAGAAACCTATGCAGGTTAAGAAGCAACAGTTAGGACCTCAACTGGAACAATGGACTGGCTCAAAATTGGGAAAGGAATTCATCAAGGCTGTATATTATCACCCTGCTTATTTAACTTATATGCAGAGTACATCATGAGGAATGCCAGGCTGGATGTATCACAAACTGGAATCGAGATTTCCAGGAGAAAGATTGGCAACCTCAAATATACAGATGATACCATCCTAATGGCAGAAAGCAAAGAGGAACTAAAGAGCCTCTTGATGAAGGTGAAGGAGGAGAGTGAAAAAGCTGGCCTAAAACTCAACATTCAAAAAAACTAACTTCATGGCATCCAGTCCTATCACTTCATGGCAAATATGAGGCAGAAAAGTAGAAGTGACAGATTTTATTTTCTTGGGCTACAAAATCACTATGGACAGTGACTGCAGGCATGAAATAAAATAGGTGCTTTCTTCTTGGAAGGAAAGCTATGACAAACCTAGACAGCATATTAAAAAGCAGAGACATTATTTTGCCAGCAAAGGTCTGTATAGTCAAAGCTATGGTTTTTCCAGTAGTCATGTAAGGTTGTGGGCGTTGGACCATAAAGAAGGCTGAGTGCCAAATAACTGATGCTTTCGATCTGTGGTGCTAGATAAGACTCTCGAGAGTACCTTGGACTACAAGGAGATCAAACCAGTCATTCCTTATGAAAATAAACCCTGAATATTCATTGGAAGGACTGAAGCTCCAATACTTGACCATCTGATGCAAAGAGCCAACTCAGTGGAAAACACCCTGACACTGGAAAGGATTGAAGGCAGAAGAAGGGGGTGACAGAGGATGAGATGGTTGAATGGCATCACCAACTCAATGGACTGAACTTGAGCAAACTCTGGGAGATAGTGAAGGACAGAGGAGCCTGGCATGCTGCAGTCCATGGAGTCACAAAGAGTTGGACGTGACTTAGCAACTGAACAACAACAACATGGATGTATTAACTAACATTTTACTGGTAATCATTTTGCAAAATACACCTACATCAAATCACTACCTTGTATTTGTACATCATCATATGTCTGTTACATCTCAATAAATATGGAAAAGAAGGATCAACATAAATCAAGCCTGCTTTCTGAAGTAAAAATAAGAGGTCTATTCATTATAAATTAATTCATTAGGTTCATTACAGAAAATGTAGATGAATTTTGGGAGCTAGTCTTTTGATGACATTTTTTCAGGGACATTTAATTTGACTGATAAAATCTGATTCCAAGCTTGATAAGGGAAGCCATCATTCTTATTTTTTTAGTTAAAAGATGGGTACAAAATAAAGTTGTCTGGGGGCTAATTTCACTCATTGTGTTGAACTGAATGACTCGGCAGTCTAATTGTCTTTTGCAGGGTAGAAATTCCACCCTCGTGACACTATCATTTGGTGCTAAGTTTGGGTTTATTTCTATGGAGTCAGATGTGGCTCATCTGTTTGAGTTCTGGGTTTCATGGATAATGACAGTGGCTTGGAGCACGCGTTGGAAAGGCACTCGTAAAAGGTCTGTCTTTTGTAGGTAGCAACGTGACCTTAGGGAAGAGCCTCAAAGTCCCTTAGTTTGTTTTTACTTTTGCAAAACAGGAGGAAAGACCACGTAAATTATAAGATTGGCTTCTGGCCTGGTTCTTTCTATTTGGTGGCATACTGAGGAATTTTTAATGGAAGTGTCTTTTCCATATTTTGCAGCAATGTATTCAAATGTATGAACAGTCATCAGTGATGTGGGTGAAGGGCTAAAGAATTGTATTGAAGCACATTACAATATAAAATATCCATTTGAGTCCAATAAAAATATAGGATCCCATTTAGATTTAAAGCTGTGACTACAAATGTGACCTAATCACACTTCTCTCCTTGAAGTAACTGTGTGCAGTGTAGGGGGCCTTATGTCCTGGTGTGCCTGGGAACTGTCCCAATTTAGACCTGCTGTTGTTATGTCCAGTCTAGCAATTATAGCAAGCAAAAAAGTCCCAGGTTTGGAGAACAAAGTATATGGTTACCCTGTGGACAGCAGATGAAGGAACTGTTGGTGGCTGTCTCCTGTTTGTAGATGGGTAAGATGAGACAGCAGCTATCATAGCTGATGAAGAACAGGGGAGCTATGTTTAAGGGGCAATCAATTCTGCTTCTATCTTAAGCCTATGAATATTACCCTTAAAATAAATTATGAAAACAGGCTCCTTACTGAGAAAGCTATAAAACTTAAGACCTTTACAATAGGAAATTTTTCTGCTTTTATTTTTCCCTACTTTTCTCGCAGATATTCTCTGCAGAAGTGCTGTTTTTCTTCCGGCTTAAATAGACTGGTCTCTAGGTAATTCTTTGGGAGCTCAGCCACTTCACAGTATTGTTTACCTGGTGGTTTGCTTTGAAAGCCACATGCTGGGCCGGCAGCAACTTCAGCCCCGTCTCTCTGATTCATGGCTGATGGCCTCTGCAAACAAACAGCTGTCTTGAAGACAGCAGGACCTTGAGCTACAGTAAAGTCCAACCTGTAAAAACACTGCACTTCTGCTCCACTTAAGGCTCTACAGAGAGGAGGAGCTGGTGGAGCTTTGGCCATCCATCTTGGTCCTCTGTCTGCCAGGACAGATGTCTCCATTACCGTGGTGTTGAGAGATCAATGGACCTTGGAGTCAATTCCATTCCCCCCTTTTCACTAATCCTTATTCCTCCTTTCTGGTCATTCTCATTGCTTACCCGAACTTTAGTACTACTCCTTTTTATATCTTAAAAGTTTTGTGCTGTGCCGTATTGCTCAGTCATATCTGACTCTTTGTGACCCCATGGACAGTAGCCCACCAGGGGGTGGGGATTCTGAAATTTTTAGTAAAACCCAAAAGTATTTCTTTGCTCACTAAATCTGTTTATAAAGATTTTCAGTGTGTTGGGACCACAGAATACTGAGTCTGTGTAACTGTTCTAAAGTAATTGCAGCACCTTCATGTTGAGATTAAATAAAAGGACATAAAAAGGCATCCGTTGAGCACAGTGAATATTTGTTGCATGGATAAGTGAATGAGTACAACAGTATTTTTATCCAAAATCAGAAATATTGTCTCTTTTGTTTTGAAATGGAATATAAAAGAAATGTAAAGCACCAATTTTAAATGTGGTAAGTCTTCAAGTTTTTTTTTTTCAAAATTCCATTAGAAAGATTGATTTCCAGTGATATTTAGAAAGATAAGGTAATTATTACGGAGAGGAATTTACCATTCAGATACCAGACATGGTATTTGCTTTGTGAACCTGGGTACCCCACTGTGAGTCTCAGTTCCATAATGTAAAATGGACGTAGTGATTTCTTAGATGGATTGTAAAAATTAGTCTTTCTTATATGTATAACGGAGAAGGCGATGGCACCCCACTCCAGTACTCTTGCCTGGAAAATCCCATGGACGGAGTAGCCTGGTGGGCTGCAGTCCATGGGGTCGCTAAGAGTCGGACACGACTGAGTGACTTCACTTTCACTTTTCACTTTCATGCATTGGAGAAGGAAATGGCAACCCACTCCAGTGTTCTTGCCTGGAGAATCCCAGGGATGGGGGAGCCTGGTGGTCTTCTGTCTATTGGGTCGCACAGAGTCGGACACGACTGAAATGACTTAGCATAGCATATATGTGTAAAACTTTCTTACAATGCACATGCCTAATAAATATTAGCAACTATTTATAATTATTATGTGTAAAATGAAATGGTGGGGAAAAGAACTGTTGACAAAAGTGTGTAAATTCTAGATTTTGAGTGAACTGAAATTTAGTGTCCCTTCTGCAAGATTTCTCTAAACGACTCTGAATTTTCTTTCCTCCTCAATTAAAAAAAAAAAAATTAACAGTTTATAAGTTCCAGGTGAAACTATAGCATGATGCAAATTCTGACATACTGCAAAGAATGAATAATACCTTAAAGCTATAATCATCAAGCCTTTGGGATAGTGGTAAAATATACAAATAGAGGAATGGAACAGAATAGGGAGTCTAGAAGTAGACCCAAACAAATATTACAGCCAACTGATCTTTTCTGACAAAGGAGCAAAGGCAGTACAATGGAGAAAAGACTGACATTTCCACAGATGGTGCTGGAACAAATGGACGTCCACATGCAAAAAAATTAACCTACACACAGATCTTACATTCTTCACAAAAAATTAGCTCAAAATGGACCAAAGACCTCAATGTAAAATGCAAAACTATACAACTCCTGGAAGGTAACAGGGGACAACCTAAATGACCTAGGGTTTGTCAGTGACTTTTTAAATAAAAATGAAAAAGAATAATCTGTAAAAAATTGAGATGTTGAACTTCATTAAAATTTAAAAATTCTGCTCTATAACATGAGAATAAGAAACTAAGCCACAGATGTGAAGAAAATATTTACAAATGATACATCTGATAAAGAACTATTATTCAAAGCATACAAAGAACTCTTAAAACTCAATTGTAGGAAAATCAAAAACCCCAAGTAAAATGTGTTAGATATTTTGACAGATACTTCCCAAAGGAAAATATACAGATGACAAACAGGCTTATGAAAAGATACTTATGAAAAGATACATCATAAATCATCACGGGAATGCAGATTAAACAACCATGAGATACCACTGCACACCTATTAAAATGGTAAAAATTCAAAACATGGGCAACACCGAATGCTGGTGAATATGTGGAGCCACAAAAACACTTATTCATTGCTGGTGGAGATGCAGGTTGCCACAGCCACTTTGGAAGACCATTTGGTGGTTTCTTACAAAACTAAACCCGCTCTCACCATATGATCCAGCAGTCACACTTCTTGGTGTTTACCCAAAGGAGCTGAAAACTTATGTCCACACAGAAACCTGCACATGGGTATTTACAGCCACTTTATTCCTAATTGTCAAAACTTAAAAATAATGAGAATGTTATAAAATGTCAATAATGAGTAACTTCCCACACTATACGTGGTATTTTACATGGTAGGCTGTGGATTAATAGAGTTCTTGCATTAGGAAACAAAACGATAATAAACTTAAAACAGAAATCTCAAATTTGCTAACCTTGGACAAAATACTGGAGAGTGCTTTGCATTGCATGTGGGTAAATACTCACAGTTCTGTTGAGGGGTTTTCAAATGGGAGGGGGGCAGTCCAGTGGATGTCTCAGTCAGCTGTGGTGGGGGGGACATGTTCCAAATAGGTTTTTGTAATCAAATACCTGTAAGTTAACTAACATTTGCAATGTTCAGTATTCACTAGACTTAAGTTTATTCCATGATAACATCACTGCCACTCTCAAAATCTAATTTTATTTGGTTTTATTAAGGGATGAATACAGTTGTAGGGAGGTGAAGAGAATTACACATAGTTGCCCAAAGCTGATTTTATCTTTGCTAGGGCTTGTACAAAGCAGCCTTTAGTATGCTTTTCTGCTATGTGATGTAATTCAAATCCTTTAAAAAATGGATAACTATATTTTTATTTTATAAATTAGCAAATGTTGAGGTTTTAAAGTGGGTGACTTATTTGAATGCATTAATTTTAAAAATTATTATCACATTTTCTTAAAATCACAGTCAGCTACATTGTCTGTGTGTGTGTGTACATGTGTGTGTGCATGTGTGTGTTTACACATGTGTCTGTGTGTGTGCATGTGTGTGTGTGTGTCTGTGTGTGTGTGCCCATGCACGGGATGCTGAAGGGCCATCTTCAGTGTCATGGTACTTCTGTGGCTGCTCTTCTGTCTCATCCACCGTATCAGTCTCAATGGGGAGAGGTTAAAAACTTCTGGTGTGCAATCTAGTTTATAATTTCCCTTTGAATATAAATAAGCATTTAAAAACTGATGTTTCAAAATAAAATGTTCACAGTCTACCTGAATGAAGTGGTGGCTTCATTTTACATGTAACTATGATAAAGGTCTGCATATTTTCTATCTTAACAAAAATAAATAATTACAATGAATATTGCTATTAAGTATCTGTTTGTGCACTTTGGGCACTGGGCTGTTTTATGTGACCTGTAATAAGTGAATAAAACAACCCTAGAAGGTAGATATTGTCATTAGTATTTCAGATATTAGTAAATTAATGTTTAATACTATTTTATTTGGTTACTAATTCCTCTTAATTTTAAAAAAAGGTAGGAGGCAGTTATAGTAATTAAAACAATGGCTAAAGAGACTATATAACTTGAATATTGTCAGAAGGAATTTGAATCTATACTTTATATGGCTTCAAGATCAATACACTCTGGGATTATCTTGACTCTGCTGTTCTTTCATTTCTCTGGGAAGGCGGTCTTCACCCAGATCATAAGCTGGGATGCCTGGGTTCCAGTCTCATTATTAGCAGAGCCATAACTTACAATCTTCTCTGTCTGGAGCAGACCTCAAATCAACTTTGTGATTCATTATGCGACTCTCTGAGAGAGGTATGATCAATAATTGCAACATCTATTGGTTCCTATTTTCCGTCTTTATAACGGTAGCAACGGTGTTCAATTGTTTGGGCTGAGACGCCTGAAGCCCACCTCCAGGTCTCACCAGCAGCCATGTGGCTGTGCGTCCTCACTGGCCCCCAGGCACTGACTCTCACATCCCCACAGGGATGACTCAGAACGAACACTCTTCAAGGCGCTCGTCAGCTCATGTGGACCTCATCCCACCCACCCAAAGATTCCCCAGAAGAAGCTTTCCTGAGGAAAACACAGGGAGACTTAAAATAAGAAGGTGATCAGAAAGTGAGTGTGTGTGCGTGTGTGTGTGTGTGTGTGTGCCTGCATGCGTGTGTGGTTGTTGCTGAAGTGTAGGGCAGTGATGCTGGAGAAGAACAGGAGGATGATATCACAGAGGGCCTTCCGGATGTTGTCAAAAAGTAGATTTAGAGGCACAAGAAATCTCTGGAGCCTGTGAAACAAGGGTGAAGGCCTGATCGGATTAAAATTGTAGAGCTGTAATGAAGAATTTGCAAATTAATGTCCTATACCAAAAACACTTCACGTCCAATAAGAAATGCTGAGTTAACAACAACAAGAAAAGGAATCACTCAGATTGTCTCATATACTAAGCTTCATTTTACCAAAATACACTCCAATTAATCCTCGTAATAGACTGAATTAGTAACATAAAAATCATGAGAATATTATGATTAGAGTATATCACAGATATATAAGCAGACATTAACAGGGTATCTATTTATTTGTCTTCCACCAGATAAAAGAAAATTATTATTCTGAAGGGTGATAGTACTGGAGAAAAACGTTCACATATTTTACAAGAACATCCAGAGAAGAGATTTTTAGTTTGTCATTTTCACCGCTAAAAGGAGTGAAAAAGAGAAATGAAGTTATTCCTTCAACTAAAGCAATCTTAAATATGCCATTGTGATGCAAATAGCATGTAACATAAAACTAAAATTGGGTCAGAACAAGTCATAAATGGCTTTTATACGGATTCTAGAAAATAGTGCCTGAAAAAAGGATGGCTGCTTGCTTGGCTGGAAGGATAGACCATAGATTGCTAAACCCTATTCTTAGTGTACTGAATACATGATGACATGGATGTAAATAGTAGATCAATCCGCAAATACTTCTACAGTTTATCAGAGGATCCTGCTTATTTCACAGGCTTCCCAAGTGGGACCAGTGGTAAAGAACCTGCCTGCCAGTGCAGGAAACATAAGATGTGGATTTGACCCCTGGGTCGGGATGATCCTCAGAGGAGGGCATGGCAACTCACTCCAGGATTCTTGCCTGGAGAATCCCATGGACAGAGGAGCCTGGCAGGCTACAGTCCATGGGGTGGCTCACAGAAATTACCACTGTATTCTTTGCATGATATATTAACTTAATGCAACTAAGATCTTCTAATTCTTACAGATCTTTAAAAAATAACATATGAATTAGCCCTTACAAAAAGTACAGATAACTATATGAGATCACTTTTTCCAATGTCAGAAACCTACAAAGAGTTGTGAAATGCTTTTTATATGTACATCTGCACGACAAAGCTGTAAAGATTTTCCTGGGGCTGGCGGGGATGTGTGTGGAGAATTTCTTACATAAACTTGGATTTTTACTTAAAGCTATGACATTCCCAGATATATGATTAGAGTATCTTGCTTGGATGTCACATGGTGTATACTTTTTCATATGCCTTTCAAACTGACAATTCAAACTACAAAATAGGTGATTTAAACAGGAAAATTGAAGTCCCTGTAAAGTATTATAGTAATAATTGCAATATACAGTGTTCACAAAATATGGTGCTTTCCATTTCCAAAGCACTTTACTAATTAATCTCAGCTTATCTCCTTGACTTTCCATATATTTTTCACTTATTTTAAAACATAACTTGCTTTTCTTTCTGGCATAACAACTAGTTAGTAATTGTCTCCATCTGCTTCCTCTTTATGAAAATAATGCAAATGCATCGAACCCAAGGGATGTGACCAAATCAGTACTGTAACAAATAAATAGAATCATTTGCTGTAATTAAATTATCTAATTTAATCCAATTAGTGCAGCAATTAATTTGGAGAGATTAGTTTAAAAAATTGGTGAATGCTTCTGAAATTAAATATCATCATTATATATCATTGAAGATTTATACTAAGGCTGTTCCATTTTGCATTCAAGACAAGAGAGTAAGAGTAAGTAAGGGAAACAAAATTGTCCATTATAAACCTAAAAATGTATGCTAAATCAGAAAGAAAAGATTAAGAATCTTAGAAAAAACAACAAGAATTTGTAAAATATGTTTCTTTCATTCTTTAGCATTTGAATTAAGCTTTATTTCCATAATTTGAATTCCCTTATGTCATGATTAATACAGCTCATTTGAATTCCCATGAAAAATCTTATAAATCCTGAGATTATGAATGAGAACATTTTCACAGTTTCTTTGCCTTCTATATACAGGCCACATAAGTAGCCAAGATTTAAGATTTAGGATTATAAACTGAAATGGCCTTCAGGAGGTAAGCAGGTCTTGGGGTTCTGGTCAATGGGGTTCACTCCTCTTCTGCACAGGGCAGCCACCAGCCAGCTATTCCTGCCGATGTCAGGCACGACTGCAGACCCAGCATTGCCAAGCCTTCCTGCTTTTAAAATAAACCAGAATCTATGTTTTCTACATGGAAATCTATGAGCTAAAAAGGAGATTGGCTCTGCAAAAGACCCTTTGAGGAGGATGAAAAGACAAGCTACAGATGGATAGAAAATTCATTTTGATATTTGGCAAAACTAATACAATTATGTAAAGTTTAAAAATAAAATAAAATTAGAAAAAAATATTTTCAAACCACATACCCAACAAAAGATTAGTATCTAGACTACAGAACAAATGCTCACAACTCAACAGGAGAAAAAAAATAGAAAATGGGCAAAATATGTGAACGAACATTTCACTGGAGATTTAATACAAATGGCGAATCAGCAGGTAAGACATTTACCATCATTAGCCATTAAGAAATGCAATTTAAGACCATAATAAGATATCAATGGCTACTTATCAAAATAGCTCATTAAAAAAAAAAAAAGTGTTAACACCAAATGCTGGCAAGCATGCTGAGAAACTGCATCACATATATGTTGTTTTGGGGACATAAGATGGTACAGCTGCTCCGGAAATCTGTTTGGCAGTTTCTTATAAAACTGACGTGCTATCATATGATCCAGCACTTACTCTCCCAGGACTTTATTCAAGAGAAATGAAAACCCATATTCATGGGAAAACTCTTCATTTCACAATGTCAATAAGAGTTTTGTTCTTAAGAGCAAAAATTGGAAGCACACCCAGTGTCATGCAACAGCCAATGGTTAAACAGTGATATATCCCTGCCGTGGAGAATCCTATGGCAACGAAAAAGAACCAAGTACTGATACACACGACCACTCAGATGGTTCACAGGGGAGTTGTGCTGAGGGGAAAAGCTGGTCACAAGAGGTAACAGTGTACGTTCCGTATGTGTGGCACTCTTGAAATAACAAACTAACCAAGTGAACACTAGCCCAGGAGAGCATTGCGGGCAGCCTCGCGGGGGGCACTGCTGTGTGCATTGACTGTAGGACTCCACACAGGCGACGCAACTGTGCAGACCCACACTCACACACACACACACACGCATGAGAGCGCCCAGGGAAAACTGGTGAAGTTTGAATAAGCTCTGTGGACTGTCCCAAAGTCACTTCTCCAGTTTTAAGATTATCCCACAATTAGGGAAATCAGGTGAAGGTACAAGGCCTCCTTGTAGATTTTACTACAGTTTCCTGAAAATCTATGATCATTTCAAAATAAAGTTACTTTTTGTTGTTGGTGGTATTCTTGTTAAAAAAGAGACTGGCAACCCAGAGACAATGTGGAGGATACACGATAGGTGTGCCAGTCTTTAGAGGGTCACCTGTGAAGCAGGTAGGTGTGAGTGCACCAGCTTCTTACCTGAACCTGAGTGCTTGAGAGTCCCCTGAATAACTGAATGAAGATGGGCATCTCCCCTCCTCCCTCCGTCGAAATAAACAGGCAGAAACCACGCTTCTCCTCACCTTTCCCATGAATGCACAAACTGCTTCTCTTAAAATCAACATAAATTATCAGCACTAACACCATTGATCAACATCAGTTCATTTATCTCTGAATTTCTTCTTCAGTGAGGCAGGGTTATCAATCTGGATAGACTGTCACCCTGAAAGCTGAAAGTCAAGTTCAATTTTACAATTCTGTGATTCTATGAAAGGACTTAATCTGAAAGTATTTTCAGTATTCTCCTCTCACCGTTAAAAATGTGTTTTAAATAAAATGATGAGGCTTAAGGACTGTGCGTCTTTTCTGAATTCCGCTTGATGTTCTGAGTACTTCTTGGTTTTTAAGTCCAGACTTCCCTATCTATCTTTATATCAGGGCTAATTAATTTAACTGGCAGACTTAGTTGCCTTGTGTATAGAATGGAAGGTTTTAATTTAATTCATAAAGGAGCTACCATGATTAATTAGTTTAATCTTTAGAGCTTCTGACTGAAGTTGCTCAGTAGCAAACATTTGATCATATAAGATAATTAAATTACAATGAAATAGTAATAGCAATTTACTCTCCTAACAGCTACTGGAATTAGGTACCTGTGTTGACACACAACACCAACAGTCCCACAGTTCTCTACAGTTTCAGAGTGTTTTTTATCCACTTATGTGGGAAGATTAAGTTATTTTATAAAATTTAATAAAAATGTGTGTGATATGTTGGGTTTCTAAAAGGTAAGTGATGGAAATGCTAAGATATATACTGCTCTTTCAAGTCTGCTATAATCTGTAGGGTGTTTCCCATTCACTTTTTGAAATAAAAGGACAAACCTGTAGTCATTTTGCACACCTTTAGTTAATTGATTATCCTCTGTAAATATATGCTGAACCCATTTATAAAGGATTTTACTTTCTATTGCATTTACAGCACAACTGAACCAAGCTATATCTTGCTTCCCATATTTTAACAGATTCTTTTTTTCTGGTTACTTAAGAAATTACGTATGTAAATGATGTGATAAATAATTGATGAACCTCCTAGCTTTGCTTCTAGTCACCAATGATGCCATTCTTCCCAATGTATCTAGATAGCAGTTCTCTTCCCAGCAAGATTTTCCTTGGCATTTTAAAAGATATTTTAGCTCCTGCAGTGACAAAGGCCTATTTAGAAACTGCAAGCATAATTTACTTACCTGATTTATGAAGCAATTTGTACAACCTACTATATTCATGCTAGATGGGAATGGATCTTTGTTAAGAAAACAAGGTTCTTTAACAATTGCAAAACTTCATATTGTTGCATTTTATGATGAAACAAAGCAGATAGGGGCAATTATCCTTTGTGTTTTATTAAACCTTGATAGAACTGTTAGAGGTTAATGGAGCTATTATTTTTTCCACTGTCAAAACCTGCTTTAAAGCAAGATCAAGAGCACTCAGTGCCAGAAATCCAGCATAGAGCACAGCAGACGTGCCTTGTTTTAGCAGTTTTACAAATCACTTTGGTCTACCATCATTCAAATAAATCACCCATTAATACTAGAGCAATAAAGTCCCCTAAAAACAAATGATGATGGGTGACATTTCCAGCAATGTAGTAACAAGCTTAGTGACCATAAAAATATTATTGTAAAACAAAATGTGTGCTCTTTTTTGTAACTGGATAAAGCAAATCCTGTTAATTTTCAAAGACAATTCATGTGGGGATTCATAAAACAATAATATATCCAGTTACCTGGTGAAGTGTGGTCTGATGAAAATGCTGTCTGCAAGTTATTTCTGGAATAAAGTTTCCGAGGTGGAAACCACACAAAGCATCATCTATAGCTGATGAGATTGAGGGTCGTGGTGTGACTTCTGCTCCCTGAGAAGCCTGTCTTAGCCCTATTAAGGGAGTCACTCGAGTTTCTTAACAGCCTCACTCCATTCTCCTCCCCTCATCCCATCTCATGACCACAGCCCTCTTCAAGCTCCAAATCCAGAGAAGCACCTGGAGAGTGGCAGGGCTGGCTTTCTCTGTGGTTCTTCAAATGCCCTTTCTGAAAGCCAGCATGTCCTAGTCATCAACTCAGTAACAAATGGATTCATCCAGCAGTGGCATAGTGGAAAATTAGAGTGTTGTATTTTCTAGCCTACTAGAGCACAGAATCCAGGCTGACAATGAGGTTTTACTACCAGACACTGTCACCTTGTTATAAAAACTTGAAAAAGACTCATTCCTCATGGTTTTAACGTTTCCTTCCGTGCAGCAGGTATAGGGATTCCAAGACTATGGTATTTTATTTTAATTGACCAGTTATTTAATTAGTTGTGCCTCATTCATATACTACATATAATTTTGGTAATAAGAATGGTTTTCTCTTAACCATTGCCAAGCACATGTCTATAAATGAGAGATTTGAGGGAATCAGTCACTGACAAGGTACAATATAGAAAACACAGTGTCTTGGAAAACATGGTGTCTTGACTTGCAAAGGACCTAATTTAATGTTGTTTAACATCCTGTCTATGGATTCTTACATTTTATGGGTTGACCTACTACTATTCTGAAAGCTAATAAATTTCTATTTTTACTCAATGCTCAATAAGTGTTGCTATCTTTCTTATAATGCTCCTGGTCTGATAAACATTTACATGGCTTGAATGACCAGGAGACTCATTTCCTCTAGGAAAAGAATGTATTTTTAATATCTCCATGACAGCTGTCGGTCTTTCCTCAAGGTTTTCATGCTGAAGGCATGAAGATGACATGGAGCACAAAGACCTCACTGAAGGAGAGTGTGACGTCACCTTGCCATGCTCCTTCAGGCCTCCACACAACTAGGAAAGTCAGTCATTCAATGGACAAGTGCGCACTGGCGGACAGATTCTTTACCGCAGCACTACCTGGAAGCCCATATGTATCACATACTGTGATAAATGATACAGAGAAAAGCAGAACAGGTAACCAGAGGGGTAAAGTGATCTCTGGGCAAGGTGTGCAAAAGGTATGCAGGGTGACCAGTGAGAGCCTAGGGAGCAGGTAAGCTCTGAGAAATGATGTGAAGGAAGGGAGAGATAAGGCGCCTGGGGGAAACCACCTCAGACTGAGGAGACAGAGGAACGAAGACTGAGGTGGGAGCTTTAAGAACTAGCCCCAAAGCTAGTGGACAAGGGCTGGGGCAGAACAGATGGGGAGCAGGGGTGAGGCGGTCCTGTGGGTCTCTGTAAGGGACGTGGGCTCACTTGGGCGGTGATGGGAAAGCTTCAAAGGGTTCTGAGCAGAAGAGTGATGAGATTCCACAGATGAGTCCTTCCGATCACTCTGGATGAAGTGTGGGGTCTTGACCGCAGGGACACGGGCAGCGATAGGAATCTGGGGTGAGATAGTGAGTAATGCACCTGAGAACAGGGGTGGTTTGGGGTGAAGAGATGTGGTTGGCTTCTGACGTGGCTGGGGCAGCAGGCTGGCAGGGCAGGGATGGCGCCAGGCTCTGGGTCTTCAACAGGGAAGAGCAGTGGCCTTTGTTCAGAAGGAGAGAGATGCTTATTACACTTGAGTGTGCAAATGTTGGGTGGGCAGGTGGATGCACCAGTGTGGAAATGGAGAGAGAGGTCTAGGGCCATTAATCAGAGATGCTTCATTCTGCTCCAGCAGTGGATCACACTGAAACTGCTTTCCAAATGGTGACTATTATTGGGATGCTTTGCCTTTCTTTCCTTTATCTCGCGTTTTACCCCTATCTCAAAGGGATTAATGGTTTCTTTGTTTCCCATTCCTTAGCTTGCACTAATCCCTGTTTACAGAGAGAGGATTGAAAGGAGAGTCTTTTTCTGGGCGGAGTCCATTTTTGTGTGTGATTATGTTGCTAAGTGTGGAGGCTGACAGGAATGGAAGAAATTAAGAAAGACAAGATTAACTCTTTTTTTTTTCCATTTAACACCCTGGAATGTAAGTAAAAAGGGAATATTACATACTACTATATTCCATTTGCTCTTAAATTATCCCAAACATAAGAAGACAAGGACTGAATGTAGTGATTTTAGTGATAAGTGGATAACACAGTGTGACCCAGCACAGCTAGGACAGTCATTTATAAGGACGTATTTTAGAAAGTGGATTAATGAGCCACACCATGTTAAGAAGCTAAATCAAATATTACATTGTTACAACTGCATCTTTAACTGTACAGTGTAGCTAAGGCATCATTTACACTGTTGCCCCAAAAAATGGAACTACAAAACTCGTAAAATGTGCCCTTCCAAATAACTGTGTCTGAGGCAAAAGAGAAAGACAACATATTATAAAAGACAATATTTGATCAATTGTCTTTCATTAACAGGACTATTTGGCAATTTTGAATAAATATCATTCTGTTTCACTTCAGATATTTTTTCAGAGGTGGAAGAAAACTGATTGCCCATGGAAACAAAGACAATGAAATAAATGGCTTACAGTCAAAAGTAGAAGAATTTTAGGGTCATTAATTTCATAGTATGCTGTTGTTATTTTTTTCCCAAGGGTTTATAACACAATGCATTATATTTTCCCATTTTTCCACCATATTTCAATCAGCTTTACATTCAATAATGGCTCTGAACCAAATGTCCTATCCTGTTTGGGTATAAACTGTTGTAACTGCAGATGCTTAATACACAGCATGTGCCATCAATTCTTCTGATCGAGTTACAACAAATCAATAGTGGATTTGTAAAGTCATTTGTCTTTAACTTTACACAGAGAGAACAATCTCTAGCTGAAAAATAACAACCAAAGCTTTTGTTTGTCCTTCTCCCTACAGAGTTCTACATTTTTGAGTTAGAAGGGCAGTAACGGATTACCTACCCTCCTGACTCTCACACTTAGGGCTGCTAACACTGTATTCTGTTGCATTGTATTCTGTAGACAAGAATGGCAAGAAGAAAAGGAAGAGGAAAGTAAGTCTACAGCTGCTGCTGCTTCTGAATCACTTCAGTCGTGTCCGACTCTGTGCGACCCCATAGACTGCAGCCCACCAGGCTCCCCCGACCCTGGGATTCTCCAGGCAAGAACACTGGAGTGGGTTGCCATTTCCTTCTCCAATGCATGAAAGTGAAAAGTGAAAGTGAAGTCGCTCACTCCTGTCCAACTCTAGCGACCCCATGGACTGCAGCCTACCAGGCTCCTCTGTCCATGGGATTTTCTAGGCAAGAGTACTGGAGTGGGGTGCCACTGCCTTCTCTGAAGTCTACAGCTACCACCATGTAAGGTACCAAGCGCTTCCAATCCCAGAATAAAGAGGAGCCCCCGACATTATTCAGTGATGCAAAGCAGATGGGAAGGAGCTGACTGAGTTATCCCAGGTACCCTTCTTGCTAATGCTGGGATCTTTTAAAGCTTTAATTAACTAGATACTTACAGCATTCTGCAGAATTAATACCTTGATTATCTTTGGGGTTTCCTGCAAACATTGTTAGTTAATAATAAATGAAACTGATGAAAAACTAAATTTGTAAGTCATTTCATTCTAAGAGATGATGTAGAAAATGGCCCTCACTCTATAGATGAGTTGAAATATCTACACAGCCTTTCAGGTCACTCCACCTTATATGGTTAAATTGATGCATGTTAAGGATTAGAGTGAATTGTTGAGGTTTAATTGGTAACATGCAGTCAGGGCAGGATGGAGGAACAAATTGACTTAGTGATTCCAGGGCAAAATCCACAAATGATTCATCAGATTTCATTGAGAGGCATAAAAGTGAAAATATGTAGGGCTTTTGCTCCACAACATGGATATTTTTCCTTCTTCATTTATTTAATCATCAAACACCTGTTAAGTGCTCGTTAGCTTGGGTTATATTCCATTTAATATATATTCTATGGTGTGTGTATGTGTGTGTTAGTTGCTAAGTCATGCTCGACTCTGCAACCCTACGGACTGTAGCCCACCAGGCTCCTCTGTCTATGGGACTTTCCAGGCAAGAATACTGGACTGGGTTGCCATTCCCTTTTCCAGGGGATCTTCTCGACCCAAGAATGAACCTGCATCTCCTGCATTGGCAGGCAGATTCTTTACCACTGAGCCACCCCAGAACCCCATTGTGTATGTACAACAACTTCTTGAGCAAACTCTGAAAGACAGTAGAGGACACAGAAGCCTGGCAAGTTACTGTCCATGGGGTTGCAAAAAGTTGGACGTGACTTAGCAACTGGACAACAAAAACAAATACCACTTCTTTATCTATTCATATGTCAACATTTAGGTTGTTTCCATGTGTTGGCTATTGCAAACAGCGATGGAGGGGGGATAGATGGGGAATTGACTCATCATGGGGAATTGACTCGTACACGTTACTATATTTAAAATAGATAACCAACAAAGGCCTACTGTATAGACCAGGGAACTCTGGTCTATACAGTAAAAAAGGAAAAGAATTTGAAAAAAATAGATCCAGGTATACGCATAATGCGATCACTTTGGTCTACACTGACACCAACAATACTGTCAGTTGACTATACTCTAATACAAAGTAAGCATTCAGAGTAAGAGGACAGCTGCTCGTGTCAGTCACTCCTGTCATTTTGCAAGCAAACTAGCTCCACACCTGTAATGGGCAGCAGACGCAGGCTTTGATCAGGGGGTGGGCAGGCAGAGGAGGCGGTCAACGGATAATCACACAGCCTCTGCTGTCCCATTTCTTACTCTGTGAGAAGTCTCGGGAAGAAGACAGATTCATAAACAAAAACGTCCAGGTAGAAAGAAAACTATCAAAATAGAGGTCCACACAGATGAGGTGGGCCAACAGCGAATCATAGCTGTCAGATCCCAGGCTAAACATTTCTGTATTTCCTTACATCCTTTCCCAAACCCTCAGGGGTGAGGAATTGAGATCCAGAGCAAGCTACGTTCGTTGTGCCAAGAGGGCTGTATACTTAGATTTAACCTCAAGAACATCAGAGGCTGTCGTCTCCAAGAAAAATCCCATACTCAGGGCAAACCACAAGTGAAGAAAAGTGAAAGTTAAGTGTTAGTCCCTTAGTCATGTCTGACTCTTTTAATCCCATGGATCATAGCCTGCCAGGCTCCTCTGTCCATGTAATTCTCCAGGCAAGAATCCTGGAGTGGGTTGCCATTCCCTTCTCCCGGGGATCTTCCCGATCCAGCGATCAAACCTGGGTCTCCAGCATTGCAGGCAGATTCTTCACCCTCTGAGCCACCAGGGAAGCCCAGAAATATAGAGGCCATGGCTTACTGAATGGCTTGAAAAAATAATGAGACAAGTACCAAAGACACAACGTTTAATATAAATACTGAATGTAAATAAATCAGATAATCTGTATATAAATGACTTAATAAGAGTGACAGCAACTGACATGCCTGCAGGAAGCCTCACCGTATCTATAAAATGCATGCATCATCTTTGTGTGCCCCCTTCTATTCCATCACAATGGGAAGGGGGTCACTGCTTCCTAGGAAAAGGTTGTATCCTGGATGGGGCTTTATGGGCTCTGTGTCCTGGGCTCACCTCCTGTGAGGAGTCAAACTATTTCCTAAGATCTTAGAAAACAAGGTCAGTGCTCTGGGCCCTACCTCCTTCTCTGGCAAGTAAGATCCAGGTTGTTTGAAATCTTGGCTGACCTACTATGTACAATCGTCCCTTCTTCTCTTTATGTACAGCAAATTCCTAACGGATGTGGTTGCAGAATGCCCACTCCCTGCCCTATACTGGAACAGGCAGTTATAAACACCATGCTTCATCTACTCAACAAGAATCATTACCATTTTACTTTTATAAATGATGCAACTTGGATTTGAATACAATCAACACTCTCACAGCTATTGAATCCTTGTCTCTCCAGCTTCAAAGTCTGTGTCCTCTTTTCTCTGAAGCACTTAATTTAGTTTCCTCAGACACACCTTCTGCATGAATAACATATTACCATTTATTACAAGGCTGATCTTAGAAGGCTTGCAGTTTCCTCAATTCTTCATTTCCTCTAATGATTAATTTTCAAGTCTAACAAAAACGTGGCGTAATACTGCTGAGAGATAGGATGGAATGCTTTCTAATACCACTGAGTTATGACTCATTTGTCAATTTGTATTCAGATAAGGACTCAGACATACTTATTTTCTTTTTCACATTCAAGCTCCTGCTTGAATGTGGCACTAAGAGATGCATTTGATGTCTGCCTGCTCTGACCTCAGACCTCATGTCGATTTGATGGAAGGGTTCACTCAGTACATAGTTTCTCTGTTCCTATGGGCCACTTCTGCAAGGTTTTTGTCCATAAAAAAAGTCAACTGCAAAATAATTATAAACACCACATCCCCCATTTTAGGAAACATTCTGAACTAAAAACTAACAACAGCAAAATACTAAACCTTTATTTTGAAATAATTACTTGCTTTCTTCTTGCCCTCCAGTAGTTTTCTTCCTTCATTAAGCCCGGTTCAATTTGAATAATACTGCCCATAATTATCAAACAGGGAGTATATCCTTGAGTATATACTAGAATGGAAAGAGAAACTGGGATCAAAACACCTGAGGGTGGAACGGCTACTTAATAGAGAACTCTGGAAGGTCCAGTCTCAGACAGTGGCCCATGAGGGCAGAGGGCACAGGCAGGTGGGAGATACATTTAGAATTAAGATGATCACACGGTCTCTCCAAATAGAGTGGAGTTAGTGCAGACTCTCTCTCCCAGAAAATACTTTTGAATATTTTGAAGTAGGAAAGCAGAATGAGATGCAGTGGGGAAGGCAGTTTAGAGAAGCACTTCTCCAGAAGCGCTCCCCTCTAATGGACACATTCATCCTCATACAGAGAGAGGGTGACTTACAGACAGAGTTCTTATGGCTGCTGTCCTTGCTGGGCATCACCTTGACTCCTCTTGACTTCAATTCAATTGCCTTTTTCACTGGAAGAAACAAAAGACAAATTATTAGCTGAGACTCAGAGCAATATCGCGAAACTGCATTTTATCTTCACAGCATCTCCAGTCGTAACTGCTTTCTTGCCAACCCCTGGAATATGGGACATGTTCTAAGGGGTGAATGATGCAAACTAAACCAGTACAAGAGCTTGTGAATAATTAATGCAAGGCTATCTGCCAGCAAGATCGTATCTTATAATCACAGTGTTAGAAGCAAAAATAATATGTGGTGAGACTATTATCTACATCCAAACCTGCTTGCCGCCACTTTCTAATTCTGTTACATTCATGAAAAATTTTGAGGACAGATAAAAGGTATTTGTTTATTCATCTAGTCCTTTAATCACTCAAAATTTAACAAATATTCATTGGTGGGGAGCTAGTATGAGGAAATCCTGTTCTGAGTGCTTGGAATAAAATGCTAAATAAGAGGACACCAGTACTTCCAGACTCTCATAACCTATAGGCAATATAAAAATACATATATGGTATTGATTTCTAAAATTATAGTTCTCAACTGTAAATATTTCTTAATTTTTCTAAGCCCTACATCAAATATTTTAGGAAATTCTACTTGTCTGGTCATTTCTGGGGGGTAAAAAGTGGGAAGTCATTTGTGGGATGAAACTAAAAAGTGAAATTTTAATATGAAATAATTTGCTTTAAACATCAAACTTATATTTTATTAAATTAAAAAATAGCAAATATTTATGATTTACATGCTTAAATATGATTTACATATATGGACCTAGAGTACCATGAAGCTCTGTGTTCAAATTTTTGCTCAGAATCTGGTATCTATGTTGCCTGTGTAAGTTACCTCAGAGCCTGTCGATTTATCTGTAAAAGGAGTGTGATGGTTAGTTTATATGTCAACTTAACTGGGGCACAGAGTGCCCAGATATCTTGTCAAATGTTTTCCTGGATATTTCTGTGAAGGTGGTTTTGGAAAGAGAGTAAGTATTAAATCCATAGACTGAGTAGAGCAGCTTGCCCCTCTCCAGGTGGCTGGACCTCATCTAATCAGCTGAAGGTCTGAATAGAAAACAACACTGACACTTTCCTGAGCAGAAGAGAATTTTTCCTTGCCTGACTGCCTTCGTCCTGGGTTATGCTCTTTGCTTTGGAGCCGATTCATAACCATTACACAAGCATAATGGCAAGCTGATATTGAAAGTGAAAGTGGCTTAGTTATGTGACTCTTTGCAACTCCATGGACTGTACAGTCCATGGAATTCTCCAGGCCAGAATACTGGACTGGGTAGTCTTTCCCTTTTCCAGGGGATCTTCCCAACCCAGGGATTAAACATGGGTCTTCTGTATTGCAGGTGGATTCTTTACCAGCTGAGCCACAGGAGAAGCCCAAGAATACTGGAATGGGTAGCCTATCCCTTTTTCAGTGGATCTTCCAAACCAAAGGATTAAACTAGGGTCTCCTGCATTGCAGGCAGATTCTTTACCAACTGAGCTATCAGAGAAGCCCAAGCTGGTATTATTTCTACCTAAAAGACCACTGGATTATTTTTAAAAATATTTTTTCTAATTTTTATTTTTTTAAAATAATGAAAGCATAATAACTCATTTGCAGGAGACTTGGAAAATACAGAGCAAAATTACAGATAGTTCTGCTATATACTACAATTATTTTTTTCAGTAGATAAATTAAGATTTTTAGTTGGAGTTTCTATATCAAACTCTCAAAAATTAACAGTATGAAAACAGAGAGAAGTAGAAGGATACAGTAGACCTGAAAAGCATTATGAACCAATTCAACATGATTAAGATTTATACAATGTCCACACAACATCAGGGTACAAATTCTACTCAAGCTCCCATATACTATAAACCAGGAGATATTGGAACATATCTAGACACACAAAACAAGGTCTAAAAATTTCATGGTCTAAAGAGGTTGAAATCGTGCACTCTTTTCTCTTATCACTGTGGAACTATGTTAGAGATCAGTACATCACGAGAAATGCTGGGCTGGAAGAAGCACAAGCTGGAATCAAGATCGAAGGGAGAAATATCAATAACCTCAGATATGCAGATAATACCACTCTTATGGCAGAAAGCAAAGAAGAAGTAAAGAGCCTCTCAATGAAAGTGAAAGAGGAGAGTGAAAACATTGGCTTAAAACTCAACATTCAGAAAACTAAGATCACAGCATCTGGTCCCGTCACTTCATGGCAAATAGATAGGGAACAGTGACAGACTTTATTTTGGGGGGCCCCAAAATCACTGCAGATGCTGACTGAAGCCATGTAATTAAAACATGCTTGCTCTTTGGAAGAAAAGTTATGATCAACCTAGACAGCATATTAAAAAGCAAAGACATTACTTTCCCAACAAAGGGTCTATCTAGTCAAAACTATGGTTTTTCCAGTAGTCATGTATGGAAGTGAGAGTTGGACTATAAAGAAAGCTGAGCACTGAAGATCTGATGCTTTTGAACTGTGGTGTTGGAGAAGACTCTTGGTAGTTCCTTGGAAAACAAGGAGGTCCAACCAGTCCATCCTAAAGGAAATCAGTCCTGAACATTCACTGGAAGGACTGATTCTGAACCTGAAACTCCAATACTTTGGCCAATACCTGATGCGAACAACTGACTCATTTGAAAACACCCTGATGCTGGGAAACATTGATGGCAGGAGGAGAAGGGGATGACAGAGGATGAGATGGTTGGATGGCATCACCAACTCAATGGCCATGAGTTGGAGCAAACTCCGAGAGTTGGTGATGGACAGGGAGGCCTGGCATGCTGCAGTCCATGGGGTTGCAAAGAGTTGGACATGACTGAGCGACTGAACTGAACTGATGTTAGAAATCAGTTCTAACATCAAATCAAAGGATATTTGAAAAGATCCCACATATTTTCAAGTGCAGTGCGACATTTATCAAGAGAGATCTTCGACTTAGCCATTGAAAGCCTCAAGAAGGTTAAAAGAGTGAAAAAACACAGAAGATGATTACAGAGAAGAAAGCATTTAAATGAGAAATTAATGTCAAAGAAACTTAAAGTATTCTTGATTTTTAAAAAATATTCTTATTTGCATGATCTCTTTGTTTCCATGACTCTGCATGTTTAGCTGAACCCAGGAGTGATGAGTGGAATGTTTCCTTCTTCACATAATACAACAGGGTCTGGCCTTGGATTTTGAATCCTGGTCCCAATCATCTAGTCATGTGGCCTGACAAAACATTTAAACGTTGTATATGTGTGTTGTCAAATCTTTGCACATGAGCATGAGTTCTTCTGCTCTGCATTTCACAAGGGAAATTGGAATGGTGAAGGGACTTTACACACCTTGAGAGTTCACTGAGGAAGTTAGTCCTGTATGGTAATGTGGTTCTAACTGATCATTCTGACCAGCGCCACGGCTAGACGGTGGGACTCCTGAAGTGGACAGCACTCCTGGCGGACACGGGGTGCCCCCCACTGATGGCCCCACATGGAAGGAGTGGCCAGTGGCGGCTGCTTGCTGCCAGTGCCCTCAGGGGACCCTCAGGGACAGACTGCCAGGGCCCATGTCTTCAGGGACAGATCATGTCAGGGACCACCCCATGGTCCCTGGGATGGGGTACTCTATCCCCATGGGATGGAATACAGTTCCAGAACTGTTTCCAATGGCCCTGGTGTCACTGAGGCCATCTGAATGAACCCTCGTGCAGCCCCCTGGCTCCCTCTGCCCTTGTTGCTCTGTATCCTCCCGTCCACAGGAGTCATTCCACAGGATGCTCCCCAGCAGGCATCCCCACCTCGCGTCCACTGAGGACACCCTTCCAGAGAACTATTCATCTCCCTGCTCCCGCCACGTCTGCCTTTCATGCTCATCCGCATCTCCGTGTCCTGGAGACAGACAGCACAGCAAACAGAAGCCACATCAGGAACCCACTGTCCCTGCTGAGGAGGCGTGGTCTCTGCATCATGTTTCCCCAGAGCAGGGCTTTGCTCTGAACCAGGAAGCCTCGATGTCTCCCCCATGACACCCAACTTTCTGTGCTGAAACAACTCTATCTTGAAGTTACTCAGGAGAGAGAAGACAAATGCACAATAAGTAACGAATGGGGCAATCGATGCAAGATAATAAAGAGCATAAAACTCAAAACAAATGTCACCCAAAATAAACAGATAAAACAAACAGGACTTGATGCTTTCAGAAAATTAAAAAAAAAAAATGAGTAGCCTTCAGGGTGCAATAATAGTATCTGAATATATAAGACTTTAGTGAGAGTATAATAAATTTTGTAATTTTGCAAGTAACTCTATGTAGCTGAGTGAAGCTAGGGAATTCGCCAGGGAAGTTTATTTGTTTTGTTTTTCCCAGTATAATGGAAACTGTTGTACTTGCTCCCCTCCTCTGATTTCTGGCTGGTTTTAATACGTCCTCTTACTGGACAGCCCTGGTTCTTGGCAATGTTGTAAAGAAACGAAAGAGACCCTCTTCAAAGGGTCTCTCCCATCATCACCCCTGAGGCCCCTCCCATCATCGACCCAGATTCCGCCTCCCTCCCTACCCCTCAGGAGAGATTTCCACTTTACAAGCAGCAGCCGTGAGGAAGAGGGTAGCTCAGGCAGACAGTCGCATCCTCAGAAAGACCAGGGACCCAAAACAAATTCCTCCATAGCCCTGTTCTTTCCCATGAGTGCCTAGACAACTGGTTCTCAAAGCTTGGAAAGAGTGGTAGAACACTCTTCCTGAGTCATAAAAATCCTAAGTTGCTAAATGCAGAGGCAGAAGTTGTTGAGAAACCTCACAGACTACGGAGGAAACTGTTTCACACATGTACACACATCAACCGCTGACAAATCTAAAGAAGCCAGGGTTTGGAATTAAAAATATAAGCCCTGTGTATTGGTCATATTAGTAACGCAGAGCATTATTGTAATTTTACTAAAATTTCTTCAGGCTAAAATATTCCATCTAAGTGGCTTATCAAAAGAATATTTACTATTGTTGATAACAATAATAGTGAAATCCTTGGAAAGGCTTTGTATTGCAAGAGCTCACTACACACACACACATACACACACACTTTCACATTTATGTTACATATTATATAATTTATGCTATATTTATATATATACATTATTTACTATATACTCATATATGTAAATGTTTACATATATTATTATTGCATACTTAAATATTTTGCACATTTACTATATAAAATAAAGTCTATCCATTCATCTGCTGATGGACATCTAGGTTGCTTCCATGTCCTGGCTATTATAAACAGTGCTGCGATGAATGGATAAGAAAGCTGTGGTACATATACACAATGGAGTATTACTCAGCCATTAAAAAGAATACATTTGAATCAGTTCTAATGAGGTGGATGAAACTGGAGACTATTATACAGAGTGAAGTAAGCCAGAAGGAAAAACATAAATACAGTATACTAACGCATGTATATGGAATTTAGAAAGATGGTAACGATAACCCTGTGTACGAGACAGCAAAAGAGACACTGATGTATAGAACAGTCTTATGGACTCTGTGGGAGAGGGAGAGGGTGGGAAGATTTGGGAGAATGTCATTGAAACATGTGAAATGTCATGTATGAAACGAGATGCCAGTCCAGGTTCAGTGCACGATGCTGGATGCTTGGGGCTGGTGCGCTGGGAAGGCCCAGGGGGATGGTATGGGGAGGTTGGGAGGGAGGAGGGTTCAGGATGGGGAGCATGTGATTTTTTTTTTTTTAAATAAAAATATAAAAAAAAAAAAAAAAAGTCTAAAATATTTTTGTATATAAAGTACATAAATTAATCTATTGAGCTTTCTTATGGTTAAAAATGTTCTTGTTATCTAACATTTGCCTTATAATTATTTAATCAAAGCTTTCTATTACATTTGATAAGTAAGCAATTATAGTCCATAAGCTATTAATCTTTTATATTTACATTGTCTTTTTATATTATCACATTACTAGCTATGACATTTCAAACTCCATTATTTATGTTAACTTCTTTTTGGGGGTTATTATTTTTTGTTTGTTTGTTTTCTGTCAAATCTCAACATGACTCAGCCATAGGTACACATACACTTGTTTCCTTTTGAACCTCCCTCCCCATCCAACCCCTCTAGGTTGATACAGAGCCCTTGTTTGAGTTTCCTGAGCCATACAGAAAATTCCTGTTGGCTATCTATTTTATACATGGTAATGTAAGTTTCCATGTTACTCTTTCCATACATCTCACCCTCTCCTCCCCTCTCTCCATGTCCATAAGTCTATTCTCTATGTCTGTTTCTCCACTGCTGCCCTGTAAATAAATTCTTCAGTACCATTTTTCTAGATTCTGTATATATGCATTGCTGCTGCTAAGTCACTTCAGTCGTGTCTGACTGTGCGACCCCACAGACGGCAGCCCACCAGGCTCCCCCGTCCCTGGGATTCTCCAAGCAAGAACACTGGAGTGGGTTGCCATTTCCTTCTCCAATGCATGAAAGTGAAAAGTCAAAGTCAAGTCGCTCAGTCGTGTCTGACTCTTCACGACCCCATGGACTGCAGCCTACCAGGCTCCTCCACCCATGGGATTTTCCAGGCAAGAGTACTGGAGCAGGGTGCCATTGCCTTCTCCGATATATGCATTAGAATATGATATTTTTTCTTTCTGACTTATGTCACTCTGTATAAGAGGTTCATCCACCTCATTAGAACTGACACAAAATCATTCATTTTTTATGGCTTAGTAATATTCCTTTGTGTATATGTACCAAACTTCTTTATCCATTCATCTGTCGATGGGCATCTAGGTGGTTTCCATGCTCTACCTATTGTAAATAGTGCTGCAGTAAACAGTGGGGTACATGTGTCTTTTTCAACCCTGGTTTTCTGAGTGTATATACCTAGGAGTGGGATTGCTGGGTCATATGGTGGTTTTATTCCAAGTTTTTAAAGGAATCTCCATACCATCTCCCATAGTGGCTGTATCGATTTACATTCCCAGCAACAGTGCAAGAGCATTCCCTTTTTTCCACACCATCTCCAGCATTTGTAGACTTTTTGATGATGGCCATAGTGACTGGTCTGAGGTGATATCTCATTGTAGTTTTGATTTGCATTTCTCTAATAATGACCAATGTTGAACACATTTTCATGTGTCTGTTAGCCATCTGTATATCTTCCTTGCCGGAGAAGGCAATGGCATCCCACTCCAGTACTCTTGCCTGGAAAATCCCATGGACACAGGAGCCTGGTAGGCTGCAGTCCATGGGGTCGCACAGAGTCAGACACGACTGAGCAGCTTCACTTTCACTCTTCACTTTCATGTATTGGAGAAGGCAATGGCAACCCACTCCAGTGTTCTTGCCTGGAGAATCCCATAGATGGAGGAGCGTGGAAGGCTGCAGTCCATGGGGTCTCTGAGGGTCGCACACAACTGAGCGACTTCATTTTCACTTTTCACTTTCATGCATTGGAGAAGGAAATGGCAACCCACTCCAGTGTTCTTGCCTAGAGAATCCCAGGGACGGGGGAGCCTGGTGGGCTACCGTCTGTGGGGTCACACAGAGCCGGACATGACTGAAGTGACTTAGCATAGCGTAGCATAGCATATCTTCCTTGGAGAAAAGTCTGTTTAGGTCTTTCTCCCACTTTTAGATTAGGTTGTTTGTTTTCCTGGCATCGAGTTATCTGAGCTGCTTGTATGTTTTGGAAATTAATCCTTTGTCAGTTGTTTCATTTGCTATTATTTTCTCCCATTCTGAGGGTTGTCCTTTCACTTTGCTTATAGCTTGCTTTGCTGTGCCACAGATTTTAAGTTTAATCAGATCCCATTTGTTTACTTGTGTTTTTATTTCCATTATTCTAGGAGGGGGGTCATAGAGGATCTTGTTTTGATTTATGTCATTAAGTGTTCTGCCTATGTTTTCCTTTAAGATTTTTATAGTTTCTGGTATTAGCTTTATGTCTATAATCCATTTTGAGTTTAGCATTAAGTATGGTGTTAGGAAGTGTTCTAATTTCATTCTTTTACATGTAGCTGTCCAGTTTTCCCAGCACCATTTATTGAAGAGGCTGTCTTTGCCCCATTGTATATTCTTGCCTCCTTTGTCAAAAATAAGATTCCCATAGGTGCATGGGTTTATTTCCAGACCTTCTATCTTGTTCCATTGGTCTATATTTCTTTTTTTTTTGTGCCAGCACCATACTGTCTTGATGACTGTAGCTTTGTAGTATAATCTGAAGTCAGGAAGGTTGATTCTTCCAGCTCGATTCTTCTTTCTCAAGACTGCTTTGGCTATTCAGGGTCTTTTGTGTTTCCATATGAATTGTGAAATTTTTGGTACTAGTTCTGTGAAGAATGCCTTTGATAATTTGATAGGGATGACATTGAATCTGTAGATTGCATTTGGTAATGTAGTCATTTTCACAATATTGATTCTTCCTACCCAGAAATATGGAATATCTCTCCATCTGTATATGTCATCTTTGATTTCTTTGATTGATGTCTTATAATTGTCTGTGGACAGGTTGTTTTTTTTTTTTTTTTTTGTCTCCTTAGGTAAGTTTATTCCTAGATATTTAATTCTTTTTGTTGCAATGGTGAATGGGATTAATTCCTTAATTTCTGTTTCTGATTTCATTGTTAGTATATAGAAATGCAAGTGATTTCTGTGTATTGATTTTGAATTCTGAAGCTTTGCTAAATTCACTGATTAGCTGTAGAAATTTTCTGATACCATCTTTAGGGTTTTCTATGTACAGTATCATGTCATCTGCAAACAGTGAGAGAGTTTTACTTCTTCTTTTCTGGTCTGCATTCCTTTTATTGCTTTTTCTTCTCTGGTTGCTGTAGCTAGGACTTCCACAACTATGTTGAATAATAGTTGTGAAAGTGGACACTATTGTCTTGTTCCTGATCTAACGGGGAATGCTTTCAGTTTTTCACCATTGAGAATAATGTTTGCTGTAGGCTTATCATATGTGACCTTTACTATGTTGAGGTAGGTTCCTTCTATGCCCATTTTTTAAGAGTTTTAATCATAAATCAGTGCTGAATTTTTTCAAAGGCTTTTTCTACATCTATAGAGATTATTGGAGAAGGTGATGGCACCCCACTCCAGTGCTCTTGCCTGGAAAATCCCATGGATGGAGGAGCCTGGTAGGCTGCAGTCCATGGGGTCGCGAAGAGTCAGACACAACTGAGCGACTTCACTTTCACTTTTCACTTTCATGCATTGGAGAAGGAAATGGCAACCCACTCCAGTGTTCTTGCCTGGAGAATCCCAGGGACAGGGAGCCTGGTGGGCTGCTGTCTATGGGGTCACACAGAGTTGGACACGACTGAAAAGACTTAGCAGCAGTAGTAGCAGCAGCAGAGATTATCATGTTTTTTATCTTTAAATTTGTTAATATGGTGTATCACATTGATTGATTTGCATATACTGAAGAATCCTTGCATCCCTGGAATAAAACCAACTTGATCATGGTGTATGACCTTTTAGATGTGTTGCTAAATTCTGTTTGCTAAAGTTTTGTTGAGGATTTTTGCATCCATGTTCATCAGTGATATTGGTCTGTAGCTTTCCTTTTTTGTGTTGTCTTTGTCTGATTTTGGTATCAGGGTGATGGTGGCCTCATAGAATGAGTTTGGAAGTGTTGTTTCCTCTAAAATTCTTTGAAAGAATTTTAGAAGGATAGGTATTGTCTCTTCTCTAAATGTTTGATAGAATTTTCCTCTGAAGCCATATGGTCCTGGGCTTTTGTTTTTTGGGAGATTTTTGGTCAGGCTTCCCTGGTGCCTCAGATGGTAAAGCATCTGCCTGCAATGCAGGAAACCTGGGTTCGATCCCTGGGTTGGGAAGATCCTCTGGAGGAGATGGCAACCCACTCCAGTATTCTTGCCTGGAAAATCCTATGGATGGAGGAGCGTGGAGGTCTACAGTCCATGGGGTTGCAAAGAGTTGGACACGACTGAGTGACTTGACTTTCTTTCAGGTTCTTTCTGATCACAGCTTCAATTTCAGTGCTTGTAATTGGGTTTTTCATAATTTCTATTTCTTCCTGGTTCAGTCTTGGAAGATGGAACTTTTCTAAGAATCTATCCAGGTAATCCATTTTATTGCCATATAGTTGTTCATAAGATCTCTTACAATCCTTTGTATTTCTGCATTGTTTGTTGTAACTGCTCCTCTTTAATTTCTAATTTTGTTGATTTGATTCTTCTCTCTTTTTTGATGATTCTGGCTAAAGGCTTGTCAATTTTGTAAGAACTAGCTTTTAGTTTTAGTAATTGTTACTATTGTTTCCTGCATTTCTTTTTCATTTATTTCTGCTTGGATCTTTATGATTTATTTCTTTCCACTATTTGGGGTTTTTGTTGTTGTTGTTGTTCTTCTTCTTCTTTTCTACTGTTTTAGGTGTAAAGTTAGGTTGTCTATTCAATGTTTTTCTTGTTTCTAGAGGTAGGATTGTATTGCTATAAACTTCCCTCTTAGAACTGCTTTTGCTGCTTCCCACTCCAGTACTCTTGTCTGGGAAAACCCATGCATGGAGGAACCCAGTAGGTTGCAGTCCATGGGGTCGTGAAGAGTCGGACACGACTGAGTGAATTCACTTTCACTTTTCACTTTCATGCATTGGAGAAGGGAATGACAACCCACTCCAGTGTTCTTGCCTGGAGAATCCCAGGGACGGGGGAGCCTGGTGGGATGCCATCTGTGGGATGCCATCTATTGGATTGCACAGAGTTAGACACAACTGAAGCGACTTAGCAGCAGCATAGGTTTTGAATTGTCATGTTTTCATGTCCTTTGTTTCTATAAAATTTTGATTTCCCTTTTGATTTCTTCAGTAACCTGTTGGTTATTTAGAAATGTGTGGTTTAATCTCCATGTGTTTGTGTTTCTTACAGATTTTTTTTTTTTTTAATTGATATCTAGTCTCATAGCATTGTGGTCACAGAAGACGCCTGATATAATTTCAATTTTCTTAAGTTTACTGAGATTTGATTTGTGACCCAAGATGTAGTCTATCTTGGAGAACGTTCCACGTATACTTGAGAAGGTGTATTCTTTGGCATTTGGATGGAATATCCTGAAGATATCAATGAGATCCATCTCATCTCATGTATCATTTAAGACTCATGTTTCCTTATTAATTTTCTGTTTTGAAGATCTGTCCATTAGTGTGAGTGGGGATTTAAAGTTCTCCTACTATTATTGTGTTACTGTCAATTTCTCCTTTTATGTCTGTTAGTGTTTCTCTTATGTATTGAGGTCTCCTATGTTGGATGCATAGATATTTACAATGTTATGTCTTCCTCGTGGATTGATCCCTTGATCATTATGTAGTGTCCTTCCTTATATATTGCAATCTTCTTTATTTTAAGGTCTATTTTGTCTAATATGAGGATTGCTACTCCAGCTTTCTTATGCTTCCCATTTGCAAGGAATATATTTTTCCATCCTCTCACTTTCAGTCTATTTGTGTCTTTAGGTCTGAAGTGGGTTTCTTGTAGACAGCATATATATGTTTTTGCATCCATTCAGCCAGTCTGTGTCTTTGGGTTGGAACATTTAATCCATTTACATTTAAAGCAACTGTTGAGATATATATACCTATTTCCATTTTCTTAATTGTTTGGGATTCATTTTGTAAATGTTTTTATTCTCTTGTATTTCTTGACCATATAAGTCCCTTTAACATTTGTTGTAAAGCTGGTTTGCTGGTACTGAATTCTCTTAACTTTTGCTTGTTTGAAAAGCTTTTTATTTCTCCATCAATTTTGAATGAGACCCTTGCCAGGGACAGTAATCTTGGTTGTAGATTTTTCCCTTTCAATACTCTAAATATATCCTGCCATTCCCTATGGCCTACAGAGTTTCTGCTGAAAGATCAGCTGTTAAGCCTATGGGATTTCCCTTGTATGTTACTTGTTGCTTCTCCCTTGCTGCTTTTAATATTCTTTCTTTGTGTTTAGTCTTTGTTAGTTTGCTCAGTATGTGTCTTGGTGTGTTTCTCCTTGGGTTTATCCTGTATGGGACTTTTTGTGCCTCTTGGACTTGATTGACCATTTCCTTTTCCATGTTGGGGAAATTTTCAACTATAATCTCTTCAAAAATTTTTCATACCCTTTCTTTTTCTCTTCTTCTTCTGGAATCCCTATAATTTGAATGTTGGTGTGTTTGATATTGTCCCAGAGGGCTCTGATACTATCCTCAGTTCTTGGCATTCTTTCACTTTATTTAGAAGTATATTCTGCTCTTCAGAAGTTATTTCCACCATTTTATCTTCCAGCTCTCTGATTTGTTCTTTTGCTTCAGATATTCTGCCATTGATTCTTTCATTTTTTAAAAATTTTAGTTATTTATTAAATAAAAATACTGTGAATTTTATAAAATTTAAAATGTTACAAAGTTTAACATTTCTTTTCTTTTTTTTTCACTTTCTAGAGTACTTTTAATTTCAGTAATCATTTTGTTTGTCTCTGTATGTTTATTCTTTAATTCTTCTAGGTCTTTGTTAATTGATTCTTGCATTTTCCTCATTTCATTTTCAAGGTTTTTGATCATCTTTACTATCATTATTCTGAATCCTTTTTCAGGTAGTTTATCTATTTCCTCTTTATTTATTTGAACTTCTGTGTTTCTAGTTTGTTCCTTCATTTGTGTAGTATTTCTCTGCCTTTTTGTTATTGTTTTTTAACTTACTGTGTTTGTGGTCTCCTTTACCCAGGCTTCAAGGCTGAATTATTTCTTCCCTTTGCTTTCTGCTCTCCTCAGGTTGGTCCAGTGGTTTGTGTAAGCTTCCTATAGGGTGAGATTTATGCTGAGTTTTGTTTGTTTGTTTTTCCTCTGATGGGCAAGGCTGAGGTGATAATCCTGTCTGCTGAAGATTGGGTTTGTATTTTTGTTTTGTTTGCTGTTGGATGAGGCGTCCTTCACAGAGTGCTACTGGTGGTTGGGTGATGCCAGGTTTTCTATTCAAGTGGTTTCCTTTGTGTGATTTCTTACTATTTGATACTCCCTAGGGCTAGTTCTGTGGTAGTCTAGGGTCTTGGAGTCAGTGTTCCCACTCCAAAAGCTCAGGGCTTGATCTCTGTGGTTCCCTCACACTGATCAGCTTGAGAAACTCAGTTCAATTCTCCCCAGACCCCACAAGTCTTGGGTCCTTCCAACTTCATGGAGCTTCTGCAGGCTTGTGGGGGTTCAAGCTCCAGGGCCAGGGTCCTCAGACTTCAGCCATTGCCACCACCACGAGGAGAGCTGATAATGCACAGAGCTCCCAGGCCAGTTCCATTCTCCTTAGCTTAGCATTTCTTATTTGGGCCTTTCAAAGAAGACTTCCTTGTTTAAACTTCAATCAGAGATCTTTAGGAACTGCAGCATACATTTTTACTTTGTTTATTAAGTCAAGGACTTTCCTTATGAACCCTCCTGAGTCAGTTCTCAAGAACAGTGCTTCTGCTTGGTGTTCTTGGAGCCAATAGAACAGGACTGAGTTCACTTTAGAAGCAAAGGAAAGCTTTGTTCTCTGACAGCAGAATGGAGAAGCACCAGCTCACATTCTAGAGCATATCCTCTTCAGGGCCTTCACTTATTCTTGAACTGGAAAAACTAGGAGTTGTTCAGAAAAATATTCTTGGTTTATGGGTTGACTGGAAATTTTTTTGTTTTCCTTATTGGGGAAGAATCTAAACTTTTGGATTATCTCAGAGATTTCTGTTAATCTTTCTTATTCTGAAGAGGAAAATAAGTGATTTAAAAATAATATATTTTGTGGAATCCCAGTGGTTTGCATTCTTTCACTTGCTGTAAGGCTCACTTTTTTTCCCCAAGCATTTATACCATGATATTTTAGAAACACTTTCAAAATATTAATTTGCTTCATTAATTTATCCAATTATATCACCCCTTACCCAAACTGTTTCACATTTCTTCATTAGATTTTGTGTTTTATATTAGGGAAGTATCATCAAAATTCAAATCACTTTTATATTTTAAACACATTTTTAAAAACTATATCAAAGTATCACTATAGTTATATAACTTAATTACTAAATATCTGAATCTGGATCCACTTTCCTATTCTCTGTTAATTATTATAAATGCAAAGTTCATGTTGATGCTGATAAAAGTCTGTGTAACCCCAGGATCTTACGGCTGTTATCACAGATGGTGAAGTCATTTTCCATCTATGACCAGAGCCTTCACCTCCACACTAGGGCTCATCTCCTCAATGCCATCATTTTTCCTCCTTCTGCATAACCATTTTTCTTTTCTCTGCTTGATCGATTCCATTATTACACAAACATGTTGTTTCACTTTCCATCTTTATGAACCGAGACAAAGCAAATGAGCAAAAAAGCAAGCGTGCAAGCAGAGAACAACTAGACAAAACACCGTCTGGCCCACACCCCCAGCACTGCCTGGCCCTTTTCTCTCCTGTCCTGGAGCAGGGAGAGGAAACACCTCCTGGGAATCATCTTCCTTTCACCTCTCCCCATTCTCTCCTAACCTGAACACAGCCATTATCAAAGACAGCGGTCACCACCCTGCCTGTTGTTGCTGCCTCCTGTGGTCAGTTCTCCAGCTCCTCCTTGCCTGTGATGTCACCTCCCCTCCCCCATTTCCAGACCCCACACTCTCCAGCTCTCTTCTAATTCAGTGGTCATTCCTTGTTCATAAGTCTGAGTGTTGCCATGTGATGCCTTGGTATTTATTACCATATTTTTAAACTTTTCATGTATTCCCTTTAATCCAGTAGAAATACTGTAAACATCTAATAAAATATTATTAGCATTATGATATTCTTATTGACTAATAACTTTTAAAGCATTAGTGACACTTAGTCGTGTCTGACTCTGCAACTTCATGGACTGTAGCCCTCCAGGCTCCCCTGTCCATGGGATTCATCCAGGCAAGAATACTGACAGGAGTGGGTAGCCATTCCCTTCTCCAGGGGATTTTCTGATCCAGGGTTTGAACCTGGATCTCCTGCATTGCAGGCAGATTCTTAACCATCAGAGTCGTATGGGAAGATTTCTATGTATTTTACACTCTGCTAAGTGCTTTTACACATCTTGCTTAATTTCACCACAAGTTTATAAGATTTATGCTGTTTATTACAGAGGAAAACTGAGTTACCAAGAAGTTAAATAATTTATTGTAGGTTATAGGGCTTGTGGGGGCTTCTCAAGTAGTGCTAGTGGCAAAGAATCTGCCTGCCGATGTAGGAGACAAAAGAGACTGCATGAGTTTGATCCCTGAGTCAGGAAGATTCTCTGGAGGAGGGCATGGCAACCCACTCCAGTATTCTTGCCTGGAGAATCCCATGGAAAGAAGCACCTGACTACAGTTCATTGGGTCACAAAGAGTCAGACACAACTGAACCCAATTAGTGCGCACACAAGCATAGGGCTTGTGAGGATAGAGCCATCCTGGAGCTGCTGGTCTGATTCTAGAACTGACTGGTTTATCAGGAGCTGCTGTTTCCTTCATAAACAATGCCGCTTGTTTTAGCCACACTTTACATTTAAGTTTTATTTTTAAGGACAATTATTGAATTACACAAGGCAATGTTTAAGTAATTATATTAGTAAACACATATTATCAAACTGAAGTTTTCAAAATCAGGATCTGATTGACTCTTCAAAGTGTTATCTAAGAAATCTTTGAATGAACTGGTATGTTAGCTCCTTAAACAACATCGATTCATGTTAATCCTGTTATAACAAAAGGTATGTACTGAGTCACGTTGACTTAGGGGCTTCCCAGGTGGCTCAGTGGTAAAGAACCTGAGAACTGGTAAAGAACCTGCCTGCCAATGCAGGAGACACAGGTTCGATCCCTAAGTTGGGAAAATCCCTTGGAGGAAGAAATGGCAATCCATTCCAATATTCTTGCCATGAAATATTCATCCCATGGACAGAAGAGCTGCAGTGTCCATAGGATTTCAAAGAGTCAGACACAACTGAGCCCAAAGGCACATAACTCATTTTCAGTGTTGTATTTGTTTTAGGTGCACAGCAAAGTGATTCAGAAATATGTATATTTCCAGATTCTTTATCCTTGTAAGTTATTACAAAATATTGAGTCTAGTTCCCATACAGTAAGTAGGTCCTTCTTCATTATCTATTTTATATAGCATAGAAAGGAAAATACTCACCAATGTGATAATTAAAAAATGCTATCTCATTTGTATTTGCATTTCAAACAATTATTGTGCATATTCATTTACTCTGTGAGATAAATTCTCCTGTTATGTTCTCATGGTCTATATATCCCCCACCCATCCAGAGGGGACGTGTGCCATGACCCCGTGGGCTGCCCAGAGCTGCAGGTGGATGGAATCTTAGAAACAGAACATTCCCTCCCTCCCCCCCCACCCCCCCACACCTGCAACAGAACTGAAATATCAAATTGTGTGCAGTCAGAGAGCTGTGATAATGATGCATAATAAACAAGAACAGGATAGCATGCTGCTGTGACCCGGTCATGTGATGAGTACTCTCTGGCTCTCACACTGTCTTATTCTAACACTGCTGTTTCCTTCTCTTTTTAAAAAATTAATTTACTTTAATTGGAGTCTACTTTACAGTATTGTGGTGTTTTTTTTGCTGTTCACTGACATGAATCAGCCATGGGTGTACATGTGTCCCAGCATCCTGCACCCCCCTTCCACCTCCTTCCCTCCTAACTGAGCACCTGTCATGCAGAGGTGGAACTCCGGCCCTCCGAGGAGCGACAGCAGAAGCAGCCCGAGCTCCTCAGTCAGTTTACAGGAGATGAGGTTCTCATCACAGCCCTCAGCCAGCTCTGCAGGCCATTGCTCCCTTTCCTCCTTCAAGAATGTCCCCCCAGAGGAGGTGCTGTCCAGTTTCTCTCCAGCACATTCCAGTTGCCAGTGTCACTCCTCCAGGGTCACTGATATCTCTTCCGTGACCAGACAACACCATCAGATCAGGCACTTCAGAAGGCCATTGTTCAGTAAAATGAGGGTCACGTGACAGCCCAGTAGCCCCTCTGACAGAGGAGCCGTTGCTGTGGGACCTGCTGGACACCTGATCAGTCTCATCTGTGGTGCTGGCGGAGCTGAGCTCGTGAGATTTCCTCACTGGACTCAGACCACGGCAATGTTTAAAGTTTCTGAATTGTTTACTTCTGGAATTTTTCCATGTGGTGTTTTTGGACCAAGGTTGACCTCAGACAACTGAGACTTGGGAAAGTGAAACAGTGGGTTGCAGATTGGGGGGTGTGGGGCTGTTGTATCTTATTTCATGAGGAAAAAAACCCTAGGGACCATTGTCTTTACTAGTTTACTTTGCGTGCAGCTCCCTCATTGCTTAGTCTTACTCAGAATTCCTACAGTTTTTATGAGATTTTCTGATGTCTAGAACATGGACCCTTGAGAGAAACTGACGACGAAGTTTTAGGAATTGGATTCTCACATTTCATTTTTATTCTTTTTTTTTTTTTTTACTTTATAATATTGTATTGGTTTTGCCATACATCAACATGCATCCGCCACAGGTGTACACGTGTTCCCCATCCTGAACCCCCCTCCCACCTCCCTCCCCATA
Organism: Bos mutus; assembly: GCF_027580195.1. Lineage (NCBI taxonomy): Eukaryota > Metazoa > Chordata > Mammalia > Artiodactyla > Bovidae > Bos > Bos mutus. The sequence goes on along the minus strand of NC_091643.1, from coordinate 41,403,000 downwards.
CCATCCCTCTGGGTCATCCCAGTGCACCAGCCCCAAGCTTCCTGTATCCTGCATCGAACCTGGACTGGCGATTTGTTTCTTATATGATATACATGTTTTAATGCCATTCTCCCAAATCATTTCCCCCCACTCCCTCTCCCACAGAGTCCAAAAACTGTTCTATACATCTGTGTCTCTTTTGTTGTCTCGCATACAGGGTTGTCATTACCATCTTTCTAAATTCCCAGCAATCCCACTGCTGGACATACACACCGAGGAAAACCAGAATTGAAAGAGACACGTGTACCCCAATGTTCATCACAGCACTGTTTCTAATAGCCAGGACATGGAAGCAACCTAGATGTCCATCAGCAGATGAATGGATAAGAAAGCTCTGGTACATATACACAATGGAGTATTACTCAGCCATTAAAAAGAATACATTTGAGTCAGTTCTAATGAGGTGGATGAAACTGGAGCCTATTATACAGAGTGAAGTAAGCCAGAAAGAAAAACACCAATACAGTATACTAACGCATATATATGGAATTTAGAAAGATGGTAACAACAACCCTGTATGCAAGACAGCAAAAGAGACATTTTTATTCTTAAACCAGCCAGTTGTCTCTTCTTTGGTTGGGAAAGGTGTCCTCTTTCAGTTTGGTGTTAAAAAGAGATCGTTAGCATCTGCAAAGTCACAGGTAGGTGTTCACTGTGCTTCGTGATATTAAGTTGCTGATACTCCTTGCTGTGGGATATCAGAACCTTTTCATCAAATGTCACTGAACAGCACTTTCAAATTAAAAGGAGACACTTTTATATGTGGAGCTTTTAAAACACAAATAATATGCCTGAAGGATTAGCGTGGACACACCCAAACACTTGGCTACTGCATTCATTACTAATTTAAAGTGCAATTACAGTAAAATTATTTATTGGAAGGAAGGCAATTAACCTAATCATCCCCACATAGTCAACAGATCATGGACTTGAGGGAAACAATATGCTTCCCTGTGTTTCACCTTGTCAATGAGCACCATCAGGATTTAACTTGGAATGCATTGGGAGAAAAGATTTCTTACTTAGCTTTGTAATCACTTGTTGGGTTACTCTACACACTTTATTTCAGGCACTTTCCTCCAAAATGGGTGGTGGTGGTGGAGGGCACCAAGAAACGAGAGGTGAAACTTGGGGGAAAGGGAGAAGGGGAACACAGCAGTGAGGTGAGGTGTCCCCAAAACGGCTTTTCCCCTTCACTGTCTTCTGTTGAGTTCCAGGAAATAGCAGAGGCTTGTGGGTAGAATTATCTTAGATAATTGACACACTCCCAATAAAGATTGTGTATGTTTCTCCCTTAACACACTCTTTTTGCCTGTATCTCTTGTGTGAAAAGATGTCCTACCGAAGTTCCCCAATTTTCCCAGTCCAGCTACCAGAAAGCATTCCATCCTTCAGGCTGGGGAAAGTGAAAGTGAAGGTTGTTCAGTCCTGTCCGACTGCTTGCGACTGTACAGTCCATGGAATTCTCCAGGTCAGAATACTGGAGTGGGTAGCCTTTCCTCTCTTCAGGGGATCTTCCCAACCCAGGGATCGAACCCAGGTCTCCCGCATTGCAGGCGGATTCTTTACCAGCTGAGCCACAAAGGATGCCCAAAAACACTGGAGTGGGTAGCCTATCCCTTCTCCAGGGGATCTTCCTGATCCAGGAATTGAACCAGGGTCTCCTGCATTGCAGGCAGATTCTCTACTGACTGAGCTATCAGGCTGGGGAACTGTTTCATAAACAAGGTCGGGTTCAGCGGGAGGGGAGAGGGGTGCTGTCCAGCAAGCCTGGAAATCTGAGCCCCCAGTTTCACTCCTAAAATTTCCTGAACTCTTGAGCCGCAGCCTTGCATTCTGTCTCATGGATTAAGTTAAAGGGCTAGAATTTTAAGGTGCCTGATATTCTGTTTTCTCATTCTTATTCCAGGCAGATCCTGCAGAAAGAAGGAAAGTCGGTACTTAATTCAGAGCAGAGTTCCAATCTTCCTTCTCTGCTTTGTGACAAGACAGATGCTGAGAGAATTAACTCTAGCTGTTTCTTCTGAAATGTAAGGAGACTTGCAGGATAATTCTGGGAATACACAAGACACTGTGTGCACAGTGCAGAGAGAGCTTCTGGGCAGGGCTGGCAGGTAAGGCTGTATGTCCATTGTTCACACAGAACACACTCTGGTCCTCAAACTGCACAAACACTATGCATTAAATACACGTCGCTGGCTGTGAAGGAACGTCCTAGCTTTTGCCTGGGCTCTTGCCTTCCTCACCCAAAGCTCATCACTTCTGGTCACCGATGCGGAGAGAGCATCTGGGTGTCCTAGGATTTCACTCAGCTCTGACACCATCTTCCTGGAGACCGTGTCTGAGTCCACCGGTAAAGGATTCAGTCCTGTAGGACTGCCCCCTCCCCGCCACACATGTGTCGCATGTCAGTCCCAGCTTCAGGTTGTCATCTGTGCTCCTGAACAAACAACAGTAAATCAGAGCCTCTAAAGCTCCCATCCTTGGGTTTGGTTAATTTGCTAGAGTGGTTCTCAGAACTCAGAGAAATGCCTACTCAAGTCACCAGGTCATTAAAAGCCATGCATACAAATGAAGAGATACACAGGGTGAGGTCTGGGAGGGACCCATGGACTTGGGGTAACACTCCAGGTGTGGGTGTTTGCCTACCTGGGATCTCTCTGAAACCTGTAACACTGAGATTTTAATAGAGGTTTATTCAAGTTGGAGAAGGACATGGCAACCCACTCCAGTATTCTTGCCTGGAGAATCCCATGGAGGGAGGAGCCTGGTGGGCTATAGTCCATGGGGTTGCAAAGAGTCAGACATGACTAAAGAGAATGAGCATGCACACACAGGCTGGCACGATGGACCTGTAACTCTAATTCTAGTCCTCCTCCCATCTGTGGACATGTGGAGTGGTAGTCACTTCAGTCCTGTCTGACTCTGTGACTCACAGACTGTAGCCCACCAGGCTCCTCTGTCCATGGGATTTTTCAGGCAAGAATAATGGAGTGGATTGCCATACACTCTTCCAGGGGATCTTGCCCTGGAGTGGGACTGAAAATGCCAAGCTTTTAATCACGACTTGGTCTTTCTGCTGATCAGCGCCTTTCCAGGTCCCCACCCCAGCCAGAGTCACCTCAATAGAACAAAAGAGTCTCCAAGTGCTCATCTTATAGGACTGTGTAAGGGTTTTAGGAGCTCTGTGCCAGGAACCAGGATGGAAACCAATGTATGTACTTTCTACCACCTCACACTGCCTTTCAGTCCCTCCTGTTTCACTACGGTCTGAATGGGTATGTCCGTCAAAGTTCATATGTTGAAACCTGGCCCCCTCTGTGATGGTGTTAGGGAGTGGGGCCTTAGGGGAGGTGACGAGGTCATGAGAGTGGAGCCTTCATGAGTGGGATTGGTGCCCTGATAAAAGGGACCCCAGAGAGTTCCATCCATCTCTGCCAGGTGAGGACACAGTAAGAGAAATGCTGTCTATGACTCTGGAGGCCCTCATCATATTCCAGATCTGCTGGGCCTTGACCATGGACTTCTAGCCTCCAAAACCATAAGAAAAACAAATGTCTCTTGTTTATGAGCCACCCAGTTGACAGAACTTTGTTATAGTAGCTCAAACAGTTTAGGACATACACTGGGGGCAGTTGTTGTTCAGTCGCTCAGTCGTGTCCCACTCATTGTGACCCCATGGAATGCAGCACTCCAGGCCTCCCTGCCCTTCACCATCTCCTGGAGTTTGCTCAAACTCATGTCCATTCAGTCAGTGATGCCATCCAAACACCTCATCATCTGCTGCTCCCTTCTCCTTTTGAGGGAAGTTCCAGTTGAACATTTACCCATGTCTTGCATCTTTCAGTAGGAAAAGGCTCACCCATGCACAGCTTGGCTTTGGGGTTCAATGTGAGATGCAATCATCGTCCTGTGGCTCATTGGAGATGTCACTCTGACAGGTTAATCATGTCCCAAAAGCTCAGGTTCTGGGTCTGTTTGATAAAGACAATGTCCCAGGGCAGCTGGGAAGAATGAGTGAGATAACAAGCAAAATCCCTTATGTGTGACATCTGTCCATCAAAGGTGTGCAAAGAGCTGGAAGAATACTTTGTACAGGAGCTGCTTGTGTGTGCATATTTGCTCAGTCATTTCCAATTCTTTGTGACCCCAGGGACTGTGGCCGACCTCTGTCCTCTGTCCATTGGGATTCTCCAGGCAAGAATACTGAGAATACTGGAGTGGGTTGTCATTTCCTTCTCCAGGGGATCTTCCTGACCCAGGTATTGAACCTACGTCTCCTGCATTGCAGGCAAATACTTTACTGCAGAGTCTCCAGGGAAGCCCTCATTATGGTTAACTTGATGTAAAATGTTTGCATAAGCAATATAAGCTCCAGGATAGAACATGTGTCCTGTTGGCTGAGGAGATGAACTGTTGACAATACATTCCAGGGCCGTCATCGCTTTTATCAGAAGTAAACCATTCAATGCCCCTCACAGGTGTATTGTATTCACCGCCTGACACTCTCCAGCAGGGGTGGCACTTCACAGTGGGCGATAACTCATCATAACCATGGCCCCAGTCTTTATTCTTTCGTGCAAAGGATAGAAGCATGCTTCTCATCTGTGACCCCTGGGGAAGCTCAAACGCTGTCTAGTGGCAGGCATGTGAACTGAGCCCCGGGAAACTGATTTCAGGGAGCAGAGTTGTAAAGCCTTCAGACGCTGACCCTGTTCACAGCAGCCCTACAAGGCATGAGGCTCTGACAATGTGCTTTTGAACAACCGCAGGACCGGCTGCACACACACACACACACACACGCACACACCCGTTTCTTTCTGTAGCCTCTGTGGGGTTCTCAAAGAGACACTTTTCACTGGTGATGCTCATGAGTCCAGTCACTGTTCCTGCTGTTAGCAGCAGCTCCGCCCCTGGAAGGGGGACATGAGTGTGCACTGTGATGTGTGCACCCATGGGTGCAGGACTGCAGATTTTCAGTAGTGAGGACCGATGGGAGCTCATTCCACAATCTCTCTAGCTCAGCTTTTTATAATCAGGCCTGCTGGATGATGCACCAGGTTTACACCGTGAGCACCAAAAAGTTAACTGGCCCACAAGGGGCCGAATTCATCATTTTTCCATCAGTTGCTGGTAATGAGGCAGCTTGTGGTATTCCAATGTGTGGAACGAGAAAGAAACAGACTTTTGGATTTTTTTGTTTCTGAATTCGAACAGTATTTTCGATTGAAAAGTATTTGCTTCTTCCCCACTTTTACTTCAATTATTATGACTTTGTAAGTAGTATTATTTTGCTGTTTTCCCCCAATGGTTTCGGAAAGCCTCATTAATTTCATTAACTGGTATATTAAATCAAACTTAATGTGCTGAACAAAAGGGACAACAATGTAAACCTTTACATGGGAATAATAAAATTTCTCTCTGAATGAATTGTCAGAAGCCACTTTGAGAAATTAATTACAGTGCATTTTCTAAGAGATGCTGGAGGAAGGACTGGAGATGCTGGACAGCAGAGACCGAGGGGCCATTAAGCGGCTGACAGTTTCTGACGGAAAACATTTAAGTTCAGATGAACTTGAGAGTGACTTTAATAGTTTAAAGTCTCAGAGCTAAGGAATCAGCACATTGATTCAGCTTCTGATCCTGACTAATCATAAGACAGTGTTTGCCTTGACCTAAAAGAGATCTGACCGTTCTTTCATGGTCTGCTGTTCTCTCTGAAATTTGATTTGTAAACCTTACCTGTTGCTGATGTTACCAGTATATCCCTGTCAACACTTTATTAATTTCACCTTAGCAAAGAACATAATGGGGAAAGTTCCTGTCAATAGAACTTTTCTGTGCAGGCATGAAATGCAGGTGCTGTAAAATAGTATTCTGTAACTTGCTCTGAAATTGCTTTTTCTGGATTCTCGATTATAAACTTTCAGGTTAGATGTTCTAATTAGACCATCCTGCACATACTGTGATATGATGGTACGGAAAGAATTAGACTATGTAGGAAGTAAGATGTGGTTTTTTGTGTGCTGAGTTCAGTATGTCCATTATTAGACATGGAGCTATGAATTTGGCTACATGTGCCTGAACAGGGGGAAGACTGGGGCTAGATATTTGCATTGGGGAATTCTCAGCTTACAGATGCAACTGCAAGGCTGGAAACAGATGAGATCCATTTTCCTAGCAGTTCTCAAAGATTATTGCATATGCCAAGCCTCCAGGACCTTCTGGGGGCCCTATTAGGTCTGAACTGCTTTCAGTCATACCAAGATATTCTTGGCTTGTTTCATTCATGGATGGACCTAGAGACTGTCATTCAGAGTGAAGTAAGTTAGAAATAGAAAAACAAATACTGTGTAATAATGCGTATATGTGGAATCTAGAAAAATGGTACAGATGAACCTATTTGTGGGGCAGAAATAGACACTCAAATGTAGAGAACAGACATATAGACACCAGGGTTGTAGGGGGAAGGGTGGGTGGGATGAACTCGGAGATTGGGATCGACACATATGCATACTATGTGTAAAACAGGTAACTAATGAGAACATGCTGTACAGCACAGGGAGCTCAACTCAGTGCTCTGTGTTGACCTAAATGGGAAGAAAATCCAAAAAGAGTGGATATGTGTATACATATAGCTGATTCACTTTGCTGTACAGCAGAAAATAACATATTGTAAAACAACTATAAAGCAGAGACATCACTTTGCTGACAAAGATCCATATATGATTTTTCCAGTAGCCATGTATGGAGGTGAAAGTTGGACTCTAAGAAGGCCGAGCACCAAAAATTGATGTTTTAAAATTGTGGCACTGGAGAAGACTCTTGAGAGTCCCTTGGAGATCAAGGAGATCAAACCAGTCAATCCTAAAGGAAACCAACCCTGAATATTCATGAGAAAGGGCCGATGCTGAAGCTGAAGCTCCAATACTTTGGTCACCTGATGCAAAGAGCTGACTCATTGGAAAAGACTCTGATGCTGGGAAAGATTGAGGGCACGAGGAGAAGGGGGTGACAGAAGAGGAGATGATTGGATGGAGTCACCAACTCAACGGACATGAGTTTGAGCAAACTCTGGGATATGGTGAAGGACAGGGAAGCCTGGAACAAGCCCAGGAACAAGCCTGGGACAGGTGAAGGAACAGGGAAGCAGCCCATGGGATTGCAGAGTCAGACATGACTTAGCAACTGAATAACAACAGCAAAGCAACTATAGTCCAATTTAAAAAAAAAAAAAAAAAAAGGTAGTAGCAGGGGCCAGAGCCTGCTGGAGCCTCAGCCTGAATTAAGGCAGGGCACCAAGGGCACCAGAGTCATCCTGTTCCTCGTGGTGCTTTGGTGAAGAATGCCAAGGATGCAGCAATGAAAACAACTGATTTTATGAGGTCTCAGCCTTTAGTGCATGACTTTTTAATGTTCTTCTTATGAAATGGGAAGTACTTTTATAGCCTTTCTGCTGCATGAAAAAGAATGGTGTTCATCTTGAGGAGAAATGCTTATGCAATGCTTCGACTTCAGAGATGAACTAGCTGCTTTTTTGCAGAGCACTGCTTTTACGTTAAAGAAAAACTAACAAGTCACGTTGAGTGTACTTAGTTGGCTCTCCGTATCTGCAGTTTCCACATCCTTCAATTCAAGCAATCACAGATTGGAAATATATATTTTCTGAATTTCCAGAATCCAAAAAGCAAAATTTTGAACTTGTGATGTGCTGGCAACTATTTTCATAGCATTTACCTTGGATTAAGTATTATAAGAAATCTAGAGATGAATTTAAGTATACGGAAAGATGTGCATAGTTTATATGTGGATACTACAAGCCATTTTATAAAAGGGACTTGATCATCCATAGATTTCGGTATCGTAAGGGGTCTTGGAATCTACCCCCCACAGGTATAGGGACCATTGTGCCACCAACAGGACATAAAACAGCACGAATGTATTGTCTCATGATTGTGTAGGTCAGATATCCAGTACCGCCCACCTGGGTGCCCTGGCCTGGGTCTAACACACAAGGAATTGGCCAAGTTGACCCTTTCCTTGGGGGCCCTGGAATAATCTTCCCCCAGGTTCAATCAGGTTGCTGGGTTTTGGACTGGGGTCCCCACCTCCTTGCAGTCTGATGACCTGGGATTACTCTCAGTTCCTGGAGGCCAGCCCCCTTTCTTGCCATGTGACCCCATGCATCATCAATGAAACGCAGAGATTCGTGTTAAATCTCTCACACACAAACTCTTCAGGAAGAGCTCCTTGGTCTTAGTTGCGGCATATGGGTTCTAGTTCCCTGAACAGGGGTCGAACACTGGTCCCCTGCACCGGGAGCCTGGAGTCTTAGCCACTGGACTATGAGGGAATTCCCAAGACAGTGTCTCTTTTCTTAAAGTCAACTGTGCCCTATAATATGGCCAAATCTCAGGAGGGACATCACATCATATCACTCAAAGTCGGAGCACCAGACGAGGTCAAGGGTCACCAGGATCACCTTAGAACTCTGCTTATCATCTTGAGATATTCAGGTTTTCACATTGGGGTATTTGCTGTTTCTTACCCGAAAATAAACAGTCAGCTGTTTCTGGAAAAGTAGTTGGATGATATTTTTTCTGATGATGACATTTGAGTTTTTAAGTAAATATCAGTATTATGGAAAACTCCCGTCTGTCTCTGTAATTTTTTAAATCTCCTAATAATTCAAGATTTTTTTCTGAGTACATGGGTAGTGATATTATTAACACATGTGATATTTTAAAGATACTGTACAGTTTTTCAGATATTGACACCAACCATGTGGAAAATCTAACTTAGTAAACCAACAGGTTTTAAATGACTGTGTGTGATGTCACATGTGTGCGTGCTAAGTCATTCAGTTGTGCCTGACTCTTTTTGACTCCCATGGGACTATAGCCTACCAGGCTCCTTTGTCTATGGGGATTCTCCAGACAAGAATGCTGGAGTGGGTTGCCATGCCCTCCTTGAAGACATCTTCATTGGCAGGTGGGTTCTTTACCACTAGAGCAACCTGGGAAGCCCCTGTATGATGTCATGCAAATATACGTTCACAGAATATCATGCGCCTGTGCTTTGGGGTTGATCTCAAAATCAACCAGCAAAACCTCTAATTCAAGATCTGGCACTGATAATTCTCCAAGTAATCTATGCAAGTCAACCAGAAAAACACACTTTGAGAGCTAACATGGATGCATTCAGAAAATCATGTTGTTGGTTATTTGGCAAACTCTTTCATGACAAGATTTATTACATTTCAGATATAACTGCTGTCTTAAAACCAGTTCAGGTTATGAAGGCTCACTGTTCCCTGTGTCATGTGATGCAGTGTTTCCTGGGGGAATGTTTTAACCTCCCGGCATCCATGCGACATGGAAGTAGGCGGTGTTTCCTGGTCGGCCTCAGAGCAGGACCGTTCTAAGCTCATTCTGCCACTACTTTCTGGCCCTAAGATCAGTGATCCTTAATAAGTCCTTAGGTCCAGTTATCTGCATCTTAAAACAGAAATAACATTCGCAGATAGGGTAAATGGCCGTCACACACTTACAAGGAGAGGGAGAGAGAGAGCACAGCAGCTTTATAAAGCAACATGCTGATTGGTTTAAGCTCACTAGTGAACCTTGGTGCAGAAGGGTGGGTGAGGCAGAGGGGAGCACTTTCCTGAATCCCTCTCCCAGGATCCTGTCACCAAAGCTCAGCGGGGAGATTCTTTGGATTCAGGGGATTCAAGGGTTTGCCCCCAAGGCCCTGAGACCCTTCTATCACTTTTATCCTCAAGCTTCGATTCTTTCTTTGTCCATCAGACACTTTTCTGTTTGCAAATGGGTCTACTTAGGAGGAGACCGTGTGGTCACCATGATGGCTTCTGGAACTTCCATCCCCTGAAACAGCGATTCCACCAGAGAGGGGATGACGTGGCTTCCAACTTATGTTTTCGGCTCCCCAAGAGGTTAGATTAGAGGGAGAAATATTTCGACTCCCTGGCATTCACAGCCCCTGATAATTATTTCTCTCTGTACGGTTTCGGGAGCATCATGAGTTTCCTCAGCCTCCAAGGCAACATAATCCATGGGATTCAGGTTCCCTGGACCTGAGCACTATTGCATTTGACAGAGCAGATCTCTGGGTGTTCAGAGCAAAGAATTCCAGCAGTGATGGCCCCTCAGACCCAGTCTCCCTCAATCGCCTGATGTCTGTTCTGGCTGTACATTAATGGTAGGGATCGATTTGACTTGACAATTTGCAACCACCAGTGAATTTTATATACTTTATGCTCTTAGTACCTACAACTGCACCTTCTGCTACCCCCACCATCAAAAAAGTTGAGATTTCCTTCTAAGGGACTGACCTTCTTGGAATTTGTCCTCACCAAGGACACTGTCCTTATTCCATTTTATGGAGCTATACCAGGTTGGTAGGAGTAGCCAGGAACTCACTCAGTGATGAAGCTCTTAACCCAATATTATGACAGGTTCAAACACAATACAATTTATATTATGCCAGATATTTAAAAAAATATGTTAGAAGTGATAAAGAGAAACTGCTTAGCTATTATAATAGGTAGAGTAACTTACTGCTTCAATGTCTTGTTTCTTGCTGATGGTTGCTGTGTTCTTTAACTTTTCAGTATGAAACAAATATTTCAAGCATAAACAAAACTACAGATAAAGGCATACAGAATCCACATACTCCCACCATTCAACTGCAATAATTACCAACTTGTATCTATTGTTTATTATTTTTAAATCTATAGCCTTCCAAATGTCCCTCCATACCCAGGTTGTTTTGAAGCAAACACCAGACCATAAATTCAGAAGCCCACAAATATTTCAGTATGCATCTCTAAAAGATTAAGGTGCTTCTTAAAAGCAATGTCTAAGATACCATTATTTTATGTAAACATACTCACGGTAATCCCTTGAGATCATCAAACATCCAGTCAGGATTCAAATCCCCCTAGCTATCTCATTATAAAAATTAAATATATATTTAGGATTCAAATAAGGTGTTGATGTTGTGATTGGCTGATGGGTCTCAAAATCTCTTAAAATTCTATAGTTTCTCTTTCAGTTTTTTTCTCTCACTCCTGCACACAACAACTTATTACTTGCACACAATGAGCAGTGTTTTGGAGAGATTCCTGCCGGTAGATTTTGTTCATCGTATCACTGGGAAGATGTTTTGCATTCTTCTCTGTCCTTTGACTGTCTGTAAATCGTCATCCAGATAGAGCCCTGGTAAGATTCACATTTAATTTTCTGGTGAGAATTCCTCATAGGAATGTTTTGTATCTCTAACAGGAAGAAAGGTTTGCCTTTTTTCCTGTGATTTCAGGAGCTATAGATGACAGTTCTCCAGGTCCATTATCTCATTAGGGCCTATACATGCTAATACTGTTCCTCTAGCCAAGCTAGATATTATTACAACTTGATTCAATTATATAAAATACAGTGTCGGGCTTATGAATATGAGCTTGGGAGTTACACAGATCAATATTAAATTTTGGTTCTGTCACTTAATAATTGTAGGTCCTTGGGCAAAGCACTTAAAATTTCTATTACTCTTAGGATTTGAAGGCAAAACGGTTTAATATTTGCATCCACTTCCAAAGCCTTCTGCAAGACTCTATGAGATCATGTCTTTACTTAGTTTTTGTCTGATCAAAGGCCAGTCGATGCTGAAACAAAGACGTGGATGCATGAAATTTGTCTGAGAGTGGTCCTGGGAATAGGGAAGTGAAAGGAGAAAGGGAAAACATATTCACGATGACTGGGGCGCTGATTTGGATACCTGGGTCTCAATCCACCCAGGGTTCTTTCCAGGGAACCATGTAGAACCAACATTTGGGGGATAAAAGTGGACAGGTTTACCTGCCAACTCCTGCCTCATCTTGGTTGAGGGGTCTTTGTGCTCCCGGAACTTCCAGGCTGCTCTGTGCTGAAGGGGCTCCCACAGCAAAGAGTCCTCAGGCAGAGATGCAGAGAGTAGAGGGGGGTGAGGATGAGACCGCTGACCCAGCTGCAGCCAATTCAGAGCAGGCTGAGGGTGCCTGTGGGTACTGGCAAGGGCTTCTACATGTGTGTGGGTGATCCCCTGGTTCCTGGCCTGGGGGAGAGGTGAGCCCCAGCTTGACTGCCACAGTGTCTTATGTATGAAGAGGTTCAGAGCATGCCACCCCAAACACATTGCTTTGGCATGTTGGTTATTTTGTAGGGAAGACACTTGAGAAACAGCAGCTGCAGGAGGGGCCCTGCCTTCCCCCTTCGCACCTGAAAGCAGGTCATGAAATTTCCCCTGAGAAAGGCACTCACCCAGCACCAGGAGGAGAGAGCAGTCTTGTCACCAGAGATGGGGGTCAGAGTTGGAAGGGGGCTGGGCAGACAAACCCACGGAAATGAAGCTCACCTCCTATTAGTTTCCCCTGTATGTTTTCATCACTTTGCTATCATTTAAGGCACTGGCGACCCACTCCAGCACTTTTGCCTGGAAACTCCCATGGACGGAGGAGCCTGGTGGGCTGCAGTCCATGGGGTCACTAAGAGTCAGACACGACTGAGCGACTTCACTTTCACTTTTCACTTTCATGCATTGGAGAAGGAAATGGCAACCCACTCCAGTGTTCTTGCCTGCAGAATCCCAGGGATTGGGGAGCCTGGTGGGCTGCCGTCTATGGGGTCGCACAGAGCCGGACACGACTGAAGTGACTTAGCAGCAGCAGCAGCAGCAAAGTCTTAAATCCCTTTTCCTTTTCTTGTTAGCAATAAACGTAAAGAATTCTTTATTTTTAATTATGAATTCATTAAATCCCCTTTCCTTTGTCTTGTCACTTCTTTACACATTTTTTTAAGGTATATAAGTTCTTGGTCATAACCAGTTTTTTGGTCTTCATTTTTCCCATTGAGGCTCTGATGGGCAGGTAAAAATGTGAAGTAAAATTTGTGTGCTTTTCTCCAATTAATCTGTCTCCTGTGATTTTAATTAACAGGCCCCATCACCAAATATAAGAGGGTGGAAGGGACTTTCCCCCTCAACAAGTAGCTGTATTTATCATGCTATCTACTAGTTCTATCTACATGACCATGCTGTTATGTCACTTAGAAGGATAGTTTTTCTTTGGGTGAGAATATATGGAAGGGTCTTTCTAGTCCTTTTTTTTTACAAAAGATTTTTGTAAAAATATAGAATTTTTTTGTATAGTTTTTTTTTTAAGCACTGAGTTGAAATTCACATAACATAAAAGTGACCACTCAGAAGTGAAAAAATCAACCGCATTTAATGTGTTCACAATGTTCTTCAGTCACCCTATCTGTCTAGTTTCAAAACATTTCCATCATTTCCAAGTAAAACTCCTTATGCCCATGGAGGAATTCCTCCGTCTGCCCTCTGCCTTCCCTAGCCCCTGGCACCACCAGTCTGCAATCTGTATCTAAGAATTTATCTCCACATACAGATTTCTGCTGAATTCCTGCCTTTGAAGGAAGCTGATAATAGAAAATCCATTTCAGTAGAAATACAGTCCTGCATAGAGAGGAATGTTGAGGTCTTGGTCAATGTTCAGGATTCTCTAGAAGATACAGTAATAGTAATGCCCACCAACTAAAACCTACCACAATGAATAAATCAGGAACAAGCACGTGTGCAACGCAGCTAATAGAGTTGGGTTGATCTGATTGCACTTCAGAATTTAATATAGGTTATTAAAAATATGAACTTTAGGAAGAAAACCTAAAGCTTAAAGATATATTGAATGGAATCAGAAGTTAGCCTTAGTATCACTAGGCTAGCAAAAATTGGGGAAGCAGAAATTAGGAATGGGCAGTAGTTATGAGGCACAGAATTTGCATATACTAGGTAGAGATTGAATATGTGATCCCTAATAATAACAATAACAGCAATAAACCAAGGTAAAAAAAAAAAAAAAGATATAAAGAGTGCTTTTATTTTGGACATGCAAGGCTTCATTTATTTCTCCCAACCTATGAGTAGGTGTCCATTGTTACCTGTGTATTTTTGCAAATGAAAAAACTAAGGCTTAGAGCACCTAGATGATTTGTCCAGAGGTATTCAGCTTCACTCTTGAAGAGCTGAGCTTTGAAACCAGGTGGGTGACTGCATACCCTTAATCCTAGTGAGCTTGGTGGACGGTTGAAGAGCTGTAGCCATATTATGGAAGGGGCAGAATGTCCCTCTCTCAAGTAATTTTGGATAAATGGTACCAGTTCCTGTAGAACCCTCTATTTTCTTGAGGTTGTTGTATGAGTTTCCACTGTAGAACCAGAAGAACTTAAGAGAAATGAATATGACCAGGGACAGAGGGCCAGGGAGGGGCGAATCCCTTGTAGGAGCTCAGGCAAGCTCTGAGTAGGGGCCACTGGGTGGTTGCCTTGGGAACAAAGGCATTCAGGAGACGACTAGCTATCAATTCAGCAGTTTTATCCAGGGCCACCTCACAGGGCAAAAACTAGATAGGAGGCTGCACTCTGAAGAATGCCTAAAGTTTACATCAGAAATAACTTGAGTTAGTCATTTTACCTTTGCAGATTCTGTTCTCACCATCAGTAAGCCCCTTGAAGGACTTTTTCAGCTGTTTTTGATGAAATTAAAAGCCAACAAGTTCTACTGGATCAAGTCACTTCTCAGGATATCCATTTAACCAAGAAAACAAAGAGACTCATAAACCCAACAGTGAGAAGTAGAAAATATTTACTGAATATCTATGTATCTTCTTGGATCATTCAATAAACGACTTGGATTTTATGCTCGGGCAACTCACCATGAAGATTTTGTTTCAGAGATGATTCTCTTTCCAGTTTGTTTGCTTCTTTGAGCAAAGTTAAGTCCTCAACTAATTTTTTTAAAAGACAGAAACAAAAAGATACAAAAGCTTCTCAGATGACTGGAGTCTTTAGGAATAAAAATTGAAAAAGACAAAAGCTGAACGATTATGGTTGAAATTCTGAGTCTCAGGGATTGTAAGAGATGTCCTCTATTCAGTCTCATCCTGCCTCATCTCAGATGTTGGTCAATAAAGTGATCCAAATTTATTTATATTAAATTTTACTGTAAACTGAGAAATACATAATGGATAATAGAATTTTTGTTTTTACTCATGATCTGGTTCAGGTAGCAGGAAATTTTTAAAAATATATTTCTGATTAAGTGTGTGAGCCTGTGTCTGTATGTATGAGTATGCATCTGTGTATATGTACATATACATGCATCAGTTAAGTTCAGTTGCTGAGTCATGTCCTACTCTTTGTGACCCCATGGACCAGCACGCCAGGCCTCCCTGTCCAACATCAACTTCCGGAGTTTACCCAAACTCATGTCCATTGAGTCGGTGATACCATCCAACCATCTCATCCACTGTTATCTCCTTTTCCTCCTGCCTTCAACCTTTCCCAGTATCTGGGTCTTTTCAAATGATTCAGTTCTTCACAGCAGGTGGCCCAAGTATTGGAGTTTCAGCTTCAACATAGTCCTTCCAATGAACACCCAAGACTGATCTCCTTTAGGAATGACTGGTTGGATCTCCTTGCAGTCCAAGGGACTCTCAAGATTCTTCTCCAACACCACAGTTCAAAAGCATCAATTCTTCGGTGCTCAGCTTTCTTTACAGTGCAACTCTCACATCCATACATGACCACTGGAAAAAACATAGCCTTGACTAGACGGACCTTTGTTGGCAGAGTAAGGTCTCTGCTTTTTAATATGCTGTCTAGGTTGTCATAACTTTCCTTCCAAGGAGTAAGTGTCCTTTAATTTCATGGCTGCAGTCACCATCTGCAGTTATTTTGGAACCCCCAAAAATAAAGTCAGCCACTGTTTCCCCTGTTTCCCCATCTATTTGCCATGAAGTGATGGGACCAGATGCCATGATCTTAGTTTTCTGAATGTTGAGCTTGAAGCCAACTTTTCACTCTCCTCTTTCACTTTCATCAAGAGGATCTTTAATTCTTCTTCACTTTCTGCCATAAGGGTGGTGTCATTTGCATATCTGAGGTTACTGATATTTCTCCCGTAAATCTTGATTCCATCTTCTGCTTCATCCAGCCCAGCATTTTTCATCAGGTACTCTGCATGTAAGTTAAAAAAGCAGGGTGACAATATACAGCCTTGATGTACTCCTTTCCTGATGTGGAACCAGTCTGTTTTTCCATGTCTAGTTCTAACTGTTGCTTCCTGACCTGCATATAGGTTTCTCAAGAGGCAGGTCAGGTTTTCTGGTATTCCCATCTCTTTCAGAATTTTCCAGTTTATTGTGATCCACACAGTCAAAGGCTTTGGCATAGTCTACAAAGCAGAAATAGAAGTTTTCCTGGAACTCTCCTGCTTTTTTGATCATCCGGCAGATGTTGGCAATTTGATCTCTGGTTCCTCTGCCTTTTCTAAAACCAGCTTGAATATCTGGAAGTTCACAGTTCATGTATTGCTGAAGCCTGGCTTGGAGAATTTTGAGCATTGCTTTGCTAGCGTGTGAGATGAGTGCAATTGTGCAGTAGTTTGAGCATTCTTTGGCATTGCCTTTCTTAGGGATTTGAATGAAAACTGACCTTTTCCAGTTCTGTGGCCACTGCTGAGTTTTCCAAATTTGCTAGCATATTGAGTGCAGCACTTTCACAGCATCATCTTTTAGGATTTGAAATAGCTCAACTGGAATTCATCACCTCCACTAACTTTGTTCATAATGGTTCCTCCTATGGTCCACTTGACTTGGTATTCCAGGATGTCTGGCTCTAGGTGAGTGATCATATCATCATGATTATCTGGGTTGTGAAGATCTTCTTTGTACAGTTCTTCTGTGTGTTATTGCCACCTCTTCTTAATATCTTATGTTTCTGTTAGGTCCATACCACTTCTGTCCTTTATTGAGCCCATCTTTGCATGAAATGTTCCTTTGGTATCTGTAATTTCCTTGAAGAGATCTCCAGTCTTTCACATTCTATTGTTTTCCTCTATTTCTTTTCACTGATCACTGAGGAAGGCTTTCTTATCTCTCCTTGCTATTCTTTGGAATTCTGCATTCAAATGGGTATATCTTTCCTTTTCTCCTTTGCTTTTTGTTTCTCTTCTTTACACAGCTACTTGTAAGGCCTCTTTGCTTTTTTGCATTTCTTTTTCTTGGGATGGTCTTGATCCCTGTCTCCTGTACAATGTCACAAACCTCCGTCCATACTTCACCAGGCATTCTATCAGATCCAGTCTCTTAAATCTATTTCTCACTTCCACTGTGTAATCATAAGGGATGATTTAGGTCATACCTGAATGGCCTAGTGGCCATTTCCCCACTTTCTTCAATTTAAGAATGAATTTGGCAATAAGGAGTTCATGACTATGAGCCATAGTCAGCTCCCTGTCTTGTTTTTGCTGCCTGTATAGAGCTTCTCCATCTTTGGCTGCAAATAATATAATTAATCTGATTTTGGTGTTGGCCATCTGGTGATGTCCATGTGTAGAGTCTTCTCTTATGTTGTTGGAACAGGGTGTTTGCTATGACCAGTGTGTTCTCTTGGCAAAACTCTATTAGTCTTTGCCCTGCTTTATTCTGTACTCCAAGGCCAAATTTTCCTGTTACTCCAGGTGTTTCCTGACTTCCTACTTTCATATTCCAGTCCCCTATAATGAAAAGCACATCTATTTGGGGGTGTTAGTTCTAAAAGGTCTTGTAGGTCTTCATAGAACTATTCAAGTTAAGCTTCTTCAGCATTACTGCTCAGGGCATAGACTTGGATTACCATGATATTGAATGGTTTGCCTTGGAAACAAACAGAGACCATTCTGTCATTTTTGAGATTGCCTCCAAGTACTGCATTTTGGACTCTTTTGTTGACTATGATGGCTACTCCATTTCTTCTAAGGGATTCTTGCCTACAGTAGTAGATACAATGGTCATCCATCTGAGTTAAATTTACCCATTCCCATCCATTTTAGTTCACTGATTCCTAAAATGTCGACATTCACTCTTGCCATCTACTGTTTGATAACTTCCAATTTGCCTTGATTCATGCACCAAACATTCCAGGTTCTTATGCGATATTGCTCTTTACAGCATCTGACCTTGCTTCTATCACCAGTCATATCCACAACTTGGTGTTTTTTTTTTTCCCCTTGGGATAGTAAATAAACTCAGAAATACATTATTATTGTTCAATCGTGTCCAAATCTTCACAACCCTGTGGACTGCAGCACCCCAGGTTCCCCTGTCCTTCAATGTCTCCCAGAATTTGCTCAGATTCCTGTCCACTGAGTCTGTGATGCTACTTAACCATTTCCAGGAGGAGGAAATGGCGAATCACTCCAGTATCCTTGCTGAGAGAACCCCATGAACAGAAATACATAGAAGTTCTTTAAAATATGAAGAATTTAAAACTAAATGTATGAGTTCTAGTGTACTAAATTAATATTTAATAAAGGCCCTTAATTATTTAAGATTATTACTCTAGTGATGTACTACCTAAACCATTTAATTGATGTGTGTAATTGGAAGGCTGCATTTCACAGTAAGATCTGCTGCCTCTGACTTCATGTTCCGCTCATAACTGGGTATCTCATCTCCTACCATTTCCCTGGGTGTTCACATATTGAGTCTGCCACTTTACAGCCTATTCCCTGTATCACTGATACTCAATCCACTGATAAAGTCCTTGGACATCATAACGTAAGAAGAGGTTTGACTCTGACAACAAACGCAGGCAATGCTGCTCAATGTAAATATGTTTTTTATAGTAACTCATGTACCTTGGCAGGTGCTCATTCTGTAATCAGCTCTCCCAGGGCACTAGACTGGGGAGATGAGGCAATATTTACAACAATGCATTGCCCCTGGTACCACAATGAAAATGTGGCTAAAGCAGCTGCTGCTACAATAACAGTAATACAATAGTGGGCAATTTTATATTTCCAGTTAGAGATATAACTCTTCCAGTTCTTTGCTGAGCCCTGCAGAATAACCTCTGTTCTCCTTCCAAGAACAACAGTCGCTCCCTGGTGGTGTGTAATATGGGGAGGAGGAGGGAAATTACGTGTTTACTTCTCAGAATAGCTGGTATGGGTATGAACGGAGAGAAAGAGAGGAAATAAGCCAGCAACAGTGGCCCTGTGGATGCATGTGTGCTCAGTTGCTTTCGTCATGTCCGACTCTTTGCAAGCCCATGGACTATAGCCCACCAGGCTCCACTGTCCATGGGATTCTCGAGGTGAGAACACTGGAGAAGGTTGCCATTTCCTTCTCCAGGGGATCTTCCTGACCCAGGGATCAAACCGTCTCCTGCATCTTCTGCATTGTAGGGGGGTTCTTTACCCACTGAGCCACCTGGGAAGCCCATGTAGATACAGCCACCTGCAAAACTCTCGTCAATAAAGAGCATCCCTCCACACTTTCCCAGGTCTGAGTTCCCCCAAGTGGGGAACGTGTTAACTGAAGCATTTCAAAGTTTCTGTAGTATCTTCTTCTTCTTCTTCTTCTTTTTTTCCGCCTGATTACAATGGTGAGTGACTTGGTCATCTTGGAATTTGATTCCAGAATCCATCTAGTTCACACTTACATGTGATGGTTAATTTCATGTGTCCACTTGACCAGGCTGAGGGATGCCCAGAAAGTTGGTTAAATGCTATTTCTGGATGTATCTGTCAGAGTATTTTTAAGAGAGGTCAGCATCTGAATAGATAGAAGCAGCAAAGATTTTATCTCTAGTGTGCATATGGAGGGCATCAACCAGTCTATATAGGGCCTCACCCTCCAAAAGTGTGAAGGGAGGGCTGTCTCTACTTGAGATGCAGTGTCCATTTTCTGTCCATCTTCTCCTGCCCTCAGATACCAGCACTCCTTGTTCCAGGCCTCTGGATACCCTAGTTTTCCTGATTTTCCAGCTTGCAAATGGCAGAGCTTGGGACTTCTCAGGCTTCAGAATCATGTGAGCCAAATCCTATAATCATCTATCCAATCATCATCCATCTATCAATTTATTCATCACCTAACTGCCTATCTATTATGTACCCCCTTTTGGTTCTAGTTCTCTGGAGAACCTGACAAATATATTATACAAAACCCAAAACATTTTGTTTTTAAACATCTGCATCTGTGTCAATATGAGTGTGTTCATGTGTGCACAGGTGCATGATTCCATCAAGCTTGATGGCAAGAGGAGGAGGGGGTGACGGGGGATGAGACAGTTGGATGGCATCGCCGACTCAATGGACATGAGTTTGAGCAAACTCAGGGAGACAGTGGAGGACAGGGAGGCCTGGCATACTGCAGTCAGTCCATGGTGTTGCAAAGAGACACAAGCCAGTGACTGAACAACAACAATGTAACAAAAACAAGCCCTGTGCTTTACAAATCACAGATAATTCTTACACTGCTTCTTTAATATGAGTCAGAATGGACCACTTTAGCTCCTGACTCACCCATTATTGACCCCTCTCCAAAGGCATGCTTTAACCTTGGTGCCCTGGTCCAGTCTACATGCATGGGCTACCTCATGACCAGGCTTGTCCAAGTACACGGATGACAGAAAGCATGTAGGACAAGGGAGGGCACATAGTCATCCTTCATGATATCATTATATATAAAATGCAAGCTCCTTGCTACCCTTGCCAATTGTTTACAGTGATATTTTCTATCTCTACTCTTATTAAAACTAAGTACTTAGGAGAAGGCAGTGGCACCCCACTCCAGTGCTCTTGCCTGGAGAATCCCATGGACAGAGGAGCCTGGTGGGCTGCAGTCCATGGGGTCCCTAAGAGTCGGACACGACTGAGTGACTTCACTTTCACTTTTCACTTTCATGCATTGGAAGAGGAAATGGCAACCCACTCCATTGTTCTTGCCTGGAGAATCCCAGGGACCGGGGAGCCTGGTGGGCTGCTGTCTGTGGGGTCACACAGAGTCAGACATGACTGACTCGACTTAGCAGCAGCAGCAGCACTGATTGCTTAATCTGTATTTGACACTGTTGTAAGTTCTAGAAATATAGTTGTAAACAAATGACAAAAATTTGACTTTTTATAGAATTCCTTCCAGGATAAGAAGAGGAATAAAGAAAAGTAAATGGGTAAAATGTGCAGGTTTTCAGCAAAAATAGTATTTTGGGGTAAAAAATAAAGAGGAAAGAGAAATACCCTTTGTATTTCAACAGTTGGGTGTGAAATCTGGTCAATACAAACTCTATGTGTCAAACACTATTATAAGCATTTTATAATCAGTAGGTCATTTAGGGCTTGCCAGATGGCGCTAGTGGAAAAGAACCTGCTTGCCAATGCAGGAGACATGAGTCAGGGGTTCAATCCCTGAGTCAGGAAGATCCACTGGAGGAGGAAATGGCAACACACTCCAGTATTCTTGCTGGAGAATTCCACGGAAGAGGAGCCTCGTGGGCTACAGTCCATGGGATTGCAAAGAGTCAGACATGATTGGGCAACTGAGCACACACACAGATCATTTTAATGCTTGAAACAATCTCCTCACATCACTGAATCTGTAAATATTCATAAAATAACAAGTTGTAACGGTTTCCTTTAACTGAATTATGTATATTAACACAACTTGCTTTTCGGCCAACATTTTGAGGAAACAAAAGGCAGGAGCATTCCTCATTGAAGGGACTGAGAAAATAAAGAATGCTTAATTCAAACAATGGAATATTACCCAGCAGTTAAGAGCAATGATGTAGACATATTCCTTGTCCTTAAAGTCTGAGTAGCATCTCACATTGGACACGTCTACTTCCTACCAATCTCCATCCCAGGCCCTGGGTCTGGTCATCTCCAGACCACCCACTGCAAGACTGGCACAGGAACCCTTCTCCTTCCCTGAGACCTTGTGGTGACCCTGAGTGAAACTGTGGATACGGGAACTGTCAGCCACACCTGGTCAACTCATGACCAGCACCTAGTGGTGACTTTGAGCATATGTCTCCACTTGATCTTACCTTTAAGTTCTTGATCTGCCAGGAGGAAGGACTGTGACCAGACTGCTTCATGAGATGGCAGTGAGAGTTTCACTGTCATTGTTGTCAGTCGCTAAGTGATGCCCAACCCTTTGTGATCCCATGGACATACCAGGCTTCCCTGTCCTTCACCATCTCCTGGAGTTTGCTCAGATTCATGTCCATTGAGTTGATGATGCTATCTAACCATCTCATCTTCTGCCACCCCTGTCTCCTATTGCCTTCAATCTTTCCCAGCATCAGTGTATTTTCCAGTGAGTGGGCTCTTTGTATAAGGTGTCCAAAGTATTGGAGTTTCAACTTCAGCGTCAGCCCTTCCAATGAATATTCAGGGTTCATTTCTTTGGTTGACTGGTTTGATCTCCATGCAGTCCGAGGGAATCTCAAGAGTTTTCTCCAGTACAACAATTCAAAAGTATGAATTCTTCGGTGCTCAGCCTTCTTTATAGTCCAACTCTCACATCCACACATGATTACTGGAAAAAAACATAGTCTTGACTATATGGACCTTTGTCAGCAAAATGGTGTCTCTGTTTTTTAATACACTTTCTAGGTTTCTCATTGCTTTTCTCCCAAGGAGCAAGTGTCTTAATTTTATGGTTGCAGTCACCATCTGCAGTGATTTTGGAGCCTAAGAAAACAAAATCTGTCACTGTTTTAATTTTTTTCCCCATCTATTTGCCATGAAGTGATGGGACTGGATGCCATGATCTTTAAACCAGCTTTTTCACTTTCATCTTTCAACCTCATCAAGAGTCACTTCAGTTCCTCTTCACTTTCTGCCATTAGAGTGATATCATCTGTATATCTGAGTTCGATGGCATTTCTCCTGGAAACCTTTCTTCCAGCTTGTGATTCATCCAGCCTGGCATTTTGCATGATGTACTCTGCATATAAGCTAAATAACCAGGGTGACACCAAAGAGCCTTTACATACTCCTTTCCCAATTTGGAACCAGCCCATTGTTTCATGTCTTGTTCTAACTGTTGCTTTTGACCCAAATACAAGTTTCTCAGGAGACAGGTAAGGTGGTCTGGTTCTCCTATTTTTTGAAGAACTTTCCACACTTTGTTGTAATTCACATATTCAAAGGTTCAGCAGAGTCAATGAAGCAGAAGGGAATGTTTTCCTGGAATTCCCTTGCTTTCTCTATGATCCAAAAGATTTTGGCAATTTGATCTCTGGTTCCTCTGCCTTTTCTAAATCCAGTTTGAACATCTGGAAGTTCATGGTTCATGTATTGTTGAAGCCTGGCTTGGAGAATTTTGAGTACTGCTTTGCTAGCGTATGAGATGAGTGCAGTTGTATGGTAGTTTGAGCATTCTTTGGCATTACCTTTCTTTTGAATTGGAATGAAAACGGACCTTTTCCAGTTCTGTGGCCTCTGCTGAGTTTTCCAAATTTGCTGGCATATTGAATGTAACACTTTTACAGCATCATCTTTTAGGATTTGAAATAGCTCAGCTAGAATTCCATCACCTCCACTAGCTTCGTTCGCAGTGATGCTTCCTAAGGCTCACTTGACTTGGCATTCCAGGATGTCTGGCTCTAGGTGAGTGATCACACCATCATGATTATCTGGGTCACGAAGATCTTTTTGTATAGTTCTGTGTATTCTTGCCACCTCCTCTTATTATCTTCAGCTTCTGTTAGGTCCACACCATTTCTGTACTTTATTGTGCCCATCTTTACATGAAGTGTTCCCTTGGTGTCTCCAATTTTCTTGACGATATCTCTAGTCTTTCTCATTCTATTGTTTTCCTCTATTTCTTTGCACTGATCACTGAGGAAGTCTTTCTTATATCTCCTTGCTATTCTTTGGAACTCTGCATTCAGGTGTGCATAACTTTCTTTTTCTCCTTTGCCTTTCACTTGTCTTATTTTCTTAGCTATTTGTAAGGCCTTCTCAGACAACCATTTTGCCTTTTTGCATTTCTTTTTCTTGGGAATGGTCTTGATCACTGTTTCCTGTACAGTGTGACAAACCTCCGCACATAGTTCTTCAGGTATTCTGTCTATCAGATCTAATCCCTTGAATCTATTTGCCACTTCCACTGTATAATTGTTAGGGATTTGATTTAGGTCATACCTGAATGGTCTAGAGGTTTCCCATACTTTCTTCAATTTAAGTCTGAATTTGGTAATAAGGAGTTCATGATCAGTGCCATAGTCAGCTCCTGGTTTTGTTTTTGCTGACTCTATAGAGCTTCTCCATATTTGGCTGCAAAGAATATAATCAATCTGGTTTCAGTATTGACCATCTGGTGATGTCCATGTGTAGAGTCTTCTCTTGTGTTGTTGAAAGGGTGTTTGCTATGACCAGTGTGTTCTCTTGGCAAAACTCTATTAGCCTTTGCCCTGCTTCATTCTGTATTCCAAGGCCAAATTATCCTATTACTCCAGATGTCTCTTGACTTTCTTCTTCTGCATTTCAGTCCCCTATGATGAAAATGAGATCTTTTTTGCCTGTTAATGCTAGAAGGTCTTGTAGGTCTTCATAGAATCATTCAACTTCAGCTTCTTCAGCATTACTAGTTGGGACATAGACTTGGATTACTGTGATATTGAATGGTTTGCCTTGGAAAATAACAGAGATCATTCTGTCATTTTTGAGATTCTAACCAAGTACTGCATTTCAGACTCTCTTGTTGACTATGAGGGCTAGTCCATTTCTTCTAAGGGATTCTTGCCCACAATAGTATATATAATGGTCATCTGAACTAGATTCACCCATTCCAGTCTATTTTAGTTCACTGACTCTTGCTGCTGCTGCTGCTAAGTCAGTTAAGTCATGTCTGGCTCTGTGCGACCCCATGGACTGCAGCCTACTAGGCTCCTCCGTCCATGGGATTTTCCAGGCAAGAGTACTGGAATAGGTTGCTATTGCCTTCTCTGCACTGACTCCTAAAATGTTGATATTCACTCTTGCCATCTTCTGTTTGACCACTTTCAATTTATCTCGATTCTTAGAACTAACTTCCAGGTTCCTATGCAATATTGTTCTTTACAGCATCAGACTTTACTTCCATCACCAGTCACATCCACAACTGGGTGTTGTTTTTGATTTGGCTCCATCTCTTCATTCTTTCTGGAGTTATTTCTCCACTGATCTCCAGTAGCATATTGGGCACCTACCAACCTGGGGAGTTCATTTTCCAGT
This sequence comes from Bos mutus, assembly GCF_027580195.1. Classification (NCBI taxonomy): domain Eukaryota; kingdom Metazoa; phylum Chordata; class Mammalia; order Artiodactyla; family Bovidae; genus Bos; species Bos mutus. Next base: position 41,377,851 of record NC_091643.1, on the reverse strand, counting down.
GTCCTATCTTTTTGCCTTTTCATATTGTTCGTGGGTTCTCCAGGCAAGAATACTGAAGTGGTTTGCCATTCCCTTCTCCAGTGGACCATTTTGTTAGAATTCTCCAGCATGACCCATCCGTCTTGGGTGGCCCTACATGGCATGGCTCATAGTTTCATTGAGTTAGACAAGGTTGTGATTCAAGTGATCAATTTGATTTGTTTTCTGTTATTGTGGTTTTCATTCTGTCTGCCCTCTGATGGATAAAGATAAGAGGCTTATGGAAGATTCCTGATGGGACAGAGTGATTGTGGGGGAAACTGAGTCTTATTCTGATGTGTGGGGCCATGCACAGTAAATTTTTAATCCAATTTTCCATTGATGGGTGGGGCTGTGTGCCCATGCATGCACATGCTTAGTGCCCCCAACCTTGCAGCAGGCCACTGCCAACACACACCTCTGAATTACACAAGCCCCTTTGCCATGACAAGGCTGTGATCCATCTGTCTACATAAACATGACAGGGTGAGAGTTCCATCTGTCTACATAAACGTGGGAAAACACAGGTCCAACATGGAGAAGGTACCCAAAGTTCCATCAGGGTGTTTGTTCTCAATGTGAGATCATCATCCCAGATAAGTCCTCCCAGGACCTGATTCACAGATGGCACACAACACTCCACTGTGGAATATTTACTGTGCTTTCAAAGTGCTTTAACTGAAACCAACAGTCAGCATTAATTTATTTAAAGTAACCATGTAACTACTATTGTCACATGTTAGATTTTGAACTTTCATGGTTGAGAATAAGAACTGTTGCTTTAATAAAAACTGTGTTTCCTTTACTTCATCATGAACAATGGCCATCTAGAGAAACCAGCATGGATGCTTGCTCTCTGGAGATAAGCTGATTAGTTGCAATGACCTGTGTGTTCACTGTGCTAAGGTAGATCAAAATGATTTTCGTTCAGGAGAAAAGCGTACCTAGTTTTCCCATTTCAACCTTCTGAATCTCAGTCCATGTGGAAGATTTTATTTTTTAATTTCTAGAATTCTTTTAGAAATGAAGAAGTCAAAAGTGTTTCAGACTTAAAGGGTTGTACTGAAATAACTTTTTAAATGGAATCATTTTGCTCAGTCTGTGGCCAAACTCCCTTTATTGATTGTGACATCTTTTGCTTGCACTGTTACAGGTTTCTTCTTTCCAACCTCCTTGCAGAGGGCTGTGCATTTGCTCTTAAGTCGACTCAAGACTCTGCCAGCAGAAAACACCCTCTCGGTTACTAAGCTTTTCTTAAGCTACTTTGGATCCCCCCAACAAGCTCTATACTCAGTCCAGGAAAATCGATTACAGCTTTTTCTCTCCGGGTTTCGGACTTCAAATTTAGGCAGTGATATTTAATTAAAGATTCTCTGCCAGCATTCACTTGAGCTCCTATTTTTGCATGTGATTGTTTGAAATCAAAGGAGAAAAATCAGAAACATGATCAATTTCATGCTAAGCTAGCCTTTACTTAATCTTTCTGGAGTGACAATTTCCTTGAACTCTGACTTTCTTTGTAACAGTGTAGGTAGATGACTGTCAAGGGAAATTTTTATAAGAAACAGCTAAATTACCTGCAAGAGATTGTCGAAGACTGTGACTAATGAAGTGGGAGTGAACCACGTCTCCCTTGCTGGTGTTCATGTGTTTCAAGCTTTAAAGTCAGTAATCTCTATGGGCTCTTTCCAGAATCATTATATAGACTCTAATGTACATGTTCATTTATTAAGTACATTTAGTAGATATGTGAGAAAACGGAATCATCTGTTTTCCAAGTTCAACACATATATAAACAAATTCAAAGAAGTTGTGAGTTTTACAATGTTTAAAAAAGTAAGAGAGGTCAGAAGATATTTTAGGGGTATGATACCATCATGATGGACAGGTCATTATGCGTGTGTCCAAATCCATAGAATGTAAAACACCAAAAGGGAACCACAGCATAAGCTTGGACTCTGGGTGATAATGGCATGTCAGCATAGGTGCATCAATCATAATAGACGTATCATCTGGTAGGGATGCTGATAATGGTGCAGGGGGCGTTACACCTGTGTGGGGGCAGGGGGTGTCTGGGAAATCTGTGTACCTTCTGAATTTTGCTATGAACCTAAAACTACTCCAAAATAATAAAGTATTTAGAAAACAGAGAGCAAGAGCACCGAGAAGAAAAATAAACACCACATTAGCAAGTAGAGAACAGTGTTAGGTATTTGTATATGCATTGTGCATATTTCAATACCTCTCGCAATATATACACACAAGGCCTGGGCTTTAATAGCTATTACTCTACATTCTTTTCATAAAATATGCATGATGGCTATCACACATTATATTTCTTTCAAACTTGGGTAGAAATCATACTTGAAGCTAACACCTGTAGCTCATACATTATTTACATTTGAATTTGATCATGATGGTCAGAAATGCAAGTGCCAGTCCCTCAGCCAAAAGTGATCCTGCTCTTTCTTGGGCTGTCAGCTCCAGTCACAGGAAACAGCAAAGCGCCCTCAGATGGTACTAAGCACCTGCAGCATCAGCTAAGAGAAAACAGGCCTTAGAGAACCACACTGTGGCACACCAAGATCTTCCTGCTGAGCTCAGATGATGATTCAAAAGAGGTGACAGGCTGGTCATCAGCCCTAACACCAAAGACAGATTCATCAAGTGGCATTAAACATGACAATGCATGAAAATGGTGTGGATGTTGGAAAACCCTGCAGATCTGCTAATATGCAAGGTGTTTATTTTCTCATTATTCAAAAGAGATATTGACAAATGACACTTATTCCTTGAAAGTTTGCCACATTAATATTTTAGGTTTTAAAGATCTGAAGTGAAGTGGAAATCGCTCAGTCGTGTCTGACTCTTTGCGACCCCATGGACAATAAAGTCCATGGAATTGTCCAGGCCAGAATACTGGGATAGATAGCTCTTCCCTTCTCCAGGGGATCTTCCCAACCCAGGGATCAAACCCAGGTCTCCTGCATTACAGGCAGATTCTTTACCAACTGAGCCACCAGGGAAGCCTCTGTAATCCTTTTTCTGCCCTTGATTAGTGGATATAAAAGCATTAACTAAAGGCTTGTTAAAGCTTGCTAAGACTAACAGTTTCTAAAGGTATATTTCATTATAATGTAACTTTGTCTTTCCTTTATATATACATATATATATATATTCACTATATATGTTAATATGTATTACTTTTTTTCATCTTTTATGTTGTTGCTGGTTTAGTTGCTAAGTAGTGCCTGACTTTTTGATCCCAGGGACTGTAGCCCACCAGGCTCTTCTGTCCATTGGATTTTTCATGCATGAATACTGGAGTGGGTTGCCATTTCCTTCTCCAGAGGATATTCCTGACCCAGGGATCAAAATTCCATCTCCTGTACTGCAGGCAGATTCTTTACTGCTGAGCCACCAGGGAAGCCCATATATACGGATGCATTTTTTCACTTAATGTAGGTTTAATATCAGAATAGTGAGGGTTTATTCTATAAAGTTTTTGGAGAAGGAAATGGCAACCCATTCCATTATTCTTGCCTAGAGAATCCTGTGGAAAGAGGAGCCTGGTGGGCTGCTGTCCATAGGGTCGCATAGAGTCAGACATGACTGAAGCGACTTAGCATGCATGCATTCTATAAAGTTACTTTTTTTATTTAGGTAAAAATCAAAGTCTTTTTCCTCAGCTTTTTTGAGCTATGATGACAGATAAAAATTGAACGTATTTAAGGTGTATAATGCAATGTTTTGATATGTATACACAATGTGAAATGATGACCACAATAAGCTAATTAACACTGATGTCACCTGAGATAGTTACTTTTTTTTTTTTTCTGGTGAGAACATTTAAGATCTACTGGGGTTCCCTGGTGGCTCAGACTGTAAAGAATTGGCCTTCAATGTGGGAAATTTGGGTTCAATCCCTGGGTCGGGAAGACCTCCTAGAGAAGGGCATCCCTACCCACTCCAGTATTCTTGCCTGGGAACTCCCATGGACAGAGGAGTCTGGTGGGCAACAGCCCAAAGGGTCACAAAAACCAGACATAACTGATTGACTAACAATACTAAGATTTACTAATTTAGCAAATTTCAAGTATGAAGCACATTATTATTAACTATAGTCACCATGCTGTGCATCATGCTTCCAGAACTTATTCATGTTATAACTGAAAGTTCGTGCCCTTCAACCAAAATCTCCCCATTTCCCTTCCTAGCCTCTGGCAACCACCATTCCACTCTGTGGCTATGAGTTTGACTTCTCTTTTTTCAGTTTCCACACATCATTTAGACCATGCATAGGTGTCAGGACATCTCACTGTGGTTTGACCTGATTGCCCTGGTGATTGGTAAGGCTGAGCATCAATCCATGTACGTACTGGTTGTGTGGATGTCTTCTGAAAACTTTTGATTCTTGATTTGGTCTGCTGTCAAAGCTCTTTATTGAGTGTTTTAGTTCATTCATTGTATTCATCAGCTCTGAAATTTCTGTTTGATTTATTTTTAATGTTTTATAACTCTTCTTCATTGAACTTCTCATTTTTTGGGGGGTATCATTTTCCTGATGTCATTAAATGGTTTATCCGTGTTTCTTGTAGCTCACTGAGCTTCTTTAGAACAATCAGTTTGAATTCTTTGCCAGTCAGTTCATGGGCCTCCATTCCACTGGTGCCATTGACTGGACATGTACTGCATCCCATTGATGGAGGCATGTTTCCCTGATGCTTTTGTGGTCCCTATAACCTTCTTACGGAGAAGGTGATGGCACCCCACTCCAGTACTCTTGCCTGGAAAATCCCATGGACGGAGGAGCCTGGTAGGCTGCAGTCCATGGGGTCGATAGGAGTCGGACACGACTGAGCGACTTCACTTTCACTTTTCACTTTCATGCATTGGAGAAGGAAATGGCAAGCCACTCCAGTGCTCTTGCCTGGAGAATCCCAGGGACGGGGGAGCCTGGTGGGCTGCCGTCTATGGGGTCGCACAGAGTCAGACACGACTGAAGTGACTTAGCATAGCATAGCATAACCTTCTTATATAGCAGCTGAACATTGAAGAAGCTATCACCTCTTCCAGATGTTACAAACTAATTTCAGTGAGAAAGACCTCCGCATGGTAGAGGGGGTCATGCTAGAATGTGCTGTGACCTGGGTCAGGTGGTGCAGGGCACAGAGCGGGGCTGTGGGGTTGGGCCTCAGCTCTGTTAATAGCTGTGGTCTGTGAGGTCGCCAGCCCTGCAGTCCTTAGTGCTGGGAGCTTGAGGATGCCTCTGGTGGCTGCGGGAGCTGGTGGGTCCTCAGCAGACCTCGGGGTCCAGCAGTAAGGGACAGATGCCAGTGGTGATGGTGATTGCTCATGTGTGTGCCTGTGACAGCGGAGACGGCTGCCAGTGTGTGCAAGGTGGCAAGAGCCGACTGTGGGCACACCTGAGGTGGTGAGGGCTGAGACAGGGCCGGGCTAGCTGCAGCCACGCATGTAGTGTTCTATCTGCTCAGAGTGCCGCGGCTGGGGTCCCCATGGCAGCCCTGGCTGGGGCCCCAGCAACCGGGACAGAGGGCTTGGGACTCAGACAGCTGGAGCCTGCAAAGAAGAAAACCCACGAGGTGCTGGGAGCAAATGTTGCACAGGGGTGGGCGGGTCACTGTGGATCTGCCGGCTGTTGGCTTCCCCAGGGTGGGGCACCCCCTTCATGTGGTGCCTGGAAAGGCTCTCCTGTGCCTGAGAAGAACCTTCTGGTGAGAGTTCACTCCCCGCACTGGGCAGTGCCAGCCTGGGGGTGGGATGATGCAGGCAATACAGAACTTCTCCCTACTCCTCCAGTGCAGTTATTCCTGGGCTTCTTGCTCCACTGAGCACACGCAGAGCTGTATTTGCTCACGAGTAATTGTATGTTATTGATTTTTTTTAGGGGATGGATGCCCAGATCTCCTCCCCTGACACTTTGGTGACAAAGCCTTTTCAGTTTTCAGCTTTAAACCGTATGTGTAGTTCAAGCATGTGGTGCTGGATCCATAAGGAATGTCATCTCCCTTTCCCTCACTTTTCCCTCTAGACAGTCTTATCTTCTTATCATCTTTTAAAAAAATTTAAACTTTTTTTATATTGTACTGGGATATAGCCAATTAACAATGTTGTGGTAATTTCAGGTTCACAGCAAAGGGACTCAGCCGTATATAAATACATATTCATTCTCCCCTAAACCCCCATCTCATCCAGGCTGCCACATAACATTGAGCAGAGTTCCATGTGCTACTCACGTGGGTCCCTACTGGTTATCCATTTTAAACAGAGCCGTATGTACATGTCCATCCCAAAGTCCATAACTATCCCTTCTCCCATCCTTTCCCCTAGCACCCATATATTATGGCCAAGTTCTGACATTCTCTTTATAAATAAGGCATCAGTGTGTGACACTCAGCTTTCTGTCAATTAACATACTGAAATCTTTCAAAGTGAATATGTTTGCTGATTACTTGCATTCCATGAAAGTCAAAGTGAAAGTCACTCAGCCGTGTCCAGCTCTTTGTGACCCCATGGACTATACAGCCCATGGAAATCCCCAGGCCAGAATACTGGAGTGGGTAGACTTTCCATTCTCTAGGGGATCTTCCCAATACAGGGATCGAACTGGGTATCTCACATTGCAGGCTGATTTTTTTTTTTTTAATTAGAGGCTAATTACTTTACAATATTATATTGGTTCTGCAACACATCAACATGAATCCGCCACAGGCATACATGCTGAGCTGCAAGGGAAGCCCAAGAATACTGGAGTGGGTAGCCTATACCTTCGCCAGCAGATCTTCCTGACCCAGGGATTGAACCGGGGTCTCCTGCATTGCATAGTTAAATATGGACATAGCTGCTGCTGCTGCTGCTGCTAAGTCGGTTCAGTCATGTCCGACTCTGTGCGACCCCATAGACGGCAGCCCAACAGGCTCCCCTGTCCTTGGGATTCTCCAGGCAAGAACACTGGAGTGGGTTGCCATTTCCTTCTCCAATGCATGAAAGTGAAAAGTGAAAGTGAAGTTGCTCAGTCGTGTCCGACTCTTTGCAACCCCATGGATTGCAGCCTAACAGGCTCCTCCATCCATGGGATTCTCCAGGCAAGAGCACTGGAGTGGGCTGCCATTGCCTTCTCCAATGGACATAGCAGTCCATAGTTCAATCTAATAATGTTTAAACTCTTATATTGTAAGGTTGTACCATATGGTATGATATTAATTTTAGATGATTTCTTGTTTATATTATTTTTATAAATTTAATTAATACCAATTACTCCCCCAAGACTCCAGTATTTCTCCTTTCCCTTTCTTCCTATTGCTTTTGCTCCTCCCCTCAGGACAGTCACATGTAGAGGTAGGAGAAGCTTCTAGAACTCTGCATGTGCAGCAGGGCCCTGGGATGGAGTGGTGGGCAGGAAATGGGACAGAGTTGTATCACAAGAGTCTTAATTTCTGGAAAATAGAAGGGCCTACAATCAGATCATGTCCTGTTAGAGAATCCCATCACATCTAAGACACCACCGACTAGGATGCAGAATTATCGTATACACCACTGAGAAAGGGCCAAGACAAAACACTGCCAAATACCTAATTCTCCCTTTGGAGACATTAAAATGTGAAAACGTTCTTATCTTGGATTCAGTTTAATAAAGTATGAAAGCGAAGGTGACAGTGTTAGTTGCTCAGTCGTGTCCAACTCTGCGATCCCATGGACTGTAGCCCTCCAGGCTCCTCTGTCCATGGGATTCTCCAAGCATGAATACTGGAGTGGGTTGTCATTTCCTTCTCCGGGGAATCTTCCTGACCCCGTGTGTGTGTGTGTGTGTCTGTGTGTGTGTGTGTGTGTGTGTGTGTGTATAGCTCAACTATGGAACAGGAGGAAGGCTTTGCGTTTTTTGCATAGAAATATTTTTTACTGAAGCTATTTGAATTAGGATTTATTACAGATGTGTTTTCCCAGACCTGTTTTTTAAGCTTATCTGTTTTGAGCATGTCTTTATTTTTTTTTTTTTCTAATTTTATTTTATTTTTAAACTTTACATAATTGTATTAGTTTTGCCAAATATCAAAATGAATCCGCCACAGGTATACATGTGTTCCCCATCCCGAACCCTCCTCCCCTTCTGCCTCCCCATACCATCCCTCTGGGCCATCCCAGTGCACCAGCCCCAAGCATCCAGCATCGTGCATCGAACCTGGACTGGCAACTCGTTTCCTACATGATATTTTACATGTTTCAATGCCACTCTCCCAAATCTGCCCACCCTCTCCCTCTCCCACAGAGTCCATAAGACTGTTCTGTACATCAGTGTCTCTTTTGCTGTCTCGTACACCGGGTTATTGTTACCATCTTTCTAAATTCCATATATATGCGTTAGTATACTGTATTTATGTTTTTCCTTCTGGCTTACTTCACTCTGTATAATAGGCTCCAGTTTCATCCACCTCATTAGAACTGATTCAAATGTATTCTTTTTAATGGCTGAGTAATACTCCATTGTGTATATGTACCACAGCTTTCTTATCCATTCATCTGCTGATGGACATCTAGGTTGCTTCCATGTCCTGGCTATTATAAACAGTGCTGCGATGAACATTGGGGTACACGTGTCTCTTTCCCTTCTGGTTTCCTCAGTGTGTATGCCCAGCAGTGGGATTGCTGGATCATAAGGCAGTTCTATTTCCAGTTTTTTAAGGAATCTCCACACTGTTCTCCATAGTGGCTGTACTAGTTTGCATTCCCACCAACAGTGTAAGAGGGTTCCCTTTTCTCCACACCCTCTCCAACATTTATTATTTGTAGACTTTTGGATCGCAGCCATTCTGACTGGTGTGAAATGGTACCTCATAGTGGTTTTGATTTGCATTTCTCTGATGATGAGTGATGTTGAGCATGTCTTTAAATTTGCTCTGAAGAAACTTTCTGTTCATTGTCTATAAGATGTGACAATTTCTAGAGGAAGAAAGAAGAAGCTTGGGCTTTTTCAACAGAGCTAGAAAGAGTGAGATTTTTAGAATGTTCAGTGAGGCTTCTTTTTTTTTTTTTTAATTTTTAATACCTATCATTTAAACTCTAGCAGCAGCAGCAGTCAAAAATGCACAAAGGATCATATCTACTCATTTCTTGAGTACCTGTTGCTAAGAAAATTATATGAACAGGCAAAACTATAAGCTTCCTGTTTATAACTAATTAGATTAAAATTAGCTAATGAAATAAAGCCTAAAGGATAATAATCCATAAAGAAATAATCCTTAAAGGGTCATCTGAGCTATAACTTTATTTCATAAGAAAAGACTGAAAATGCAATTTGCAAATTGCTAATCCTATAAAGGAATTAAAAAAGGAACATTGAAAGGAGTCTGAAGGATGCAAAAAGTATTATTAAATACGAAATTACTGATCCACCCTTATCAAGACAAAAGCAATAGATTTCATAACCAGTGGAGATAGAATGGGATTGAATTTCCCCCCCCAGTTTTTTAACAATAAGTGATGCAGACATTTTAACTTAGTGGCCATTCAGAGAAGCAGGTAAATAGAACTTCAGTAAGTGTACAATGCTAACAGAAGTCTTTATGCAGAGATGACCTTTTCTCTAAACATTAGAGAAAAAATAATACCAGAACTCTCTTTCATCTTCAGTATACTTGTAATTAAAATTCTGGACTCTCCTGGTGTCACTGAATGAATCAATTAAATATAAAGGAATTTGCAAAATATAGAAGCACTTTTGCACAGAATGAAAATCCAAGGTATTAAGGTATTAATTTCACTGAATTTAATTCCACATTATTTTAGTTCTCCACAGTCACTGCGTTTTTAATAGCTGCAAATAATAATGTTAATTATTTCAACAGAGCACTTGCTTCACATGCAGGTTGTGAGAATTTTTGTCAATTAAGCAAATTGTAATCCAAGTGGGATTTTCCAAGAAATATTTACATAGGAAGTTTTAAAAACTAAACTTATTATTCTAATAAAACTCATGATGTCACTTACTATGTGGTCAGGACTAATGTGTGGGGAGCATAAGCTGATTTAGCCTCCTTCAGGCCAAGGTCATAATAAGGAATGGAGCTGCTCACGTGTGACCTGGGCATTTTATCACCACTGTGGGGTCTGGGACCTTTGTTGGCCCTTGGCCTGGAGACTAAAGACAGGGACGGAGCTCAGAGTTCCCCTACTGAGCAGCACAGAGGCCTCTCGGGAGTGTACACTCAGATTTTAATCAGGATATCAAAGGTTGGTTCATAGCAATCTAGAGAATTAAAAAAATCCACATTTGTTTACTCTTTCTTCTCTCTTTTTTGCTTAAAATGCTTTTCTTCTTTTTTTAAAATATTCCTATCTTCATTTTCTCTTTTATAGTGTAATTCTTTCTCTCTCAATCACTGGGAAATTTCATATAATCCCTATCTTTTGTTCACTTCCAAGAAAAGAAAAAAAAAAAAAAAAAGACTCATTCAGATTGAAGAATAAATGGTAGTAAAGCATATACTTTGAATTCTTACAGATTTTGGTTTATTAAATTTTTAAACTAAAATTTTAATCCAAGATGTAGGTTTAGTTTGAAGATTTCAGACAGTAGTAATTGGTGTGTCTGCTACATATGATTTATATATTCTTAAAATATCATATACTTCATATATTCTTTAAAATATCTATTATTATTGGATGATAAATATTAAAAAATTATAGGTATCATGTATTAATTTCCTACCAAGTGTTGCCTATTTTTACATAATTACATTTATTTTAAAGAAGAAAGAAATATAAAGGTAGATATTAAAATTAATAATTACCCTTTTCTGAAAGAAATTGGCAAGGTTGATATTTTAAATATTTGACTCTCAATCTTACATCAGAGCTGCCTGGTAAAATGAAGTGTGGGCCACACATGTGACCACTTATGCAATTTAAAATTTTCTGATAAACACATCAAAAAGTTTAAAAATATTTAAAATGATAAAAGACATCATCTTTTCAACTTGCAATGTCTTAGCCTTTTTTTTTTTTCACATTGTCATTGATATCCAAGGCCTTTAATACTTATAGCTCATCTCTGAAACAGCCACATTTTAAGTGTTGAGTGCTCACATGTGGCCAGTGGCTGGCTACCTTACTGATCAGCACAAACTTAAAGACTAATTAACAGATCCTGAGGCTGGGAAAGATTGAAGGCAAAAGAAGAGGGCAACAGAGGATGAGATGGTTGGATGGCATTACCAATTCATTGGACACGAACTTGGGGCAATCTCTGAAAGGTGGTGAGAGACTGGGAGGCCTGGTGTGCTGCAGTCCACGGGGTCGCAAAGAGTCTGACACGACTTGGTGACTGAACTACAATACAAGTCAAGAACTATGTGACAGATAGAGAAACATAAGCAGGAGCTCTCAGAAGTGGGCGGCATCACTCTAGCACAAGGAGAAGGATGGTGTGGTTTATGGATGGAGAGGAGGGGGATGGTGTCTGCACAGTAAAGACACAAGGAGCAGTGGGCATTGCGATGTTGGGATCTGACGCGATGGTGCAGACACAAGTGAAGGGAATCTGGGTGTAGACTCCATGACATGTAACGGGGAAGAGGGGTGGAATAATCACAGGGATCTGCACCCAAGGAAGGTGCAAAAGGAAGTAAGGAAGGAGGAGCAAGTGGTTCCTGGGTCCCAATCTGAGCATCCGCTCCCAAGACTCAGGAGAGAGACCCTGCCCCGTACAAGGAGCACAGAGCCGGACGAGGGCAGAACCTGATCCAGGTTCTTCATGTGTGGGTTATCAAGAAGCGGGAGAAGTCACATGTGAATAAGACAGGGCTTGGCAGTTCAGAGGTTCTGGACCACAGGGCAGGATGCCAGGGGGTTAGGATGCTCTGGAGGGCGTCCTTTCAAGAGGTTTTACAGTGAAAGACGGGAAAGGAGATGGTGTCACAAGAGGGTTTATAAGGTGAGATTGTCTAGTCCAGACTCGCTAGTTAATCACCATACTATGCACATCTCATGACAGACATGAAGCTCTTTTTACCCAGGATCTCAATAAATAAAACATGATCCAATTTCCGTTGGCTCTAGAGTTTGCAGTAGGCAGACTTATTTCTGCATGCCTGTGATATGCATTGTTTGACTTTGGGATTAACTTTTTGTTAAAACCTGAATTATTCAGCGTAAATAGTGTAGACGGATCCCTTCTGGCATGATAAAAATAAGTCAATAATAGGGACTGTCTAAGCATCTCATTGGGAAATGGACACTATGTCAGATTTCTGTTCTCTGAATGTGTAGGCAAGTTTAGAAAGAACCACATGCCCTACAATAGTCTGAGTTCCTTGTGGCAATGACACGCTGATTTCTCTGAACCTTTTATCATCCAGCTCAAAGGTCAGGCCTGCCCAGGTGACCTTCATGAAGCTCCTGGTGTCCACACATAGCTCTTCGAGTTCCTTAGAGTATCAGTCACATTCTGGCCCAAGCATACTTTTCAATCAAAGTATTGAATTGTCACAGATGTCAAGTCGAATTAAACTTTGTCCAGGTATGCTTGATTTTTTTTTTTTTTTTGTACTTCTCAAATTGTCCTTTCAGTCTCGATTTCCCCCCATTCTTCTCAGCTTCACCCTCACTCAAGCATGTCTTTGTCCACTTCACACTGTGTCCTCTGCTCCCATTCCCATCAGAAGTCCTGTCCATCTGTCCGTCTCTGTATTGACCTGTCTCTGTTGACCTGTCTCTGTATTGAATACCTGTCTGCATCTGCCTTCTGTCTATAAAGTGAGTCTTCTACGGCCCATCGATAACTGGAAGCAATCATCCTAGCTCTGTATTCTCTATGATTAGACAAAATGTTCTACCCGAAGTCTACTTGTAACCTAGGATTTTAGGGAAACATGAAGTTCAAAAATAAATAAAAGCTTGTTTATATGCATGAAGTCTGCCTGGAGAGACTACATTTTCAATGGAGAAACTGACCCAAATATATATTGTGAGCTACCAATTAAATTATAAACTCCTGAAGGTGAAGACAGTGAATTATTAACCACTTTCCCATATCAAATACGTACAATATGCCTGCGACTATGATTTATATATTCCTAATATATCATGTAATTCATATATTCTTAAAAATATGTATTATTATTGGTTGATACAACATTGAGAAAAGTTATAGCTACCATGTATTAGTATTCTACTACTACCTATTTTTATGTGATTGTATTTAATTAAAAAAGAAATAAAGATAAAAGTTGGTGTTAAAATTAATAACTACCTTTCCCTTCAACAAATAAATTGGTAAAGTTGATATTAATGTTTTAAATTTGAGCCCATCCTGTCCAACTCCAAGATCAGAGGTAACAATCCCCAAAAAACACAGATTAAAAAAATACACGAGAATCACAACAGTAGAAGTAAGGAAGCCTGGTCTTTCCTGTTATTCCATCTTCAGGCAGGAGATGTATGCTCTTTACTGCAATCTCATATTATATGTTTCAATGCCTTGCTAATAGTAGGTGTTCAATAAATCTCAGGTTAATATAAGTAAATGGAAATCAACATATGACAGAAGAATTTTGTTCTAGTTAAATTTTAAATCAATGTTATCATTTAATACCAATAGCAATCAATACAGGTCTAAAGTTAACACTGGCATTAAGCAACGTAACACATTGTAGAAACTTTGGTCTCAGTGTTTGGAATTGCCTAAAAATTACTCTGAACAGAAAAGATAAATTACTTCAAACAAAGAAAAGAATATTCTCAAAAATGCTTTGAGCAAAAGGCCAAATTCCATACCTTTATATTGAAAGTTGAATTAACAAATATATTCTGTTTTAAGTCATTTTAAAGACTAAACATTAAAATAATGATGATATTAGTTGATAAGACTAGATTGAATTCCCTATAAAAGGTATCAATTAAATATATTTATAAATACATAGCATGTTCTGTGCCTTACAATTCTATAAACTATTAACTAAAATAAGAGATAAATGACTATCTCACTTCTTTGTTACTATCACAGTAGATTTGTTTTTTGTATATTCATTCTGATACACTCCAAGGTAATTTCTAATATATAATTTTTTTTAATGTATAAGATCCAAAAAGGAATTAAATTTTTGAATTTCAAAATATTAAGCAATAGTCACCACTTTTGACAGAATGTGGTCCACTGGAGAAGGGAATGGCAAACCACTTCAATATTCTTACCTCGAGAACCCCATGAACCGTATGGAAAGGCAAAAAGATAGCACACTGAAAGATGAACTCCCAAGGTTGGTAGGTGCCCAGTACGCTACTGGGGATACAGAGGATGAGATGGTTGGATGGCATCACCGACACAATGGACATGGGTTTAGGTGGACTCTGGGGAGTTGGTGATGGACAGAGAGGCCTGGTGTGCTGCAGTTCATGGGGTTGCAAAGAGTCGGACATGGCTGAGCAACTGAACTGAACTGAGTCACCACTTTTAATTTTAAAGCAGTGAAGATTATCACTGGTGGTATAAATTGTAAAATTAAGTATCAGAACACTTACAGATAGTTTCCATCATTTTGTTAACTCTGGCTCCACATGAGAATAATCTGGAAAGCCTTAAAAAAATACTAATGTTGGTCCTCATCTTAAATCAACAAATCATAATCTCAGAGTGCTTTTTAAAAGCTCTCAGGTGTTGCAGTTTTGTAGCTGGGCAGATAATATCTGGGTTAAGGAAAGCAAGAGACACTGGTCTTTATAACCGTTTCTAGAAGCAAACCTCTAATTTTGACTTGGTTAAGGTCTTGAACTTGAGTCAGTCAGAAAATAGACAAGTGGTAGCCAGGGGTAGGAGCTGGGGGAAACAGGTAGAGGCTGGTGAAAGGAACAAGCTTTCAGTAATCAGATGACCAAGGTCTGCGGGCCTAATGTGCACCATGGAGACAACAGGTGGTGATGCTGCATGGTATGAGCGAAATTTCCAACGAGAAGAGAATTCACGTGTTCTCACCAAAAATAAAAGGTAAATATGTAACGTGACGCGTGTGTTTAGTAACTCGATAGTGAGAATCCTATATCCTTTATGTATATCAAATTGTCATATTGCACACTTTGAATATGTACAAGTTTATTACTCAATTATGCCTCAATAAAGCAGAAAGAAACACCATTAGGAGAGTATAGGTGTTCTTCATGCAACTCAAAACATGCTGATGCAATTTGAGGAAACCAGATTCCACAGGTGCCCAGAAATAAGCTTTTGCTCCATGTTGCTTCAAAACCTATTTTCAACCCACATGTGGATCTGAGCTGGGTCTTAACACAAGAGTTGAGTCTTGTGTTTATCCTCGGAAGTGACAGTACCACCCTTTCATGAGGGGTGTGAAGCTCTAGCTAAAACAAGACAGCCTCTGGGATAACCTCCCTGGGCTTATCCTAAAATCTGTGCTACATCAAGCAGAAGAGTCATTGTACAATCTGAGTCATCTGACTGGTGATTAAGAGAACAAGCAACATGGCTTGTGCCTTTTCAAACTTCCCGGCTTCCACACAGCTCTGACTGACCATCCATGTCCCTACAGCTCTGAGCACTCAGGTAAGCCATAACTCCAGCACCTCCCTGCCATATCAGCATTAGGGCAGGGGCAGTGAAGAAACTCCACACGGTGATGACTGCAAGGGTTTCTCAGTGGAAATACTGGCAGCCCCCTGACACGGGCCAAGTACACCATGATGTCTTAACTTCCAAAGCATTGAGTCCCTTATGAGAAATGGACATGCACATTTAGCAAAAAAAAACTCTATAAACACAGCCTCCAGATTGGACTGATTAAACTGCCAGCTTAGCAAAAGCGTGAAGAGAGCACAGTTAGGAGCTGATAAACGAAAAACCAGAATAATTTCCATCTAATGGCATGTAAATAAAAATTGTGGAAAGACAGTTTACCGGGCGAGTAATAACCACCCGAAGCTTTTATACTCACCAAGCATAAGAACGTAACATCTACCTGTGCTCACGTATTAATGTATTCTAAACAGCCGTGATTTACTAAATAATGCTGCCAGTTCCCAATTGCCCAGTGGGAACCACACTTAGGAGTTTAGGGAAAAAGCGGCTTTAGTTTAAGTGCTTTTATGTGGAATGGCTATGATTTACTGTGCATGAATATTTCAAATACAAGTTTTAAATTGATCAATACATGAAGATGCACAGACTTAAATCAAAAGTCTGGAACGGACTCAAAAGTTCATTTATTCCATTAGGCCGTCTCCAGGTGAGCCTTCTATCTCTTAATTTAACATCTCTAATGAGTAAAACCATGCACTTTCCTTAAAAAATATGTTCTCTTTTTCAACATTAGTAAGAACCTGTGCCTGATGTCTAGTCGAAGCAGTAACACTCCTGAATCTAGGCACGTTGTCTTTGTCCCGTCCTGTTCACGATGGGTTTTCACCTTGTGGTCTGTGAATGTCGTGGCACACACTCACACCGTCACACCCACTTCCCCTCTTTTACAAAGGTTAAGTGGGTGGGTCCAATACATCATGTACAGTCAGCCCACACGATGCTACGCAGTGGGGCTGGAATTTGGGCCGGTGGAAGCAGGTGAGGGGTATGTCACCTGGGCCAGGACAAGAGCCCTGCAGACAGGTGACCCCAGGTGTGCTGCCCCAGCCCATCACCTGAGCTCAGCCGTGCCCTCCACCCTGCAGTCAAGAAAGCACAATTTGCCAGTGCTGTGATATGACCCATATCTCAGGACTGGGGCCCAGAAACCCAGATGAGAGAGAAGACAGGGCCATCTATTCATGTAGAAGACTCCCCATCCCCCTTGGAGGGGACAGGAGAACGGTTCACAGAGGGGCTTTCTCCATAGGCAAGCTCAAATGATGGGCTCAGATCTCACACCTGCCTCCTCATTTTCCAGACACTCCAGAGCCTTGCCTTATAAATCAAATAAGCCTGACAGGCCCCTGCAGACCCCACAGGGCCCCACGGGACTGTCCCCTGACCTGTCTCTGCAGTTATTGCCCTGCAGCATCCTGTGTTCTTCCTCGGTCGCTCCTCCTGCAGAGTACTGACACTTGCCTTGTTCACTGCCCACGTAGCTCTTTTCCTAACCGTCATAAGCCACTGGGGTCTCAGCTCAGACACTGTTCCCTCTGAAGGGCCTTTCTTGACCGAGACCCTAATGTTTCCCCGACCAGCATGCACTCAATTTGTTTGATGGATTTCTGTCTCCCTCCCCAGGAGGCCAGCTCCGTGAGAAATGGGGCTTTCCCAGCACAGATGGAAGCGCTGTGGGCACACAGTGGGCTCTCCACAAGTATCTGACGATGTGCTAATTAACACAAGCTCCCTCCCGCGTGCATTCCCTGGAGGAAGCAGGTCACAGCCAGGCCACTGCTTACTCAGCCTGGAATCCATTCTGTGTCTCTTGTCCAGCTCTGGTTCACTGGGCTCTGAAGAGCACAGGCTGCCACTACTTGCATCTACCATGATCACCATTGCACGTGCATGCACACACACACATTCCCCTCTGATGGACATGGTCTCTGTCAAATATATTGATGCTTTAAATGTGGTGGTGGCTGAGCCTTGGGTGGTACACGTGCTCAGGTCTGACTCTTTGCGACCCATGGACTGTAGCCCACCAGGCTCCTGCGCCCATGGGATTCTCCAGGCAGGAACACTGGAGTGGGCTGCCATCCTCCTCCAGGGGACCTTCCTGACCCAGGGACTGTACTCATGTTCCCTGCATCACCTGCACCAGCACATGGGTTCTTTGCCAGCTAAGCCACCCAGGAAGCCCATGGCTGAGCCTTGGGATGAAGGGCATCTTATGTCTTTATCTCAGCCACATTTTTTCCTCTTTGTTAAACACGATGACTCAGGGTCGGTCCCCCTTCCTGTGCTCAGTGTCTCAGAGTGTCCCCAGCAACCCTTCTTCCTGAGATGCCCCAGGCTGTCTGCCCCCAGCCACCGAGAGCTATCAAAGGGGACCACCCTGCAGCCTTGGCAATAGAGTTGTGTGCACTGCTCTCCCTCCCATCATACTCCTCAAATGCTCCAGAGATCCTCCGTTTACCCCCAGTTACAGTTTTTAAGGGTAGCATAAATCCTCCCTTTCCCCTGCATCCCTCGCCTCCCTCTCCTTCTCTGTCTCCCCCTCTGACCCCAGGACTGACGGGCTGTGTTTGTAGAAGCCCGAATGCCCTTCTGCATTTGATGCTCCTTTGCCCAGATCCCTCCCCTCCTCCTTCCTGGATGCCCTGGACACACCTAGGTGGTCCTTCATCTGGGAAACTGTCTCCAATAGCCCTTCTGCTTCCTCTGACATCAGCAGAGGTGAAAATGGATAAAGTTGTCACTTGCTCATAGTTGTCTTACAGTGACACTCTTTTCTATGGGATTTCCCTTTCACAAAAATAAATCGCTGCTCCCCAAGGAAAGGTGTTCTGATTGGCAACAAAGGAAGCAGTGCAGCAAGATATCGAGGAAATAGAGTTGAGAGGATGACAATGAACAGAGAACACAGGGTCCTGCTGATGGCCTGGTGCTGCCATGTATTCCCAGGCTGTGTGGTGTGGCCACCGCTTACTGTCCCCTTCCCTGCTGTGCAGTGGGACCCCCTTCCTAATGTTGACCTTTGACACATCATAACATTGAGTGGGGGGACCTCTAGGTATTTTTGTCTGTGCCTACTTGTAAGAAAATTCTATAGAAATTTACATTTTGGAGGACGGGGATTGTTCTGACCCTTTAAAAAAACACTTTTTAAATTGAAATGTAAACATGCAAAAAGCATGGTGCTCTTCTTTAGCAATAAGTCCCGTGGACTGCAAGGAGATCCAACCAGTCCATCCTAAAGGAAATCAACCCTGAATATTCATTGGAAGGACTGATGCTGAAGCTGAAGCTCCCATACTTTGGCCACCTGATATGAAGAACAGACTCATTAGAAAAGACCCTGATGCTGGGAAAGATTGAAGGCAGGAGGAGAAGGGGACAACAGAGGATAACATGGTTGGATTGGATGGCATCACCGACTCAATGGACATGATTTTGAGCAAATCCAGGAGAAAACACAGGACAGGGAAGCCTGGGATGCTGCAGTCCATGTGGTCACAAAGAGTCAGACATGACAGTGTGACTGAACATCAATAACAACCAATGTAAACCATGATTTTGCAGATCCCCAGATGTCAGGGTGCATGTGTCTGCGTCTGGGTCCGTTCACTCCACAGTATGGCTGTGAGATTCCTCATGTTGTTACTCATAGAAGTAGTTTGTCCTTTTTCATTTTTATTTCGTGTTCTGCTGGATGAATACGCCCTTTCTTCATATGCTCTACTGTGGCTGGACATTTAGGTTTACTGCAGTGTCTGACAATCGTGGGTGAATCTCCAGTGCATGTTCTCTGTCCTTTTGCATACCTGTGCTCATTTCTAGTGGGCATGTACCCAAAGTGGAATTGCTGGGTCTAGAAAGGACGGGGTCCAATTTTACCTTGAAACAGCTGTCCAGAGGGTCTGTGCTTGTCCAAATTACTGCCAACAATGTAAGCCAGCAGTCAGTCCATTCTTTAAGTTTTAAAATATCCCTTAAAATGCTGAAGAACAAACTGCTTGTTTTACTTAATTTGGTGAGGAAGACATTAAGCTCGAGGAAGATTACTGATGGGTGATGCATGCTCTGACATCTCAGTGCTGCTTGCAAAGCACTCACTACACCTTCTTTTCATTTTATTTGCTACCCACGATGATCTGGGGAGGCGGATTTTATTATTCTCATTTTGTAGACTAAGATAGTGAGATACACAAGGCAGAAAGGATATTGGCTAATAAAAAGTACTTAATGAAAAAGGAGAGGACAAGAGTCAGCAGCTGGAAACACAGAGATGGGCATCTTCTGTGAATTATTGAAAATCTTAGAGTTGCGGGAATCTCTGGTTCTGAGAGAAGTTAAAGTATACGTTTAAGGAAAGTGGTATGCGTTTCTGATTTTAGTGAATTTATATTTATTAAAAACTCTTTTTTCCTTTTTGAGGTTTTAAGAATTGCATGGCTTTCCCTGGTGGCTCATTGGTATACAATCTGCCTACCAATGCACGAGACCCAGATTTGATCCCTGGGTTGTGAAGATCCCCTGGAGAAGGAAATGACAACCCACTCCCGTATTCTTGCCTGGAGAATCCCATGGACAGAGGAGCCTGGGGGGCTGCAGTCCATGGGATTGCAAAGAATCGGACACGAGTTAGCGACTAAACAGCAAGAATTACTTAGGGGTTATAAGATGAGATTTCACTAGTTTATTTTGATTGAAAGAAAACCAGGAAACTTGGAAGGGGCCCTCAGTAGAAGGGTGCACGGTGCCCAAGGCCACAGAAATGAGCCAGAGCGCCACCTAGGGGTTCCTCACTGGTTCTGCAGACCAGTGGTTCAGAAACCCCGGGAAGAGGAAGAGCTCTTGGTTTCCTTCATTTCTTCAACACACATGACAACTGAGCCCCTTCCAGGTTCTAGTTTATGGTCCTTACTGTTTACTGTCCTAGACAGATACACAGATACAAAGGGCCTCAGGATCCAGGTCCTCGACCTCGGAGGCCCAGCCTCTGGGACTGTATTTCAGGTTATAGCAAAGGGGAGCCCTGCACAATGAAGGGAGAATGCGTGATTTCTACCTGAATTTGAATTAATCTCAAAAGGTGAAGCTTCCAGTTTTCCAAACCATGTTTTATTTATTTTTGGCTGTGCCATTGTTGCTGATGCACAGGCTTTTCTCCAGTTGTGGGTGGGTGAAGGCCACTCTCCAGTTGCGGGGTGTGGGTTTCTCATTGCGGTGGCTTCTCTTGCTGTGGAACACGCACCCCAGGGCACAGGGGCTCGGTAGTCGCGGCTCTCGGGCTCTTGAACACAGGCTCAGTATTTGTGGCGCGTGGACTTAGTTGCTCCAAAGCATGCGGGATCTTCCCCAGTGAGGGATCAAACCCACGTCCTCCGCATTGGCAGGCAGATTCTTTACCACCGAGCCACCAGGGAAGCCCCAAAACATGTGTTTAACAATAGAAAAGTCTTCATTTTATACAAAGTTCTTCATTTTTAATAAAAAGGAAAAACCAAGAGTTGTATAGAATGAAATAAAATAAAAAGAAAGCCATTATTTGTGTCAATGCAAAATTTAAATCCAGTCAGGTTTTCCCTTGATTTAAAAGATATTCTCTATATAAACTGGAACTTTATTAAAATACTTTCCACATGATTGATCAATTACAGAAATCAATGGGAATTTCATTTTGTGAAAACTGTATTTTTACAAATAGTCAGATAAACTTATGTAAAACTGGAGCTTGACACATATATAGCTACTTCATACTGGAGAGGTACTTATGGTTCAAGGTTAATATATCTTTAAAAAAAACTCATCTTTTAGACATCAGAAATGTCTACATGATGGATTGTGCTAAGAAGGCAATTATTTAATTATAATTAATGATGGAGGCAACATATAAAGAATGGGCTCAATTTTCAGTTGATTTAAAGAATAGCATGTCCTACATAAATCTGTCATTCTGTGAGGGCCCATAAGAGACACATGATATTGCAAATCTATCAAGTGGCTCTTATTGCATTTGACACGTTTTTTTTGCTCATAATGCTATTTTAAAGGTGAATATATTTAGCAACTACAGAGCTGTTTTACCTGTCAATCAACCTTACTTCTACTTCTGGCATAACTTGATGGCATGATCGAAGAGAGAAAAGTCAAAGAATGAAGTGCAAGGTTCAGAGAAAGAAAGACACCAGGATGAAAAGTAGAAACATAAAGGATGATGAGAAAGACCATGCTACTCTGGTGGACGGCTGTTTATCTGACCAAGAAAGGCCCCAAGTTGAAAGGAATGGATTCTTTGTTTTTAGAAGTTGTAAAAATCTCTGCAGGCTTCATCCTCCCATCAGAGGGGCAGATTCAATGGCAGAGACGCCAGCAGGGGGCCGCGTTGGCAGCTTAGGAACACAAACAGTTTTCACAGGAATCTCACACCATCTGCTGTCTCATTCATTCTGAGTAACACTGGTGGAAATTTTATAGTCATAAGAGTGACTGCAAATGATAAATGTGACTACAATAATGTTGAAAGCAGTGGGCACAGAAATGTGTTTTCTAATGTTCCCCTTCTCCACCAAATACCCCAAGATTCAGATTCTTTGAGAGAATATTTCCATAGATATTAAACTAGCTTTCACTAGACTGTTTTCACTATTATTATTCTTCTTGCTGGTTTTCTAGATTGCTCTTCTACTTTGTTTTCTTCTTAGCAAGTGTGGAGTTAATAACAACAGCGTGTTTTTTTTTTCCCCCTTGAATTTGTTTAGTTGAAATATAGTACAATATAAATTGGGGCTTCCTGATGTTCAATCTAGGTAGAAAAGAAAAAAAGAACATTTACAAGAACAGTATACCTTCCTCTAAGACAGGAAGTATCTGTCCTCAGAGTGAAAATACTGAGGCCTCCCTGCAACATCCAGGCAGCCCTGTGTCCAGTGGGGATGTCAGCGAGGCGGCCATGGGCTCCCAGAGGCCCGCCTAGGCCAGTGCTCTGCGTCCTGCCTTCTGCTGCCCCGGGGCTTGTTCTGGGGTTGGCAGGAAGGTCCACCTGTGGCTTTTGTTCACGGGTGACAGTTCTGCCCCCAGAAGCCAGAAAACCACATGTGATGCCTTCCTGCCTGGCGTTGACCATGCTCCTTCTCAGCGTCCTCAGTTCCTGTTTTGAACATTTCTTACTATCTTCATGGTCCTCTCTGTTCTGTAACCTTTGCTTTCAAAAGGATGACATCCAGTGCTGAATCTGACTGTCCGTGGACGGTCAGCTGAGATCCGGCCTTAGTCGTGATGTCATGACCTTTCCTGTGATATAAGACCCGAGGCCAATGAGGAAAGGGCAGCCCCTCCCATCCTTTAAGTCCTGGACTTGAGCGTCAGTGTCAGCCTGAAGAGCTTTTCTTACACATCACTGCTGAGCCACGTTTACCCCTCCTTGTAGTCTCACATCTTTTCATCTCTTTGGTTTTATGCAAAATTTTTCTAATCATCACTTATATATATATATATACAAATATATTTTAATATGGGCTTCCCACGTGGCACTAGTGGTAAAGAATCTGTCTGCCAATACAGGAGACATAACAGATGTGTGTTTGATCCTTGGGTTGGGAAGATCCCCTAGAGGAGGGCATGGCAACCCACTCCAGTATCCTTGCTTGGAGAATCTCATGGGCAGAGGAGCCTGGACGGTTACATATTAATTTTACTAATCATTACTTTTCAGTTCAGTTCAGTTCGGTTCAGTCGCTCAGTCATGTCCGACTCTTTGCAACCCCATGAATTGCAGCACACCAGGCCTCCCTGTCCATCACCAACTCCCAGAGTTCACTCAAACTCATGTCCATAGAGTTGGTGATGCCATCCAGCTATCTCATCCTCTGTCATCCCCTTCTTCTCCTGCCCCCAATCCCTCCCAGTATCAGAGTCTTTTCCAGTGAGTCAACTCTTCGCATGAAGAGGCCAAAGTACTGGAGTTTCAGCTTTAACATCATTCCTTCCAAAGAAATCCCAGGGCTGATCTCCTTCAGAATGGACTGGTCAGATCGCCTTGCAGTCCAAGGGACTCTCAAGATTCTTCTCCAACATCACAGTTCAAAAGCATCAATTCTTTGGTGCTCAGCTTTCTTCACAGTCCAACTCTCACAACCACACATGACCACTGGAAAAACCATAGTCTTGACTAGACGGACCTTTGTTGGCAAAGTAATGCCTCTGGTTTTGAATATGCTATCTAGGTTGGTCATAACTTTCCTTCCAAGGAGTAAGCGTCTTTTCATTTCATGCCTGCAGTCACCATCTGCAGTGATTTTGGAGCCCAAAAAATAAAGTCTGACACTGTTTCCACTGTTTCCCCATCTATTTGCCATGAAGTGATGGGACCGGATGCCATGATCTTCATTTTCTGAATGTTAAGTTTAAGCCAACTTTTTCACTCTCCGCTTTCACTTGCATCAAGAGGCTTTTTAGTTCCTCTTCACTTTCTGCCATAAAGGTGGTATCATCTGCATATCTGAGGTTATTGACATTTCTTCTTTTACATAAATGCAAATATATATGAACATGTTATACATGATATACATACAAAACCAGTGGCTGATATGTGGTGTTGCAACATTGCAATTGCTTCTTGTACCTACCAATTTGGAACATCTTCAAACTTGATATTCTATTTTTCATCTTTCAGTCACTGGTCCAGGTGCCGGATTCAATGATCAGGTTGAGAGGATGACACCTGGAAATGTTTCTGTATTTCCATATGTATCAACTAAGTAGGACTTTTGGAGAAGATCAATCACCACTTTAGCAATAACTCTATAATGCACCAACTGATTAGTCAACTGTGATTCTAAATAGTTCTCTACGAGGGTCTTAAATCAGAGACAGATGTATCTGTTGATGGGAAATAATATGGAGAAAACTCAGAATTTCCTCCAAGACTGAGTGGGATATTCCTCAGCTCCCCCCCTTTTATCCCCATGAGACCCCAGCTCCCATTGGTCTGTGCTTTCCAGGCCTGTTCTCCTATAGCTGCAGTTAGAATACATGGCCTTGAAAGATCAAGGCACATAAAGGCAGGTCTGAGAAGAAAAACATCAGCCTTGCCTGGGTCCTGGGATTAGTGAGAACAAATTGGTGCGACTCTCCTCAAGTTCAAGGCAGTATATTTGCAGTCTAAGAACTTTCTGGTAGCATCAGAAGAAACTGACAGACGGACAATGCTCCTTAGAGATAAAATGCATTTAGGCGAAACAAAATTGTCCCCAGCCTCCAAGTCCTGCACGTGCTGTGAGGGTCCATGTGCCTGTGGACCAGTGGCAGGTAAAACCTACCACAGGCACCCTCCTCAGCATCATCTGTATTTAAAAACCTGAAAATCACTCTTAGTTTTTTTCTTTTTTACTTCTTGCCCAAAAGGACACAGTAAGGGCATTATGGATTTCAAAATGTGTTTCAAAACGAACACAACATTGTGAATCAACTCCACTCCGATAAAATTTATAAAAAGAAAATAAATGTATTTCAGATAGGTGGCATTCAGACTCACTGGCTGGAACATGACTAAAACCTCCCTCAGTGGCTGGCATCTATGACTTTATGTTCTATCCTTCATAGACAGAGTTGTTTGCACACTGTCTTCATGATTTGTGAGTTTCTGGAGCATGGGGGTTGTCGTCATTTCGTCATTTTAGGCTCCCAGCTTGCATGTGCCAAGCGTTCAGGGAATTCTGCCTTCATTGAATTGGCCACGGTTTGGGGAAAGCTGGAGAAGTTTGCTTGAGAAAGCATCTAGCTTTCTGACAGAGCCATCCTAGTTTGCTTTATTTTCAGATGCATGTATAATAGTTTCTATTGCCTTTTTCAGAGTATTGATAACAATTATTGACTATTGGAAACATGTAGGAATTGATAAAATGCTATCCAGGTGAGATATTTTTTTGTATCTAGAATTAGATACAAAAAGATTCAAAATCAACCCAATATACTATTGATGGCAAGCTCTCTGTTTCACCCAGTTACAAACCATCTGGTGTTTTTGTTTTGCAGTCCCTTGGGGTTCCTTGGTGGAGAAGGCAATGGCACCTTACTCCAGTACTCTTGCCTGGAAAATCCCATGGATGGAGGAGCCTGGTGGGCTACAGTCCATGGGGTCGCTAAGAGTCAGACACAACTGAGCGACTTCACTTTCACTTTTCACTGGTTCCTTGGTAGCTCAGCTGGTAAAGAATCCACTTGCAATGCGGGAGACCCCAGTTCAATTCTTGGTTTGGGAAGATCCCCTGCAGAAGGGATAGGCTACCCACTCCAGTATTCTTGAGCTTCCATGGTGGCTCAGACAGTAAAGAATCTTCCTGTAATGCAGGAGACTTGGATTCGATCCCTGGGTGGGGAAGATACCCCGGAGGAGGGCAAGGCAACCCACTCCAGTATTCTTGCCTGGAGAATCCCCATGGACAGAGGAGCCTGGTGGGCTACGGAACAGGGGTTGCAAAGAGTCAGACACAACTAAACAATTAAGCACAACACAGGGTAGCTGTGTGTAAATCACCAATCATTAAGCAGTTGCATTTGTGGAGTGTGAATACACCTTAGGACTAAAAGTGATAAGATGATGCATTTATGCACTTTCATGCAACCCGTATGCTACATCCCTCTTAGTAAGCAAATAAAGAAAATAATCAGAAACTGTTATTTACTGGGTGGGTGCATAGTGATTGAAATGAGTGCTATTACATGTTCCTTGACTTACTGGTTAAAACTTAGCAATAATTCCAGCAAAACAATAAAATATACAGCATACTGTCACCGCAGTAAAACTTTACTAAGAAGTTGCTAACTATTCCAAAGTTAACAGTTCATATGAGAGATAGAAGCCATTTTCACTCAAATTTATAACTCTTGTTTCATCTTCAGCAAGAGAGTCCTAAAATTTCAGGGTTGCCAGAGGACCGGAGTATCTTCTGCTATTTTTTGTCATATAAGATGAAGCCTTCTTACCTTGAAACTGAGCGTTAAATCCTTTCCGTCGGTGGTTACTGTCAGATGTGAAATGGAGCCGCAACCAGTTCTTGCTACTGATGACAGGAGAAGGGAGGTTCATGCCGGTCAGCCTGTAAGAGAGAATGAAAACAGCTCCCTGTAATCCAGCCTCACAAATGCCCCATCTCAAACCTGCCTTCACAAGTGAGCACCAACCGTCTACATGCTGAGTTGCCTAAAACAGAAATATTTGTTAGCTGCATTCCACCTTGAAGCACTGCAGGTAATTCCACCTTTGTCTGCAGACAAATGCCACATTCATCCTTGATGGAATGAAGGCTTTCACAAGTATTGAACATTTTGATTCCTCTTCATTAAGGATGACTAAGTGAGCTGATATTCTTTTGAGCTCTTATTTCTTCTTATCAGGACTGGGATCATAATGAATTACCAAAGGACTAGAAATATGTAAATGATACAATTCTGCCCTTCAGTATTGGATCACTTGGCAATTCTGTTTCACCTGAAGCGACTCAAACAACTCATAACATCCAGTGTCACCAGGGTCCATCTGCAGATTCACAACCTGGGCCCTTCCTTCTGAAGTGGAGAAGAGGGGTGTTTATGAGATTAGCGACAAGAACTGTCAAAAAGATTCAAAACGCCTCGTGTGTGTGTGTGTGTCAATTAGTATATTAAACAAAATTAAATGTTTCAAAAGTGAGACACGCTCAATATCTGGTTAAGCTGTTTAAAATAGCCAGTCCACTTCCAAGGTGGACTCTGGTTGTCAGAAAAAAAGAGTAATTTACTTCCAACTGCTAACAACTTCGTGCCATTATGGAGTAAAGGACGTTTCAGGCAGAGGAGCTCTTGATGGTTAGAAATCATGTGACATGTTTCACTCCGGCCAGTGGCCTGACCACCACTGGACTGGATGCTTCAGGTGGATGGATGAATGTGTGTTGCCTCCACCTGTACTGACTGAGACATTATATCCTTGGGTTATCCTTTCTGAACCTCAGTTTTCCAGTCTGTAAATTGGACTTGAAAAGACCTATATCAAGGTTTTTAAAGAGACAATACAGATGCCATGTAAATGTTCCCAAAGCATTTTGATGTTACTTGCATGGGGTTATGCACCATATCAGAGAAGGCAATGGCACCCCACTCCAGTGCTCTTGCCTGGAAAATCCCATGGACGGAGGAGCCTGGTGGGCTGCAGTCCATGGGATAGCTAAGAGTCGGACATGACTGAGAGACTTCACTTTCACTTTTCACTTTCATGAATTGGAGAAGGAAATGGTAACCCACTCCAGTGTTCTTGCCTGGAGAATCCCAGGGATGGGGAAGCCTGGTGGGCTGCCGTCTATGGGGTCACACAGAGTTGGACACGACTGAAGTGACTTAGCAGCAGCAGCAGCAGCAGCATGCACCATATAGTTACTTTGCATCTCAGCTGCAAATCTATTTTCAAAGTGATGCTTATTCATGCAGATGATATGTCAGGGGTGAACAAACTGCCTCGCAGCTGAAGCTGGCAGGGCCCTTTTGGGGCTGGAGCGCCCACAGCTGCCCGGTTGAGCTGGAAACTGTATTCTATTCCCAGAATTTCAGGATGGCTATGTACAGCATATCCCTGCTAGCTCTGGTACGTTGAGGAAAAGCTGTGTCCATTGAAATATACAGGCAAGCTTTTTGATGTCAGGGTACTCTATTTCAACTCTCAGGCTTACAAACGCACAGCATCCATTCAAAGTGAAAAAGCCAAACCTTGACTGGAACCAATTGCAACAGTGTTTATGTCGCTATTTGAAATAATCTCCTGTAAGAGGTAATTCACTACTCAGATCTGCCTCTTTGCTAGGATTTGTGTGGTACTGACTAGTGATGCTGGATATGACCCATTCCAGGAGACATTTAATCATCGGAATATTTTGTTTGAAGGCTCCCTCCCTCACTTTTTTTTCCCCCTGGTCAGACTACATTACAAATTTTATTTGAAACAGGTCACCTACCTCTTTGCCTATTAGTGACAATGCCTAGGAGAGAAGTGAATTCGGTTCAGAAACCCACATCCATCCCACTCACCTACATCTACTAACTGAAATTTTTGTGACAGAAATCCACATTTGTTGTGCTGTTGCTTAAAAAATATTGCTTATTCTTAATTAGATTCTCTTTGAGTGGAATTCTGATCTCAAAAGCTAGGTTGAATTACCCGTTAGTTGCATGTCAACATTAACAATGCCATAAACAAATCCCCTTGTCACCTCCATATCTTGCAAATATTTACCCATAGAAATGTCAGTTTTGAGTTAATGGACAGACTTCGACAAGAAAGGGTCAGGCAGAAATATTTTAGGGTTTATGAGTCATAATGCCTCTGTTGCAACTGTTCACCTCTGCCCTTAAAGGACCAAAGCTGCCCCCGTGTCCCAACCACCTTACTTACAGACACAACATTTAAGTTTCATGTGATTTTTCTGCAAAGAAAATATTATTCGTTTTTTTAAGCCACTTAACGATGTAACAATCATTCTTAGCTTATGGGCCAGATTTGACCCATGGGCCATAGTTTGTTGATTCCTGATTTATTATGTATGAGGCAGTTTGTAAAATACAAAGCAGGAAGATAGTTACATGATATATATCAAACCAGTGTATGCATTCAAAAATGCATAAATCCTGTGCAGATTTCTTTTATGCAGAATCAAAGGTGAGGATTTAGTAACAATTATATCATTTGTTCTCTGTGGTTGGAGCCAAACCATGCAAGTGAATCATACTCCAGGGTGAATTAACCTGCATGAATTTCATGACTCAGCTGTGTGAATTCAACAAATACATCCTCTTTAT
Source organism: Bos mutus (assembly GCF_027580195.1). Taxonomy (NCBI): domain Eukaryota; kingdom Metazoa; phylum Chordata; class Mammalia; order Artiodactyla; family Bovidae; genus Bos; species Bos mutus. The sequence goes on along the minus strand of NC_091643.1, from coordinate 41,348,414 downwards.
GGGGAGGGGACTGTAGGGGCAGGTGGTGGTTCCATACAAGACCTATCCTTGTAACTGCTGGTAGTTCCCTTACCTTCCCAAGGGCAGGGGCTCAGCTTGGAGCTGCCATTTAACACAAAGATTGTATTACAAAGTCAGTCATTCCTTCATTACAAGCTAATTTAAGGAAAGTTGATTAATACGCAAGCCAGCAGATGATGCTGTAGATTTACTAAGGTCCTGGGCAACCAGAGGATTTTTAGAAGTAAAGAATTGAAACTGAATACCTTTGTGGTCACAGCTCCCAAGTGCCTGCATGTTAATATCCACAACCTGGGGCTGTTACCTTACATGGGAAAGGGGTACCTTGATGATGTGATGGTGTCACAGGTTACCCTGGGCGATGCGGTGGCCCAATGTAATCAGAAAGATCTGTAAATGTGGAAGATGGAGACAGAATGAGTAAATAAGAGAGAGATGCATCTGAGAAACTGGGTCAGAGCCAGGTGTGTGAGAACTCCACGGTAGTCATTGATGAGGAAAGGGTCCTGGACCAAGGCAGGAGGGTGACCCCCTAGAGGATGGAAAAGGCAAGCAAGTGCATCCTCCCCGAGAGCCTCCAGGAGGGACACAGCCCTTGACACTTTGATTTCATTCCAGCAAAAGCTGTGTAAGACCTGTAACCTGCAGAACCATAAGGTAATACATTTGTCTTGGTTTCAGGCATCAAGTCTGTGTTAATTTCTTACGGTGGTAATGGGAAAGCACTACAACCTTTAATGTGTGTGTCCTACTTTTCAGTCTGAAGCAGTCCTGAAAGAAGGATATAGGGGAGGACGTGTTGTCCCTCTATGCCTGTTAATAACCTTCGAGAACCAGTGCTGCTTAAACCCTGCCAGTAATTATCAGCAACTGTACATCTGTCCTTGTTGCAGTGAGATCTCCTGCAAATCCCCTACAATTCTTAGCTGTATTTCTGTTAAATCTGCTGGAATTGGTTTTCTAACAAATCAATAGTTTGGGAAGTGAGACGTAAATTATGGGTTGATAGTGGACTTGACGTGGTTAGTACAAGATACAAGAGATCCACTTTACAGGGAAAAGAGGAAATGATTGCAGTAAAAGGTCTTTATCTATTAGCTTACAATACACTAACAGCTTTATTTCGAACCTATAGAAACAAAGGACCTGGTAAAATCAAGTGGATCAAAGATATTTGGACTTATAAAGGATGACGATGAGGGGGAAAAGAACACCTCAGTGCAATCAGCCAGGGAATGGTGTTTCTGCAGAAACTGGTAAATGTGTCCCATTTCTGCAGCACCTCAAACCAGGTCAGAAACCTCATGAAGCCCAACAGTGAGGACATTGAGCAGTCCCTACAGATACAGCTAAAAGAATCAGTAGTTCTAAAAATTCTATTCAAGAAGGCCAAATTAAGCAATTTAATCCATTGTTAAAGGCATTTCTTTCAAGGTTTCGCTTCTGCCAACAGTAGAAATAAATGAACGAAGGGCTCCTGGGATCCTTAAAGTTACGATGACTGTCTTTGAGCCAAAATAGAACTGTCCAGCCTGTTCCATTTTCTCCAAAATAGCTTTACCATAAATCCTGGGGTTCTATTTATAATATATCCATCACGTCTTTTTCCACTTAACCTCCATCAGCTCCTCCTTCCCCATCCGCATGGTAAAAGGGTGAGCAAACTGTTCTCAAACACCGCACACTGCGTCTATGACTCATTTGTTTACTTATGTAACTTGGAAGCTATAGAGTCAACTTGCCAAGATAATTTTCTGAAATGCATTTGGAAATGCTAAAGTCTTTTTTCCCAGAGTGCTCTGTGTGAGCACTCTTCTGACGTTAAGCCAGTTTTCTTATGCTTTAGAAGATCATCACACAAGTTGCGGGGTGTTCCTTGGTGGTTAAACCTCTTTAATGGCAATGACTAAGAAGACAGAAAGCATGAATACTATCCTCGCGGAATGAAAATTACCAAGCCTCCCTAAGGAAACTAAGGAATTTCATACACCTATTACTTCCAAGAGATGGACTGCTTGTCAAGTTGGGGAAAAAATCATCTGGAAGCTGTGTTATTACTGTGCTCTTGTGAATGCTTAATTGACATAATTCAGAGCATGATGTTTCCTTTATCTCTGTTTTGTCAAAGTTAACTAGAGTAATCTGAGCAAATGAAGTGTTCCTGAAATTCCATGTTTCTAACTGGGTGTTATTTACCACGTTACTAGTTAAACCTCCTGTCTTATGAACAAACACTCACACACACATTTGTATATGTATTTATATTGAGTTTCTAATGCTGCCACCCTAAGCCTTATTTGGGGCACTGAAGAAAGTAACAATGGAAGTAAAATGTAGTCCTTATCTAGGAAGAATAGTGATAACAATGAAAAAAGGAGCTATGTATTATAAGTGCATTTTTATTTTTGTTGTTCAGTCACTAAGTCATGTCTGACTCTTTGCAACCCCATGGACTGTAGCATGCCAGGCTTCCCTGTCGTTCACCATCTGCTGGAGTTTACTCAAACTCATGTCCACTGAGTCAGTGATGCCCTTCAATCTGGATGATGCTGTCCAGAGGACAATCTCATCCTCTGTTGCCCCCTTGTCCTCCTGCTCTCAATCTTTCCCAGCATCACTGTTTCTTCCAGTGAGTCAGCTCTTCCCATCAGGTGGCCAAAGGACCGGGCTTCAGCTTCAGCATCAGTCCTTCCAATGAATATTCAGGACTGATCTCCTTTAGGATGGACTGGTTGGATTTCCTTGCAGCCCAAGGGACTCTCAAGAGTCCTCTTCAGCACGACGGTTCGAAAGCATCAAAGTGTGTGTATGCATACAAATATACACAGACCAGCTACAAATGTGTGTATATATACACATGTAATACTCCCATATTTAGATACAGATATTTCTAGATAGTTATTCCAAAGGCTTCTCACATACACATATACCCTCTTGGAAAAGCAACTACAACAACAAAACAAGAACACTCACCACCATTAAAAAGAGGAAGACTTCTCCATCAAACAGTACTTCCTTTCATCAAATTGATGCTTTCTGTTAGGCTTCTTTTTTTTTCCCCACTCTCATGGCATTCACAGTCTTAAGACAAAGGTCTCTCCTGGACAACAGTCTCTTTCTCTCTCTTTCTCTCTCTGTCTCTCTCTCAAAGATTCCATCCTATGATGTTTGCTTGTCTCAGTTCTTCTCAGTTTTCAAAGCTTTTGCAAAAATAAATCTGTCTCTTATTACTTCAGGCACAGTTAACCAATTCTGCATTCAGTATCCTTTCATATGTGCCCCATAGCCTTCTATGGAAACTGTAAGTGTCTGTCTTATGCTTTTGGGGGCCAAGCGGATGTCTGCTTCCTGGAATAAACTGTGAGCCCATTGAGGGTGCGGCTGGCACCATATTAATTTTCCTCATCCTTGCTCTGCTCTGCACACCTGGGAGTCTCTAAATAAACCCCTTTAAAATTTTTTCTATACTTTTGTTTTTGCTCATTGTGTGAGCTCCCGAAATAGCAGCACAATTTAAGATGATAAAAAGTTAAGATCATTAAGAGAAGGCCATTCTTTCTTCTCACACACAGCGATGTCTCATCAGCACCGTGATCTGCCAAGTATGAATACCAAATAAGTCAGCTCTGGCATCTTCTTCTTGTTCCGTCTATGACATCCAAGGGGCCCAGAGCAGTAACAGGCACCTCACTGAAGCCAGTGAGAATGTTCATCTGTGTCAAGGGAGCAGGAGGAAGTGGACTACAGACCCTGTTAGAGATGGGGCAGATAAGCCCAGACTACGGTCCCTGTTAGAGATGGGGCAGATAAGCCCAGCCCAGACAGGAGGGAGGCAGGAGCAGGTCGTAAATGTGTGCAGGGCTTCAGCAAATCAGGCATCAGGCATTAAGCCAAAGGTCAGGCAGAGAAGGGCCTGTCCTCCAAAGCTTAAGGACTAAATGTCAGGGAATCACTTAGACTGAAGCCTGGAAAATGGCCCAGGCGGACAGCTCTTGCTGTCTATTGAGAAAGATAGTCAAGAGACCGGGCTCTGACAGCGAATCAGCAGAAGGTCCTGTGGTCCTCTCGTCCACCCCAGTGACCGAGGAAGGAGGCCAGCAGGGAGGGCGGCTGCAGCCTGTGGGTGAGCTCTCCTCTCCCACCCTAAGGGTGCTTCCTCCCATTGGAAACCTGCACAGCATAGGGGATCTGATACGCAGGCGACAGGAGGTCACCTCTGTACCAAACGTCCCAGCTGCAGAAAACTAGTCTGGGCCGGAGTCAGACACTTGGGGAATGAAACCCTCAGTATAACCCCCGGCTCCATGCAACATTCTGGCAGGTTCTTTAACACCATCTGCAAAGACAGGCATCAGGTGGGCCAACAGGAAACAATGTGCTTTGCCTCTTGGTCACCCAGACTTTCAAAACAGCTAGCGGTTGGCTGTAGGAATGGGTGCATGTCCATATGATTTGCTGATTATTAAAAAACACATTATTTAAAGATTCCCATAATAAATGCACATAGGCAATACTCTATGACTGTGAAGTAAAAAAGAAAAAAAAAACACAACATTGAATTTCTGGATCACTCACCATTTCCTCTTTGATGTTATTTTTAGCAATATATATTAAAAGACTACAAAAAATGTTTTTCCCGTTAATCTCAGGGTCAGATGAGTCTTAGCTTTGCCCATTTCAACAGTTTTAAATGAGTTTACTCTTTTTTTAGGAAACCTTTTCCCTCACTTGACATAATGACGTTTCCTTATGTAACCAGCTAGGGAGATGCACTCAACTCTCGAGGGTACAAGAGGGTAGGAGGTGAGCTTTCCCTAATCATGGGGGGCCAGGGCACAGCCCTAACTCTTGCAATCATTGGAATCTGGGCCACATCAACCAAGGCACAGCTGGGCCATGGTCTGGCTGCTGCAAACCTGCTTACCTTTCTCACAGGGACACGCGGCCTTTGGGTTCAGCCTGTGGCTGCTCTTCCCAGCTGGTCGCATCTGCACTTGTCACCTTCAGGTCATGAGTGCCATCACAGCAAGCTCCCTCCCTCCACCCACGGCTCTGCAAGGAGGCCCTGGGCTGCTGGAGCCTCACGAGGCTGACCCAGGCTTTCTCCCTCTCAGGCAGACCCTATGGTCCTCTGCTGCTGCTGCTAAGCCGCTTCAGTAGTGTCTGACTCTGTGTGATCCCATAGATGGCAGCCCACCAGGCTCCACTAGTCATCACAAATGCAGGCTTCAGAGTCACCCCCACCTGCATTCACACCTCTCCCAGCTGGGTCATCTCTGCACTGACTCTCTTGGACCCACAGACTCCTATTTATGAAAACTCTCTCACACACACACACACACACACACTGTGCACTGGACACTCCTGGTCACCTCGCAAGTGTCCTTTCTTGTGGACATCTTCCCATCCTAAAAAGATTCAATTTTTGTTTTAAAATGCACTTCTACCCCAGCAACAATGAGATTCAGGGAAAGATGACTACTTGCTGAGCTTATCCATATATACATGGACATGGAACAATGGACTGGTTCAGAATTGGGAAAGGAGTATGTCAAGGCTGTATATTGTCACACTGCTTATTTAACTTATATGCAGAGTACATCATGAAAAATGCTGGGCTGGATGAACCACAAGCTGGAGAAATATCAGCAAGGAGAAATCAAGAAGAAATACCAGCAACCTTGATAAGCAGATGATAGCACTCTAATGGTAGAAAGCAAAGAAGAACTAAAGAGCCTCTTGATGAGGGTTAAAGGGGAGAGTGAAAAAGTTGGCTTAAAACTTAACATTCAAAAAATGAAGATCATAGCATCTGGTCCCATCAAATAGATGGGGGAAGAGGGGAAGCAGTGATGAATTTCATTTTCTTGGGCTTCAAAATCACTGTTAACAGTGACTGCAGTCATGAAATTTAAAGATGCTTTCTCCTTGGAAGGAAAGCTATGACGAGCCTAGACAGCATCTTAAAAAGCAAAGACATCATTTTGCAGACAGAGGTTCATATAGTGAAACCTACAGTTTTCCCAGTAGTCATGTATGGATGTGAAAGTTGGAGTATAAAGAAAACTGAGTGCCAAAGAATTGATGCTTTTGAACTGTGGTGTTGGAGAAGACTCTTGAGAGTCCCTTGAACTGCAAGGAGATCAAACCAGTCCATCCTAAAGGAAATCAGTCCTGAATACTCATTGGAAGGACTGTTGCTGGAGCTGAAGCTCTGATATTTTGGCCACCTGATGTGAAGAGCCAACTCATTAGAAAAGACTCTGATGGTGGGAAAGATTGGGGTCAGGAGGAGAAGGGGGTGACAGGATGAGATGATTGGATGGTATCATTGACTCACTGGATATGAGTTTGCGCAAATTGCAGGAGATAGTAAAGCACAGGGAAACCTGGCGTGCTACAGTCCATGGGGTTGCAGAGTCGGACATGACTTAGTGACTGAATAACAATCTATACAGACAATAAACACTCATCTCTATGCAAGGTATGTATGTGATATATGATGCATATTGTGATAGTGAGGCATTATATAAGATATACACAAAGCATGTATCGTCATAAAAATTTTCCAAAAATGTAAACAATTTTCCACTTCAGATTGATGAAGATGATCTTGCCTCAGTTTTTCAAATGTATTTATGACCTTCCATGTGCCAAAGCTGGTGCAACTCACAAGGAATATGAAGTGGAATATGCCCTTGTCCATTATTTCACATGGTTTACGGTCAGTCTGATTGAGGGTGTTAGGAGCTAACTTGTGGCCACAACATCTTTAAGCATATAATTAGAGAAAACTGAGGTCATAAGGGTGGCACCAAATCCATATGACCTGTGTCCTTATAAGAAGTGGAGATTAGCACACAGACACGTGCAGAGTGAGGGCCACATGAGGACCCAGGGAGAAGACGGCTGTGTGTACTTTGAACACACAGGCCTGGAGCAGATCCCGCTCCACAGCCGTGAGAAGGAAGCAAGCCTCTCGTCACCTTGATCTCAGACGTCCAACCTACAGTGCTGCGAGACAGTAGAGAACTGTCTATGGTTCAGTCTCTTTTTAAACTATTAATTCTATTTACATCTTATTTTTTCTAGCTTTATTGCAGCATAATTTACCAAAAAAAAATCATATATATGTAGTGTGTGAAGTGTGATGAGTTTATATATGTTATACATGGTGAAATGATGACCACAATCAAGCTAACTGCCGTGACCATTACCCTCAGTTACCTTTCTTTGTGTGTGTGTGGTGAGAACATTTCAGATCTACCTTCTTAGAAAATTTAAAGTAACGAAGATCATGGCATCCAGTCCCATCACTTCATGGGAAATAGATGGGGAAACAGTGGAAACAGCGTCAGACTTTATTTTTGGGGGCTCCAAAATCACTTCAGATGGTCACTGCAGCCATGAAATTAAAAGACGTTTACTCCTTGGAAGGAAAGTTATGACCAACCTAGATAGCATGTTGAAAAGCAGAGACATTACTTTGCCAACAAAGGTCTGTCTAGTCAAGGCTATGGTTTTTCCTGTGGTCATGTATGGATGTGAGAGTTGGACTGTGAAGAAGGCTGAGCACTGAAGAATTGATATGCTTTTGAACTGTGGTGTTGGAGAAGACTCGAGAGTCCCTTGGACTGCAAGGAGATTCAACCAGTCCATTCTGAAGGAGATCAGCCCTGGGATTTCTTTGGAAAGAATGATGCTGAAGCTGAAACTCCAGTACTTTGGCCACCTCATGCCAACAGTTGACTCATTGGAAAAGACTCTGATGCTGGGAGGGATTGGGGGCAGGAGGAGAAGGGGATGACAGAGGATGAGATGGCTGGATGGCATCACTGACTCGATGGACGTGAGTCTGGGTGAACTCCGGGAGTTGGTGATGGACAGGGAGGACTGTTGTGCTGCGATTCATGGGGTCGCAAAAAGTTGGATATGACTGAGCAACTGAACTGAACTGAACTGAATACAGTATCAAGTGTGTAATACAGTATCAAGCATACAATCCAGTAATCCAGTATTGTTCACTAGAGTCACCATTTTCTACACTGATTTCCCAAATTACTCATCTAACAAAGGGAGGCTTGTACCTGTGGCAGCATCTTCCCATTTTCCAGTCCTCAGCCCCTGGTGGCCTCTCTGTGTGTGTGAGACCGTGAGCATTCATCTGTGTCTGGCTTACTTTTCTCAGCACGCTGTCCTCTGTTCCAGGTCCATCCCTCTCCGTGTCAGAGAGGTGGGCAGTGGCCATTCAGACCTCTAGGTTTTCTTGTTTTGCTGTGTGTTTTACTTTGAAGAGACATTATTTTTCCCATTTTACAAACATGGAACTAAGCCTTCCAGATTCAGCCTACAGCACATGACAGGTACATTCATTTCATTAATACTGAATCTTGAACTTACTGCCTTTTAGATCTCGAAAGCGCACACCAGGGCAAGCCTCCAGGACTATGAGGGCTGGTGGAGGCCGACTCCCATCCCAGAGTACACCTCTTTGCCCCTGAGCTGACCTCCTCCTGGCTTGTGAGTCCTGGCTGCTTCCTGGAAATGTGCAGAAGCCCAGGTGAGATGGAAAGCAGGTGGGTCTCTTGGAGACCCTGGGAGGATCAGCTGCTGGGGAACCTGGAGAGAGCCTCCTATGTGATTGACAACCTGAAGATGCCACTCTGCCCTTGATCCAAGTCAGGACTGCTGGCCTTCACTGCTCCTGCTTGTCGGGTGGTCCTTCTGCAGGTAGGGTTGAATGTCTTGTTTAAGCCACTCAGCTATCAAAGCATACTGAAGAGCATGAGGCTGCATCCAGGCTGCTAGCACGAGTTCCACGAGGGAGTTCCACAGATCTGTGAATGGCAGGACCGCTTTGTTTTATAGATTCTGGGGCTGAGTATGTACATATGTGTGTGTGAATGTTTGTGTATGTTGCTGTTGTTCAGTCACAAAGTCATGTCCCACTCTTTGCAACCCCATGGACTGCAGCATGCCAGACTTCCCTATCCTTCACCATCTCATGGAGCTTTCTCAAACTCATGTCCATTGAGTCAGTGAGGCCATCCAACCATCTCATCCTCTGTTGTCCCCTTCTCCTCCTGCCTTCAATCTTTCCCAGCTTCAGGGTCTTTTCCAATTAGTCAGCTCTTTGCATCAGGTGGCCAAAGTATTGGAGCTTCAGCTTCAGCATCAGTCCTTCCAGTGAATATTCAGAATCAATTTTCTTTTGGATTGACTGGTTTGATCTCCTTGCTGTTCAAGGGATTCTCAGGAGCCTTCTCCAGCACCATAGTTTGTAAACATCAATTCTTTGGATCTCAGCCTTCTTTATGGTCTAATTCTCACATCCATGTGTATATAGAGAGCATGTTATCCAAGGAGAGACTGCTGAGTGCTTGTTGCTTTTCAAGAATATGTTTGTGTTGATAGCTGATAAACAGATCCAGTGGCTTCCTAGGCATTCTGGTCCCTTATGATTTTCCTTATTCATAACTATGGGGTTAAATGGATTAAAAAACAAAGAGTACTTTTATTTTTCCTTTGCCTTTTTTCTATAAACTTTTATTATCTACAGAGATGCTGCTGCTGCTAAGTCGCTTCAGTCATGTCAGACTCTGTACGACCCCATAGATGGCAGCCCACCAGGCTCCTCCATCCCTGGGATTCTCCAGGCAAGAACACTGGAGTGGGTTACCATTTCCTTCTCCAATGCATGAAAGTGAAAAATGAAAGTGAAGTCACTCAGTCATGTCCGACTCTTAGCTATCCCATGGACTGCAGCCCACCAGGCTCCTCCGTCCATGGGATTTTCCAGGCAAGAGTACTGGAGTGGTGTGCCATCGCCTTCTCTGGACAGAGATGCTAGTGGAACTTAAACCACTTGGAGGGAATTATTCTAATCAATTTGAATTTTCACCTGTTCTCCTTCTCTGTAAGTCAGTAACAAGAACTATAGTAAAATGCTTCATAGTAACATTTGAAAGCATTTCCCCTGACACCAGGCGTGAGACTTCGAAACCCCTATCTAACTCACAATTTAGAGCTTGGCAAGGAATATCCAATCAAGAGATGAAGGAAAGATAAGAGGCAGGTAAATAAAGACACAGTACTCTCATGAAAAAAAAAAAAATCTTTATAAAGAACTAGAAGGAGTTAAATTTTGTTAAGAAATATTAGTACCAAATTGGATAAAACCGAATTGGATAAAATCCAATAAATATTATATTTAAAAGCATTCACTGGCACAAAAGAATATTCCAGAGAGATGTAGCTCAAACTGACATTCTGGGTTATTTTTTCTTCCACAATTAATGAGTAAATAGTAAATAAGGGGGAAAAAGATGAGGGAAATTAATATTAGATGCAACGTGTATCTAATATTTTAAATATTTTCCCATAGAGACATGGGTAGGTAGATATTTAAAATGGCATGCCAATTTGCATACCATTTAGGAAGCCTATCTTTTCTCTTTGAGAGAACCTTGTAACTCTTTCTACATCAATACATATTAATTTGTGACTTTTATGTACTACCCCATCCAATTAATATGCCATTACTTGTTTAACCAGTGCCCTAGTGAAGTTACGTGATGCTACTTGTGATATCTCAATAAATTTCATAATAAACCACATTATAATGAGTAGCATGTATTGCCTCATTGCCTTAGGACCAATTCCTAGAAGTCAAATCTATGGGTCAAAAGTGATGCATCTCTTCAAGACTTTTTTTAAAAAGCATGTTGAAAATTTCTCTCTTAAAAAAAATATAAGCTTTGAGAAGAAGCCTTTCAAAGCTGCTCCATGAATATATCTGATCTATCAGTTCCTTTATTTTAGATCCAATTCAATTGTCACCTTTTCACTGAGCACACCTTTCTCATTGCATTGTTATGTGTTCTTTCTCATGTCAACACTGTTACTACATCTGTTCTTGCCATGAGATTAAAGACTACCCAAAGCCACGAAATATGCTTTATAAGTTTAAGTCCCCTCTGTATGCAGTTGCGTCTTTTCCTTGATACAGAGGAAATCTTTGGAAGCATTAAGGGGCTCCTAACACACTTAGAACTGTTTTGAATTTTTTTTTTTTCTGTTATGACTAACAGCACCTCTGTAAGCCCTTGTCATCCATGTTTCATAAAATCATAACTTATGTTCCTATGACTGTGACACCTCCATAGTGTAACTCATTATTTAGTCTCAAAATACTTTTAGGACCAAATTCACTGTTTTCAGATTGCCTGGTGAGTTTTCTGTTCTGCTGGGAGGTAAACCCCCATGATTCTTCAATTTGGGCAGAGTGTGCATTTCACACATGTCTGTGTAGACATGGGATGGCTAGGGTGTTGAATTCTTAGGATCTTGAAAAATGGTCTCCAAATTGTGAAAACAAGGAAACAAAACAAACCAAACACATGTTGATTGCGAGCTGGTACAGCTTCCGAGGTGGCTCAGTGGTAAAGAATCCACCTTCAGTGAAGGAGACACAGGTTCAATCCCTGGGTGGGAAGATTGCCTAGAGGAGGGCATGGCAACCCATTCCAGTATTTTTACCTAGAGAATCCCATGGACAGAGGAGCCTGGTGGCTACAGTCCATGGGGTCACAGAGTCAGACATGACTAAGTGACTGAGCATGCAGCTTAGTGTTTGAAACAGAGAACATGCCTGTTTTGGGGTCAGCCTTTTTTTGGTTCTGGAAGTCAGTCATGTTTGTTTGGATCCCTTGACACCTCAGGTCTTTGAATCTGAGTCCAGGCCTCCCTTCATGGCTGCTGGAAGCCTGGTTTCAAACCGTCCTTCCTGTGGGGCTGCACGCCTGGATCTTAGACACAGAGGAACATGTTGAAATTCAGGGTGCTTTTCTGCAGGCTCTGCCCAAGCAGCTTTTAAAAGGGAGAATTTTCATTCAGAGCACTTTCCTCACACAGTAGAGTCTTTTTGCACAAAGTGAGACTGTTTTTCTGAGTGGCTGGAGGAAGAAAGCGGAACCTGGGGGTTCACAGACTTCTCCAAACTCAACAGGTATGGGCTTTTACACTTCTGCTCACATGAGTGACTGAAAAACAGCACTGGGGCAGAAACACAGTCCTGCAGCCAGGGAGCGGGGTGGGGGTGGGCCTCAGAGCTGGGCCAGCCCTACCCACTGCTCCGAGGACTCAGCAGGCCTGGAGGTGAGTGGGGAGCATGGGGCAGGGGGGCGGGGTGGCTGAGGACCCAAGGTGAAGGGGAAATTGCAGGCTGGCTCCAGGTGCATCCAGCCTGGTCCACCTGTCCTTTCTGGAAGTGCTCTGGGAACTCTTTGCTCTGAGTAAAGGGATTAGTTGAGAATATTCTTATGTGGCCTCTCCTCACACTTGTCTGCCAGTTTTTGAAGCTGCCACCACCTGATCTGACCCAGATATGAATGGGATGAAAATAGCCAATGTAAATTAAAAGACAATTGCTCCTTGGAAGAAAAGCTATGACAAACCTAGATGGTGTATTGAAAAGCAGCGACATTACTCTGCCAACAAAGGTCCATCCATCAAAGCTATGGTTTTTCCAGTAGTCATGTATGGATGTGAGAGTTGGACCATAAAGAAGGCTGAGTGTCGAAGGACTGATGCTTTCAAGTTGTGGTTTCATGGACCTGAGGGGGGGAGTGGGGTACAGACTCCTGCCTCCTCTCAGTCGAGGCAGCGAGCATCAGATGCTCTTATGTGAGTCCTCTAGCCCGACATGGGTGTTTCCTTTGCCACTTGCATCGTCAGAAGGGAGACTATACAAACCATAGCCCATTCAGCAATGACGGGTGGACGCTTGGTCCCTCGGGTCTGTGACAGCCACTATCACGGTGCCCTGCACAACACACATGTGTGTGCTGGAGGCACCTTCTGGCAACTCTGCAAGTCCTTCACATCGTGTGCTATCTGATGTATCACCAGAGCATGCAATTGGCCTGAGCCTCGGGTTCCCATCTGGAACTTGGGGATGCGGGCTCTTGCTTTACATACTTTTAGTAAAGATAAAATAAGTGCAAGTTAAATACTTTTTGCAGTTTTATTGGATTTTCGACTTACTGTTTCTTTACCAGATTACAGCACAACATCTTAATTGATCTCTTACTCTCTAAAATCGGTGATGATGATAATAATGGAAAATAATAGCTAACCCCAAATAAGTATTATTCAACTGTCAGCCCCTTTCATATGCTTTCTCAGAACGTAGTCATTAGATCTGCTCTATACACTGGTTATTATTTTAATTTTACATATAAAATTTGGGATCTGTGAAATTCGGGAATTTGTTACAAAGCTAGCAAGAGCCTGTAAATGGACCCACACTCATTTTCTCTTAACTTTTTACCACGGAGTCGCTTCTCTACCCAAACTAACTTTTTAACTTGGTGCTTTCGCTATTTTCCCAAAGTAAGCTGCGGTCCTGACACTCCCTAACAACATTCTCTGTCCGTCTTCTCTTAGACCCTGAGAGTGGATTTACCCTCCTTAGACTGTCACCTAAGATCTTCCAAACTTACTTTTCTGTTTCTTATCCATCAAGACTTGTCTCAAAGACCACTTTCTCTCTAATTTCTTGAGGATTCCCCCAACCAGAATGGAATTTCTCTGCATTCCCACAGTGTCTGCATTTTAGGAGAGTGGATAGCGCCTTAGGTCTTATAGCATCGCTAGTTGTCGGGTGTCTGTCGTCTCGGCAGGAGGCAACATGTGAACTTTTGAAGGCAGGTGCTCTGTGACACACACACACACACACACACACACACACACTGCCTGTGTCAGTGCTTTGTTGTACTGCCCACTCGTGGGGCACTGGGGAGGCCAAATAAAAACATGAATGTCACAGACCAGAATCAGTGTTAATCTTTCATTTCCTTCTTTAGCTGTCAGAATGCTGTTTTTTTTTTTTTTTTTTTTTCTTCTGCTTTTGGCTCATTATTCTTCTTCAACTCTGAACTTATTTCAGATTTTCACCACCCTTTTTGAACTATGAAACACATAGCTGAGACTATTGAAAAAGTCAGTGTGACTGGTGCTCAGGTTAAAAAGAATAACATCTTGATTTCTGTTAATGAGACTTAAATTTTGTTGAAGAGATTTATGCATACTATTCTAATCAGTACAATGAGGGTGATACAGGGTCAATGTGTAAAGAAGAATTCATTGCTGCTGCTGCTAAGTCACTTCAGTCGTTTCCAACTCTGTGCGACCCCAGAGACGGCAGCCCACCAGGCTCGCCCGTCCCTGGGATTCTCCAGGCACACAAAACTTAAGTCCAAAAAGGGGGTTTTGAAAGGTTTAGATAACACTTTGCAAAACAAGTTAAAAACAGAGATGCTTGTTAATCACTGGAAGACCTAAAGCCAGGATAAGACTTAAGGGGAAAATAAGACAAGGTGAGTCAGGATGGAGGCTACAGCAGATTGCATCCCCATGTTTGGTTCCAGACCTTTGAGCATCCAGAACAGAGGGGAAGTCAGGGTGGGTACCTGCACGCTGGCTGAAAGCCAACCATGTGCTGGGGACTAAAAAGCATGCCGCAGATCCGTGAGTGCCATGGAAAGGACCCTGTCTGAGGTCATGAGTACTATCACCAGTAGCATCCAGTGGCACCCCACTCCAGTGCTCTTGCCTGGAAAATCCCATGGGTGGAGGAGCCTGGTGGGCTGCAGTCCATGGGGTCACTAAGAGTTGGACACGACTGAGCGACTTCACTTTCACTTTTCACTTTCATGCATTGGAGAAGGAAATGGCAACCCACTCCAGTGGTCTTTCCTGGAGAATCCCAGGGGCGGGGAGCCTGGTGGGCTGCCGTCTATGGGGTCGCACAGAGTCGGACACGACTGAAGCGACTTAGTAGTAGTAGTAGTAGTAAGGAAAGCGAGGAGAACTTTTAAAAGAAGGCGTCTTAGAATGTCTCCTCGTGTAGACGCGTGTCCCTAATGTCAAGGTTCAGTAACAGTCATGAGGGGTTCGGTGGTGGGGCAGGGACCACGATGTCACTGAAATAGGTTCTGTGGTTCAATTACCACATGACTTGTGTTGCAAATTCATTCTATGCCCTTACTCCACCGTGAGGTTGGTGGCATCCCACCGGGGGCAGGGCTGACCCCCAGTCAGTCCTGGGGCCTCTTCCCTGTCCTGTGATCACCCTCTCCCTCTCAGAGAGTCCATTCAGGCTCGCGGCTTGTGATGCTGCCTGAGGGTAGACGATGCTGGTGCTCGCAGATGCCATCTGGACCGCTATCCTGGGGCCCTGGCCCACATGCCCTCCTCCCCACCTGCTCCAGCAGCCTTCTCAGAGCAGACCCGCCTCCCTGCCCAGCAGGTCTTTCCATGCAAATCCCCTCCTGTCCTGCCCCTCTTCCTTTCCCCTTCTCATACTCTGTTTATCAGCACAACCCACGATTCCGTGTCCAAAGCCCATCCAGGTCTGACCACTTCTCAGCAGGTCATCTGGACCCATGGCCTCCTGTGAAGCTGCCTGGCCTCTATCACTGGCCTCTGTATTCTTTTCTCATCACAGCATCCAGACCATTCAAACACAAATTAGACCGTATCCCAGCTTTGAGCAAAACTTACAGTGAATTGAAGGTTTTCCGTGGGGACCCACACCTTCCCAAAACTTACAGTGAATTGAAGGTTTTCCGTGGGGACCCACACCTTCCTACCCCTGTTCTTCCTGGAACCCATCCACATCCCATCACAGGCTCAACTCTGGAGACACTGGTTTCTTGCCCTCTTGAACATACCAGGACCTCTGAACCTGCTCTGCCCTCTGCCTAGAATTGCAGATATAATCAAAGCGGCCTTTCTTTCCTCCTCTCGGACTTTGGTCAAATCTCATGACATCCTCTTCCTCATTTCCTCCAAGGAGCTTAGCAGCACTAATTTTAGAGACGTGCATGGGCACATAGAGAGATAGTAGATAAAGATATTGGCCTTTTAGGTTGTATATATTTATGTCATATTTATGCACATATTTATATACACGTGTTTATGTATATAAATATACACGTACATGTTCACAACTATACACACATACATATTTGTATACATGTGTGTGCCTTGCTTATTATTTAATTTTAAAAATCTGTCTTCCTTTATAAAATATGAGCTCCTTGAAGGTGGGGGTTTTGTCTGATTTCTTCTTGGCACATAAAGTGATATGGCTCCTTCTGACACCATGGACTCAGCACGCCAGGCTTCCCTGTCCTTTACTATTCCCTGGAGTTTGCTCAGATTCAAGCCCATTGTGTCGGTGATGCCATCCAACCATCTCATCCTCTGTTGTCCCCTTCTCCTCTTGCCCTCAATCTTTCCCAGCATCAGGGTCTTTTCCAAAGAGTCGGCTCTCTGCATCAGGTGGCCAAAGTATTCTGTTGGTACCTCTTTCTATTTGTGGGGTGTGTGCAGAGGCCACTTGCCTGAGCTCACTTTGTAATGAGGTAGCGGCAGAGACAGACACAGGGAGCACAGTGCCTGAGTTATATGGTTCCAGTTGCCCATCCTTACTAGGCCCTCCACCTTGCAGCTCTGCCTGTGGCCCTCTGCTCTCCCAGCCCCCATTACCACCCATACCAGCCAGAGGCACTGGGGATGACCGCTGTCTCCCAAACCCCACTTCCCGAGTGCCTGGGGGGCAGGGAAGATGCCCACGCCCTGACAGCCCCAACTGGGGCCCCATCTTCCCTTGCCCTCATCGCCCCAGCTGCCTCTGGATGTCGGCCCGGATCTCAGTTCCCCAGCAGCCCCTCGCTTTTCTCTGGATGTGTGAAAACAGAGTGAAGCTTGCGCTCCAGCGTCACAGAGATTGTTTTACACTCCGAGCACCTTTCTTGTGACCGCCCCACATGTTTTTGATTTCTTGTGACCGCCCCACATGTTTCTGATTTCTCACTGAATCCATAGTTGAGAAAACACGCAGCTTGTGGATATTTGTAGGAAAAGTGGGGCAGGGCTTCCCTGATCAGGAAGACTCCTAAAAATGTTGCTTCTGGGGGTTGGTGAGTCTCGGCTTTATGCTTGCCATTTGCAGCACTTTTTCTGGGCACCAGAATGATTGCAGGATCAATACGTTTATAACAAATTGCCTTTCTTTTTCTTTTCCAAATGTAACTAGCTTTAAAGCTCTTTAAACCTAGTTTTCAGAGAAATAAAATATTTTCATTACATTTTTGTAAAGTGTATGAGAGGGTCCATGAACCAGAGCTGACATTATACTTCCTAACATGTAATGAAAATAAGAGTGACGTCTATCTGCTCGAGCTTTTAGGGAACAAGATTTCAGATTTCCTATTGATTTTTTAATGTGTTCGTTATTTTAAAGTATCAGCATGGCTATAAATTGTAACGATCCACCATAGAGAAGGGGCTTCAGAAAACCTGTAATGGATGAATGCCAGTTAAGAGCATAGGGATAGATTATTTAAATTGTCATTTTTATTTTTTTACATTATCATTGATTTCATTCCATACTTGATGTAAAATTACCCCCACTAAATGAGCCATGCAAATTAGCAGTGAATTATGCTCAGATAGCCAAAAGCAATTATGTTGGTGAGTAAGTTGGTATTTTAATAAAATATAGATGATAGCAGGGTTAATATTTTAGGTAATACATATGTCATGATATGACTTGAAATATGGGAAAATGGGCAGAATAAGATGATCTAATACATATATAGGCAGAAGGCAAAATTGTATTGAAGATATTTGAAAACTCTCTTCAGCTAAATCTTCATGCTCTTTCCAGAAGGGAGATTAATGGCCAGACAATTTAAGTAGTCATAAGGTGAGATATATTTAACAGAGAGCTAGAAAAATAGTTCCTCAAGATGTTCTTGAAGATTTTGAGAGTTCATATTTCCCAGAACTTTAAATACATGAAAACTAAGAAATCTTAATGATGTGTTTCACCCAAAAGAATGTTAACTTCCAAACTCCTCTTTCTGAATGTAAACATGCTGCTGGCATTCACCAAGCCCCACTTTACTTTTGCAGAAAACATTTTCTGTATCATTTTGAATCCTTTTGCCTTACCACTCAGAATTAAATAATTAGGATTGGTCTTATATAAACCCGTGCCATCTGGATAAAAGATTAAATGCACAAATCAAATATCAAAGGTTCAAAGTAAATAGCATCTTTTATCTCCCTGTGTAAATACACCAGGATTAATCAAATCAGCATCGTCTAGCCTTTTCTTGCTCAGAAAACACAGCACATGAGGCTAAATGATTAGTCTCTATTCCTCAAATGAGGAGACCGAAATAACAGTTGTTCATCAGAATGAAATTTCAGAAGCTCTGCAAACAACTGAGAGGCTTCCTGGCCCTTAATTGCCCCTTTAAGTATATATTTTAAATTGCTGACTCACGAGGAAAAGTGGATTTCACCACCTTAATGCTTCAAAATTACCTCCTGAAGCGCGTACCAGAAACCATTCCATGAAGCCAATTTTGGTGGTGAGATTGAATTGTAGGAGGAATGAATGAACACTCACAAATGACTATCATCAAATGCACAGATACTAAAATGTATCCAACAGGTCGCTAAAACGGACACCAAACTGGACCTGCTTCTGGCTCCTGGAGCTTATCAAAAAGCGTCTGATGTGTTAGCATCCACTTTAGTCCACAACAGGCAGAAGGCGACCTGATGTATGCCATCCAGGTGCTTTTCAGACAAGGCTGATTTAATCTCTTTGGTGACACTGCTACACACACATCTATCTAAAAGAAAGGAATTCAATCAGCTGGGCCTCATGTTTTCCTCAGAACAATTTCCTCGATGATTTTTTCTGTTGATGGGATATTTTAAGGTTAGCGGAGTGTGGAAAAGGGTGTGGAAAGCACTGGAGAATTTAGATAAGATTACAGCTTTCTAAATGCGAGGAGGATTTAAAGATATTTGTCCACTTGCACCCAAAATAGCTGTGACATTTGGTTTGACTGCCTGGAATAAAGCATTTCATAAGGGAAATTTAAATCAAATCAAGGATAAGCAAAGCAGCAAATAGTTATGATCCTGTTGAAGACATGGCATGGCATCACAGACTGGACTGAGAAACGGAAACGCAGCTTCTGGGAGTTCACTAACTTAAACTGGTGAAACTGGACAAAGTTTCTGATTATTTAACTAAAAGTCCTAGGTTAATGGGATTCCCAGGTGGTGCTAGTGGTAAAGAACATGCCTGTCAATGCAGGAGACATAAGAGATGCGGGTTTGATCCCTGGGTCAGGAAGATCCTCTGGAGAAGGGCATGGCAACCCACTGCAGTATTCTTGCCTGGAGACTCTCATGGACAGGGGAGCCTGGGGGACTACAGTCCATTGGGTCGCAAAGAGTTGGACACGATTAAAGTGACTTAGCATGCACACATACACTAGGTTAATAATTGGAGGAAAATTCTAAGAATTCTTACAACTGGTCACATCTGTGAAGTAGAATGTACAATAGCAGTAAAATGCTGACTCATGCACTTATCTTTTGGTCCTTGTTCACTTAGGTTAGGATTCAGTCTGCATGATATTCCCTTCTCTGTTCTGTGTGCTTTATTCCATGAGCTGAGTTATATGGAATCGATGTGTACTGCAGCTGAGCAGGCTGGGACTTGTGCCACCTGGGAGGTGCCTTCATCTGGGTGATGGATGGGTGGACCCCGCCCAGGGCTGTGTGGTGGCCTCTGAGTCAGGGTGCATGATGGACGACATGCTTATGCGGTCCATCCGCCCATATACTACTGCTCACAAAGAGAACGCTCCAAGAAATTTCCTCCCTCAGCCTCGCATGCAGTCAGGAAACACAGAGTATACATGGGGGCCACGTGGTGGGAATGGAAGGTGCTTGGAAAGAACTGTGTCTCCAGCTGTCTCTGCCCTTGACATTCTGTCAGAGTTCCGTCATGGTCCCCAACCTGTGGAGCTCCCCATATGGTGGCTGCAAAGACAATGGTGATATTGGGGTGTTGCCTACATGATGAAGATATATTACTAAATATGCATTATGTCCCCCACTAAAAAGTCTGTGTGCTTCTTAGATCTACTTCATCAGCAAACTCTCTCCCATCATATTTTCCCATGTAAGTTAGTTATCTACTTTTAACAGACTCATTTGATAAGAACTATCATTTCAAATAAACATGCACACATCTCCTTTGGGGGCTTCCCAGGTGGCTCAATGGTAAAGAACCCACCCGCCAAAGTTAGAGGCACAGGAGACCTGGGATCGATCCCTGGGTTGGGAAGATCTCCTGGAGAAGAAAATGGCAACCCGCTCCAGTATTCTTGCCTGGGAAGTCCCATCCTCAGAGGATCCTGGTGGGCTACAGGGTAGCAAAGAGTTGGACATGACTGAGCAAGTAAACATGCAAACACCATCTCTACCACCAATTTCATTATAAATGTGTAAGTGGTTATAGGAGGAATGACAAAATATAGACATTCTGACTTTTTAAGGTTTAACTGAACAGTGTCCACCAATGAATCTGTCTTTCTGTCAACCTAGTAAGTGTTTGATAGGGAATATTGATGAGTTGAACAATAAAATTAGGGAACCTTAAAGAATTGAGTGGCTGAATGATCCTTTTCCCTTAAAAAGAGGAAGAATCTGATTCTAAAGAATTTCATATCATATGAAAAGCAAATTTATAATGTTGTATAGGATAGAATACTTATTGACTACGCCAAAGCCTTTGATTGGGTGGATCACAACAATCTGTGGAAAATTCTGAAAGAGATGGGAATGCCAGACCACCTGACCTGCCTCTTGAGAAACCTATATCCAGGTCAGGAAGCAACAGTTAGAACTGGACATGGAACAACAAACTGGTTCCAAATAGGAAAAGGAGTACATCAAGGCTGTATATTGTCACCCTGCTTACTTCACTTATATGCAGAGTACATCATGAAAAATGCTGGGCTGGAATAAGCACAAGCTGGAACCAAGATTGCCAGGAGAAATATCAATAACCTCAGATAATGCATATGACACCACCCTTATGGCAGAAAGTGAAGAGGAACTAAAAAGCCTCTTCATGGAAGTGAAAGAGGAGAGTGAAAAAGTTGGCTTAAAGCTCAACATTCAGAAAACGAAGATCATGGCATCTGGTCCCATCACTTCATGGGAAATAGATGGGGAAACAGTGTCAGATTTTTTTGGGGGCTCCAAAATCACTGCAGATGGTGACTGCAGCCATGAAATTAAAAGACACTTACTCCTTGGAAGGAAAGTTATGACCAACCTAGATAGCATATTCAAAAGCAGAGATATTACTTTGCCAACAAAGTTCAGTCTAGTCAAGGCTATGGTTTTTCCAGTCGTCATGTATGGATGTGAGGGTTGGACTGTGAAGAAAGCTGAGCACCGAAGAATTGATGCTTTTGAACTGTGGTGTTGGAGAAGACTCTTGGGAGTCCCTTGGACTGCAAGGAGACCCAACCAGTCCATCCTAAAGGAGATCAGCCCTGGGTGTTCATTGGAAGGACTGATGCTAAAGCTGAAACTCCAATACTTTGGCCGCCTCATGTGAAGAGTTGACTCATTGGAAAAGACCCTGATGCAGGGAGGACTTGGGGGCAGGAGGAGAAGGGGACGAAAGAGGATGATATGGCTGGATGGCATCACTGACTCAATGGACATGAGTTTGAGTGAACTCTGGGAGTTGGTGATGGACAGGGAGGCCTGGTGTGCTGTGATACATGGGGTCACAAAGAGTCGGATACAACTGAGTGACTGAACTGAACTGAACTCATAGGATAGAATATAGGTCATCTGAGTCCCAACTCAGTGCTTGTTCTTAAATTAAGGATAATCATTTCTAACATATATATATATAGATATAGATATAGATACGTTGAATTTTATTTAACTGATGTAGCAGCAAGAGGTTAAAATTTTTCTTTAACTTTGTAAAGACAGAATTTTCTTTGCATGTGTTTTTTATTTTTTAAATTTTATTTTATTTTTTAACTTTACAATATTGTATTGGTTTTGCCATATATCAAAATGAATCCACCACAGACATACATGTGTTCCCCATCCTGAACCCTCCTCCCTCCCCATACCGTCCCTCTGGGTCATCCCAGTGCACCAGCCCCAAGCATCCAATATCGTGCATGTGTTTTTTAAAAGTCTAATATAGAATCCTCTTCACTGCCTCTCAATATAATATAGGCTATGAAATAAATGGACTTCCCTGGTGGCTTAGATGGTAAAGCATCTGTCTACAATGTGGGAGACCCGGGTTCGATTCCTGGGTCGGGAAGATACCCTGGAGAAGGAAGTGGTAATCCACTCCAGTACTATTGCCTGGAAAATCCCACGGACAGAGGAGCCTGGTAGGCTACAGTCCATGGGGTCGCAAAGAGTTGGACACGACTGAGTAATTTCACATGAAATAAATATGAAACATACAAGTAAATATATACATGTGTACCAATATGTATCCTACAAATACATATCCTTCAAATTTTTTAATACATAAACAAATGTGAAATGAAAAATAAAGCAGTCAATGATCTATAATTAATTCACATTTCTCTAGGGATTCTGTCTCCATTAAAATTTTTACATTCTGGCTGGAATCAATAGGAAAAAAAAACTATTTACCTACTGTATTTTTGTAAACTATAACAAGCTTATATATTTTAAAACTAATTGTTTTTATGAAACTGTTGAGTTATAGAAACACCCAAAAAAGAAACTTTAATAAGTCAGTTTTTTTACATGAATGATCATTTTAAACTAAAATCTAGTCTATGAATGAATATCTTCTTAGCCAAGAACTTTAATTCAGGGCAGTGAAAATGATTCGTGTAGGAGACTTCCTGTAACACACGGATAAGACTTCATGAAAGCAGGTGATTTCATTTCTAATGAAATTGTGGTAAAAAAGCACATAATGAGATCCATGCTCTTACTGCATGTCTGAGTGTGTAGTGCAACAGGATGTTCAACATCGCTCCTTATTAGAGAAACGCAAATCAAAACCACAATGAGATATCATCTCATATCAGGCAGAATGGCCATCATCAAAAAGCCTACAAACAATTAAGGTGGAGAGGGTGTGGAGAAACAGGAGCCCTCTTATACTGTTAATGGGAATGCAAACCAGTCTAACCCCTGTGGAGAGCGGTATGGAGACTCCTCAAAATAGGAATAAAACTACCATACAACTAGGTAACTACTAATACAAGCAGAGATGTACCACATGTCTCTAGAATTTTGCCCTCTCCGATGAGCAAAGCTTTAATCTTTTGAGCAGAAACTTCCCCGATGCCCTTCCTCCAGTCCCTGGCAACCACCCTTCTAATTTCTTATTTAGTCAAAGGATGGTTATTTTTGACGATGACAGTTTTATCATTTTTCTCTTGCTCTATTTGTTTATTCATTGCTCTCTCTTATTCATGGGCAGTGATGATCTCACACCCTCTAACAACATAAGGAGGCTGGTGGTGGAGCATTGGTATGCATGTGGCACAGCACATACTCCTGAAAAACCTCGTGTTCTGCAAAACTGAACATTAAAAATAATTGGACTTATGGAGAAAATGGAGCTGGTGGCAGATTATTCAAATCCTGTGCAGCTCTGTAAGCAGAGCCGCAGCCAATGTATCGTTTGTTCCTGGGATGACAACAGGGATGACCCAGACAGGCTGGTCCACATGTCCTGGGTTGATGTGGCTGGTAACACACCTGCAAGGGCCAAAGCCTGGCTGTGATGGCCTTCTGGGAGCTCAGGACCGACAGGTGCTGAGATGGGCTAGGACTGGGAGCTCCAGCTTGGGTGGGATGTTGCCTTTAAGGTGGGTACACAAGGAATCCACCCTGGCATGACTAAGAGCCAGGCCCAGGGCTCTGGGTGCAAAGAGCAGGGGCCTGTGGGGTCTCAGGATCCCGGAAAACAGTAAGGTCAGGCTGTGGAATGAACACCTCGTAGGCAGTGTCCAGGATCTTGTTCTCCTTTTTCTTTTTTTTTTTTTTAATTCATAAAGAGTTGGAGAGAAAGCAGAGAGAAGTGTGGAGGGTATGCCATGATCACATGGGGATTTTGAAAAGGTTTCCCTGAGAGACACTGTGGGGCACTGAGAGAGGAGATGGAGCTGTTTCGTTACACCCAAGATGTGGGGTCATGTGGACTTGGGCGGTGGCCCTGGGGGTGGAGGACAGCACAAGGACAACCGTGATGTGCTGATGTTCAGGAGGGAGACTCAGTGGACACAGGATGATCCCCGGGCCTGGGGTTTGCACAAGCAGGTGGATGGCGGGTTATCTGCCATGAGAGCAGACCCTAAAGGACCAGGTCCAGGGACAGGCCCGGATGGGAGGTCGTAGGTATCGTCATCTTGGCCATGTTGAGATGGAGGTGTCTGAGCTGTGTCATGGGTATGGGCATGGCATGGAGATGAGAAGAGAGTGGGGAGCTGGAGACAGAAATCATATCTAGACAGAATTCTGTCTAAAAGGAGGAGGAAACTGAAGGAAACTCATGCGTTGGGCTTGGCCACCTCAGGTAGGGACCACTGAGTTGAGAGGAAGAGGATCCAGGCTGCGTTGGGGGCCTGGAAGTGACAGAGGACATGCTCACCAGGAGGGAGAAGCAGGAGTAAAGAGGCAGTGAGATACTGTGCACAGAAGCCGGACTGGAGGGGAGAGCGTCGGAAGCGTGAACACACTCAGAGCCACGTGAGCCTGGGACGCGAGCATGGAGATCAGAGGAGCTGCAGGAAACCTCTGCCGAACTCCGAGCCTGAGATGCCTCCAACCCAGACTGGAGGAGGGCTTGGGGGAAGGGATCAATGTCATAGCCTGCTGCTGCTGCTGCTAAGTCACTTCAGTTGTGTCCGACTCTGTGTGACCCCATAGACGGCAGCCCACCAGGCTCCCCCATCCCTGGGATTCTCCAGGCAAGAACACTGGATACACCCAACCCAGATTGGAGGAGGGCTTGGGAGGGAGGGGTCAATGTCATAGCCTGAGATACATCCAACCCAGACTGGAGGAGGGCTTGGGAGGGAGGGATCAATGTCATAGCATGAGATACATCCAACCCAGACTGGAAGAGGGCTTGGGAGGGAGGGGTCAATGTCATAGCCTGAGATACATCCAACCCGGACTGGAAGAGGGCTTAGGGGGGAGGGATCAAGACTGGAGGAGGGCTTGGGAGGCAGGGATTAGAGGCAGATGCCTGCTTTTATTCCACAGATGTTTATTAAGCACCTTCTGTATGCTAATATGGAGAAGGCAATGGCACCCCACTCCAGTATTCTTGCCTGGAAAATCCCATGGATGGAGGAGCCTGGTAGGCTGCAGTCCATGGGGTCGCTAAGAGTCGGGCACGACTGAGCAACTTCACTTTCACTTTTCACTTTCATGCATTGGAGAAGGAAATGGCAACCCACTCCAGTGTTCTTGGCTGGAGAATCCCAGGGACGGGGGAGCCTGGTCAGCTGCCGTCTATGGGGCCGCACAGAGTCGGACACGACTGAATCGACTTAGCAGCAGCAGCAGCAGTATGCTAATAACTGTACTCATTCTGAGTTCAGAATATGAAAGCACACTCAATTATAATGGTATGGCTCAGAAGGAAATGTAACCAGGAAAAATTTACCAGACATGTAATCACATGACTACAAACTCCTAGAAAAAAAAAAAAAAAGTCGAGAATTTGACATTCCTCCATTAAAGAAAATGAAGGAAAATTTTTTGAAAAAGGTGATGGGTTGTAAAAAGAATTATGACCAGTTTTACAAGATAGTTAAGGTCTTATTGACCCTTTAATGTGAAGCCTGTGGGAAAAAACAGCTCCAAGTTGATGTCATTTTACTTTCCCAGTCCATCAAATAAGCAGAAAAGCATGATCCTCACATGTTGTGGGAAATACATGAATTTCAATTAATTTTCTAAATAACTTACAAGTGTTCATGTGAAAAACAAAATAATGATTAATCAAGTAAAGCAGCAGCTTGTCATAAGAGGTTAATAGCAATTAAGATAATATTAATACCCATGACTATATGAGAAGATACAGATTTTTCCAGGTACTTTAATTAAAGATATAATTGTTACAACAATTATAGCTGTGTAATTATGTTTATTCCAAGGAGAAATAAGGCAGCCTGGTAATTTCAATTTAATATTGCTTATAAATTATTTTGAGCTTTCAGACGACTAGGAATCTGTATTATATCTGTAAGGCAAACATGGGCAATATATGAGAAAGTTGGAACTCTTACAATAGGAGCTGAGGGCACTGAGAACTTTTTGGTATTTGAATGTTCTAGAATGTGGTAAGACCATCCTGTTTTACACAAAGTGGTACTTGGATGTGACAGAATCATTCTATTTTACGAAAATCAAAGTGGTGAAAAACAGGAGGGAGAAAAGAGGCCCTTGTGTGGGTTTGTAACGACCTTGCACCCTGAACTGAGAGCTATTGTTTTCAGTTACAGGGAAAAGAGAGATGGTCTTTGGCTGAGGTCTCCACTTCACACATTGAGTGAGAGAGCCTACCTGTCATGTCAGAGCCTTCCCTAGGGGACTTGTGGGTCCCACTCTAGCTCTTAGCACTAAAATTTTCTTTAAAATATTCTTGACAGCTGGATATGAAATCATGTTGCTGTTATTGTTCAGTTGCTAAGTCATATCCAACTCTTTGAGACGCCATGGACTGCAGTACACCAGGCATCCCTGTCCTTCACCATCTCCTGGAGTTTGCTCAAACTCATGTCCATTGAGTCGGTGATGCCATCAACCATCTCATCCTCTGTTGTTCCCTTCTCCTCCTGCCCTCAGTCTTTCCCAGCATTAAGGTCTTTTCCACGAGTCAGCTCTTCGCATCAGGTGGCCAAAGTTTTGGAACTTCAGCTTCAGCATCAGTCCTTCCAGTGAATATTCAGGGTTGATTTCCTAGAGAAGGAAATGGCAACCCACTCCAGTACTCTTGCCTGGAAAAATCCCATGGACAGAAGAGCCTGGTAGGCTACAGTCCATGGGGTCACAAAGAGTCAGACATGACTGAATGACTTCACTTTCACTTTCCTTTAGAGCTGACTGGTTTGATCTCCATGCTGTCCAGGGGACTCTCAAGAGTCTTCTCTAGCACCCCACAATTCAAAAGCATCAATTCTTCGCTGCTTAGCCTTCTTTATGGTCCAACTCTCAAACCCATAGAGGACTCATATAATGTTAAAAATTTATGAGAGATATGGATCAATTGTTTGAAAATAGACAAGTCATCTTGCATTTAAACATAATTGATTTATAGCAGGTTTCCTTCTTGGTGAGTTAGTTTGTTTTTAATAGTCCAGTTACCATGCATCATGTAACAATTTTACATACTCTTTAACTAGACACCCCACACTGTGCATTTCATGCATGTGACTCATTTATTTAGCCACTGGAAGTCTGAACCTCTTAATCTCTCTCACCTACTACCCCCTTCAACCCCCTTACCCTTTAGCAATGACCTGTTTGTCCTCTGTAGGCCTGTTCTGTTTTGTTATGTTTGTGCATTATTTTGTTTTTCAGGTTTTATATATATGTGAAACCATATGATATTTGTCTGCTTTTTTTCTGACTTATTTCACTTCAACAAGACACTCTAGGTTCATCCATACTGTCACAAAATGGCATTAGTTCATTCTTTTCTATGTCTGAGTAATATTACGTTGTGCGTACAGGCCATGTCTTTATTCATTTTGCCAATGAATGGGAACTTAGGTTGCTTCTGTATCTCGCCCTATCTTGAACTTTTCAGTCATTTTCTAAACAAGCACATCTAATTCGAGATACTGAATGACTCTGTTAATCTTCAAGTAAATTCTTTAGAGAGGAAAACAGTGAAAACCAAATTTTCCAATAAGGCATGTATGTCTTTTTCTATCTAGTATTTATCAAAAATGTTACTATAGCCATGGTTAATAACAATGGAAGTATTTACATGATACCATTGAAGGTGCATTGTTAGTATATTGAAAGTATCAGAGAACTGCTTATTGTTATTTTAAAACATAAAAAAAATTAGATTGCCTTAGCTCACCTGCCATGTTACAAATCCATGTCTATGGTCAGAACTCTGAGGTACTTGTGAATAAATGCCATAGAACCCATTTTTGGAGAAAATGCACATCTATACAACTAAAACATAAAACACGTTGTGTACCTACCAGCTTTACCTTCAAAAGCGTGGTGATAATGATAACGGTGATGTTAGTGATGATTAAGACACTCGGAGCTCAACATACAGTGAGGACTTTTTATGTTTCTGCATTGCAGTACAAATACACATTGCAATGCTCAACCCATCAATAACAATATAAATAGCCTGTGCTGTGCTGAGTTGCTCAGTTACGTCTGACTCTTTGCAACCACATGGACAGTAGCCCACCAGGCACCTCTCTCCATGGGGATTCTCCAGGTAAGAATACGCAGTGGGTTGCCACGCCCTCCTCCAGGGGATCTTCCCTACCCAGGGATTGAACACAGGTCTCCCCGTTGCAGGCAGATTCTTTACCATCCAAATCATCAGAGAAGCCCAAGAATACTGGATTGGGCAGCCTATCCCTTCTCCAGGGGATCTTCCCAACTTAGAATCAAACTGGGGTCTCCTACATTGCAAGTGGATTCTTTACCAGCTGAGCTAATAGGGAAGCCCAGCAATAACCCAGATAGCATTTATTTGAAGCTATTAAACAGAGGTATTATGAATTTTTAACAGTTGGGTTTGTTTTAATCTGATATCTAGGTATCTTTGAAGGAAAATATTCAACTGTCTTACTTTCAAGAATCATGGCCATTGAAAATAACTACTAAATAAAGTGAGTTTATGCAGATGACACCACCCTTATGGCAGAAAGTGAAGAGAAACAAAAGAGCCTATTGATGAAAGTGAAAGAGGAGAGTGAAAAAGCTGGCATAACACTCAACATTCAAAATATTGTAAAGTAAAATAATAATAATAAATTAAAAAAAATCATGGCATCTGGTCTCATCACTTCATGGCAAATAGATGGGGAAACAATGGAAACAGTGAGACTTTATTTTCTTGGGCTCCAAAATCACTGCAGATGGTGACTGCAGCCATGAAATTAAAAGACACTTGCTCCTTGGAAAAAAATCTATGATCAACCTAGACAGCATATTAAAAAGCAGAAAAGCAGAGACATTACTTTGCTGACAAAGGTCTGTATAATCAAAGCTATGGTTTTCTTAGTAGTCATGTATGGATGTGAGAGTAGGACCATAAAGAAAGCTGAGTACAGAATTGATGCTTTTGGTTTGGAGAAGACTTTTAAGAGTCCATTGGACTGCAAGGAGATCAAACCAGTCCATTCTAAAGAAAATCAGTCCTGAATATTCATTGGAAGGACTGATGTTGAAGTTCCAATACTTTGGTCACCTGATGCAAAGAGCTAACTCATTGGAAAAGTCCCTTATGCTGGGAAAGATTGAAGATAGAAGGAGAAGGGGAAGACAGAGGATGAGATGGTTGGATGGCATCACCGACTCAATGGATATGAGTTTGAGCAAGCTGCAGGAGTTGGTGATGGACAGGAAAGCCTGGTGTGCTACAGTCCAGGGGGTCGCAAAGAGTTGGACATGACTGAGCTTCTGAACTGAACTGAACTGTGAGTGAATTTGGGTTTTTAGAAAGTGAGTTTGGGTTTTTAGAAATAAGAAGGTCATGAATGGATCTGAAAGTGTCAGAGTCCTGAATGATGAGTATTACCAAGGGAAAGAGCAACTCTGAAAAGGATACATGCTGTTTAATGCCGAGTGTATGACATTCTGGAGAAGGCAAAAACTATAGATACAGTAAAGAGACCAGGGGTTGCCAGGGGCTGAGGGGTGAAGGAGTATGAATAGGCAGAAAACAGATTTTTAGGGCAGAAAAATCATTCTGTGTGGTGCTATAATGATGGATACTTACTGTACATTTGTCCAAACCCATAGGATGTACACCACCAGGAATGTCCCCTGTTGTAAGCCGTGGACTCTGGATGATGTGATGTGTCAGTGCAGGCTCATGATTTTAACAAATGTACTATCTGGTGGGGGTGTTGACATTGGGCGAACTATGTGTGTGTTGGGCCAGGGGGTACTTGGGGAATTTCTGTACTTCCTCTCAGGTTTGTTACTTCTCTGTTGGCTCAGATGGTAAAGAATCTGCCTGCCATGGGGAGACCTGGGTTTGATCCCTGGGTTGGGAAGATCCCCTGGAGAAGGAAATGGCAACCCACTCAAGTATTCTTACCTAGAGAATCCCATGGACAGAGAAGCCTGGCGGGCTACAGTCCATGGAATCAATTGCAAAGAGTCAAATACCACTGAGCGACTAACCCTTTCATTTTTTTCTTTCCAAATTATATTAAAAAAATAGAGTCTTAAAGCAATTTTAGAAATTGGGAAATATTTTATCATAGAATTAACTAGTATGCGTAGAGGAGTGATATTCAACCATGGCATTTGTGGTATCAACATCCAGAGCAGTTATGAGGGATATGTGACACTCTATGGTGTTTTCTACAGAAAGTCTCATGGGTTCTTGTGGTATCTGGGTCCATCACCCTATGGAGATGAGTTTGTTGGTGATGTCTGGAAGTCACTATTTCATCATTGTATTGTTGTCTTCATTTTTTTGTAGAATAGAGTGTTTGGTGTTACATTTTCATTGAAATTTACGGGTATCTTACCATGTTTGACAGAATCATTGAGTCAAAGACATTTCCTGAGCAGCTCCTTTGAAAGCAAAGTATTATGTTGCTCATTTGTCTTCTGTCTGCAGTGACATTTCCCAACTAATTGCATTATATCAATCTTACGAAACTCATTAAAATGCTTTCAATTCCTTTACCTCAATTTTCGAGCCAGTTCATGTAGTGTCTGCCTCAAATAACTAGGGAAGACTGTTCATATAATGTTTAATTTTACTTTAATTTCAAAATGAGTGAAATTATCTAGTTAAGGTGATATGTGAAATCTTAAACCTTGAAAAGTAAGCTACATAGATATAATAACAGTGATGTTAAATTCTTAGGAGCAGATGTAATAGAAATTGAGAGAGTTCATAATTTGAACTGCTAACTACATTAATGTCCAACCTATAAATTATAAGGAATGTGGAGTTCTACATAATCAGTTATGTTAATGTTATTAAACATAGTAGTTATATTAAAATTAAATGCAATCAGATGTAAGTTTTTCAAATGCTTTAGTCATAATTCTATTGAATATTTGGAGAGTTACATGATTATTCATTCCATAAAAGACTTATTTTAGAATCTGATTGAATGATAGATAAGGTGTAATCATGCCTGGTTCTCTGTCATTTATTTCTTTTCTGGAGTCCTTGAGGTTGGCCTTCTGAACCTGCTGTACTAATGGACTTCTCTCCTCATTGGCAGGGATTTTCTAGGACCAATTCAGTGGTTATTTCCTTTCTGCATCTCTTGATGCCAATGAATAATCCAATCATCATGAACACTCCTGTGTTCATGAAACCTTTTTCTCCCTCATTGCATCACTGTACTGATAGGTACCATTGCTACCATTTTCAGCTCAACAAATGGTTATCCTATGAGACTGAAGCACCACAAAACTAAAAACTGTAGGTCTGTGCCCTTGAAGAATTTAAAGTCTAATAGGACACATGGTAGCATAGATGCTCAATAAATCTCTGTTGAGGGGATAAATCATTCATGACTGAATAATGAACTGATAACAGATAAGTGTCAGAGGAGCTGAAAATGAAAAGGAATCTAAGAAAATAAAGACATCCACCACATTGATGACCAGGCGAACATAATGTAGGTTCATGCGTTAGTTGAACATTTGGGAGAAAGAGGGCTGGACCCACATCAGCTCAGAAGCCTCCCTCTTCTCCTTCACTTACTTTACCACAAGGAGGGAATGCCCATTCAACAGTGGGAGTTTCAGTGCAACAGTTAGTTACCAATATTACATTGTTTATTTGTAATACACATTCCCCTCCTTTCTCAAGACAGGATCTCACCTAATGAAACACATTAGAAGCAGAAGCGCTAGGTTGAGGATTCCCCACTTCCTTCCACCCCCAGTACCCTCTCCCTGTACCCATGTGTCCCTGTGTCTGTCCAGGTCGCTGTGACCTTCAGTAGGCCCTGGATCCCGACCTCTCCCATGTTCTGGCTACTCTCCGTCTACCTCCACGAGGCACTGCCCATCTACTGACATCTTTTAACCCAACTCCACTTCTTCATGTGGACTCACATTAAAAACACCCTTGGCCCAGACTCGTTCACCAGCTAATGCCTTGCCCATTGCTTACATTTAAATACCTTGAAAAGTGTGTGTCTTTGCTCTTTCAGTTCCCTAATCACCAACCTTCCACTACTGGGTTATTCTCACTAAGGAAGTGCGGATCTTTTTCTTGCCAAAGTCACTGGAATTTGATTATCACTTTATTCATTGCCTTAGCTTCACTCCATCTACTTTGAAATTTCTTTTTCCTTCACTTCACACACACACACACACTCTGTTTCCAGTGTAGGCTGTCTTCTAAGACATCACCATGGACCTGGTTGCTCAGGTCCTGATCATCCTCTTTTATTCACTGTTTATATCTACCAACTCAACAGATTTCTGATATCATCCTCATATTTGGCCATTTCCCTTCAGCCCCATGGCCACTCCTGTTCCTAGCCCACTGTATTCTCTTACCACTGTGACCCTTGTGGCTGGTTGATATTAACTCACTCTTAACACCATCCTCACCAAAACACCATCCCACACCATGCAGGGAAGGTAGTTTTAAAATCACCCACCTACTAGTCAGCATTGAGTGACTTTAGGTTGCATTCTGTATATATAGAATGCAGTATTATAGAATGCAGTGTACACACACACACACGTGTGTGTGTGTGTGTGTGTGTGTGTGTGTGTGTATATATCAAATAATTTTAAGGTATATTTTTGATCAAACCTGTAAGCTTTGTGAACATATAAGATGACTATATGCAGAAATGACATGGAGGAGAATCATTTTGAAAGTGGTGATGAGAAAAGTTGAAAGAGGGAAGCCCTTCTGGTGAGGGCTCAGTGGTAAAGAACCCATCTGTCAATGCAAGAGTCCAGGACTCGATCCCTGGGTCAGGAAGATCCCCTGGAAAAGGAAATGGCAACCCACTCCAGTATTCTTGCCTGGGAAATCCCATGGACAGAGGAGCCTTGTGGGCTACAGTCCATGGGGTCACAAGAGTTAGATGCAACTTAGCAACTAAACCACCACCCTCTGGTGAAATTCATGGGAAAAAGAGATGAAAAATAGCATGTTGTGTTTGTGGCAGGCAAAACAAATGAGTTTACGTGGACAGAAAGGATAGGTTTCAGTCTACTGAGAAATGAGGCCTAAAAGATGGGGAGAGATTTGGTAGCAGAAGCTCTAGGGAGCTGGTGAGCGGTTTGGGGTTACTGTGAGAGTCCTGGAAGTGGGTGTGGCTATTCTGAGAAGCAGTGCAGTGTGGAAGTGCTGACCCTGAGACACCTTCTAGTTGTTAATGGGACTGGATGGGGAACAAGCTGGAAAGAGGACCAGCTGCTGTTATGTGGCCCTGTACTGAGGAGAAGGGGGGCCCCAGAATCTACAATAATAGGGATTATGGTGAAACAGAAGAAAAAGGACCTGAAGAATGGTGTGATTTAATCCTGGTTAAGCTTTCAAGTGAACCTCTGGCATCTCAGCCCCCAGAGACCTGTCTGGACACAGGTGCCAGCATGATGTGATTTTCTGGGGGCTCTTTGAGTCCTGAGATGCATCCTGTCCAGTAACCCACTGTTGCCAAAGTAATTTGACAGGATGCCCTCGTCATTTCAGGTTTCGTGAGCACTGGCATGTCCCCAAAGGGCTATCTGGGCAGAGTCTGGGTAAGTAGGACTTGGCTGAGCGTGTGTGCCTTGAAATAGCTACAGAGATAAGCCCGGGAACATACTAACAATCGTCACCAATGACGAAAGTAGCAATACTGTGCAGACAGTGTTTGGGAAGCACTTATTTTTCTATTTCTCTTGAAATTTATTTCATCTAAGAAAGGTAGAAATTAGGTAGGGATTTAGCCTGTTATATGTACTTCCCAATAACAACTTATATTCATAAGAGTGTCCTCTGGGGGGAAGTCAATGCTGTCTCTAAGGTGGCACCAAATCTGAGTTTTTACGCCCTTATTGGTTTGAAAAAAGCATATCCAAATAGCAAAGGAGAAAAATAAACTACACAATTAGCAATCTTTGTCTGTTTTCTTCTGAAGCATAATAGCTGTATATTAAAACCATCCATCTTCTGCTGTGTTAGAGTCCTAACAATAATACATCCATAAGAATGCCTGCTCAAATGATATTGAACCTGTCGCTGGAATCCTACTTCTTGGCAAAGTTGGTATTGTGTTTATTTGGTTCACACTTTAAAAATATGTATCAGAAATTAGTAAACTTGGATTTCATGACTTTGTAAGAGGACTTCCAGTCCTCGTGGCCATCAAGGAAATAAAACTCCATCAGAGCCATTCATGATTCACCCAGTGATCTTGATGCTTCGGGTACCATTGCAGTCAATTGCAGGAAAAGGCGCAGTCCTGCTTTTACTATATTTTTTATCATTGTTGTGGGGTACTCGAGCAGTTGGACACCAGGCTGACTCCTGACCTGTTTGCATTTCCTGTGAAAATGTGCAGGAATTACTTCCTGAAAATTGTTTCCTGTGCATTCATTATTGAGCTCTTCCCCCCCGCCTCCCAATATAACCAATGTGTCCAAAGTAAGACTTCAAACACATGCTGTGATTGTCCTTATTTTTTATTCAGTTTCTTCTTTCCCAGCCCCTTATTAGCACCTGACTTCTGTTCTAGCGATGCCTCTATTTAGGAGTGAAATACAGGAAAACATTGAGGAGACATTTTTGTCCTCAGTTCTCCAATTCTGTCTCCATACAAGTCATAAAGCAATTTTCTTTCTTATCTAAACAGCATCCACATAGCTCTGATATAGGGATTCATCTTTTAAAGTTTTTGTACCCATTCCGTCAAGTATTATCCAACAGCATTTTATTACGATTACTGTCAAAACTGGCAATGGAACCTATTCACAAAGTTATATCAACTCCAGAGTCAAGAACCTCTTCTGTTCCTACTTTTGCTACTATTGGTAAAACTAAGCAGTTAGGCTGTTCCCTAAGAAACTTGGAAAGGAACCCTCAGGTCCAGACAGGGTCTGAGACAGCCAGATGGATCTTCACCTGCCCCAGCAGTGACAGACATGTACCTGGACACACAGCAGCCTTCAGAGTGTGCCCTTTAAGGCAGCGAGAGCTAAACCCCCATGGAGTGTCGATGCACCTGGAGAGAAGTGGCAGCAGCGTCTCTGCTCACACTACTAAGCAGGACACTCTGACCTCAGCCTGGTGCCATCCCAGGAGCAGGGGCACCATCTTCTTCTTCCACCCATCCTGCCCTGGGCACCATTCAGCTTGTCCCATCTGTGGGTCCAGATTCCTATTTACGAGCAGGAGTTAGAACAGCCCTTCACTGCTGTGGTTGCTCCAGGGAATCATCACAAGAGGTCTAGACTATAGTTAGAAGAAGTGCCTCCACATGTAGATATGTCTGCAGATCAATAGGGCTTCCCATGCACAGACAAGGTTGAAAGACCAGCTTTCTCATCTGTCACGTCAACATCTCAGCCAGGTCCTGACCCAGCCTTGGCAGTCTCCAAACACACGGCTCCATGTCTTCCCAGCCTGGCACACCTGTTCCCTAGAACCCCCCAGAGATGTTGTTAGATGCTTTCTTCCTTTCAAGAAGGAAGGACGAGCCTACTGAAATAACATTAACTTTGAAGTTGATTGCCTACCAGGTTTACAGAGCAATACAGATGGGATGAGAGTGATCTTTCTCTTAGGGGAGACGTATTATTATTATATTACATCCGTGAGTGATATTTGAGATGTCTAAAGGCTGCCGGTCCTCACCTGTGGATGCTGCTTTCAAATAATAAGTAAGAACCAGAATCCTCCCTAATGCCTATAAGAAAGCTTGGCACCTTTAGAAAAGTTATATTAATAATATCTACGAGACCTCTGGGATGCTATTAAGTTATTGTTTCAGCAGAGTCGATTCATGCTGCTAGAACTGACTCAGCAGAGCAATTTTTATCAATTTTTTTTTAGAGAACTTTTTGAAGCATATTTAGGGCTCAGAACACAGAGAGAGAGGTTGTGTGAGGCTTAGAGCCACAAAAAACATTTCCCTTAGGGTAGGAGTTCTTACTCTGAGACATGGGATCCCAGAAGCTCAGAGCATTTGCAAACACCCAGAAATCCCATGCAGACATTCCTGCTTCACTTTCCATGGATAGATTTCTACAGCATCAACCACTCCCACTGGGGGTGGGTGGGTAAGCAAGGCTGTGAAGGAGTGATATATTTTTTTTTTTTGCATCTCTACTGTTGAATTCACAACTTCCACAACCTTGGGCAGATTTCTTAACTCATCCAAAACTCAGTTTTCTCCTGTCTTCTCCTAACTGTGTTGTGAACATTAAATGAAGTAGTGAACTGATGTGCTCAGCATCCAGCCTGGTGTTCAGTCAGTGGCCCACAAGTGTAGGTTTGTGGTGGTTCTCCTTTGCTATTTGCAGAGGGTCCATAAGTCAGTGGACACTGAGGCTCTGACCCCCAGTGAGTCCAAAGCTGAGGGTCAGATTTTACCTCCTATCACAACTTAAAGTATAGTGTCCTTCTAGTGGTAAGAGGTCGTGAACGTGTCAAAGTTCCTTTCAGGCCCCAGGAAATCACTGTGCTTTCTGCACACACACAAACCCATAATAAAAGTTAATAATAATAAACGTTCTTCTCAGAAGCAAGAACTCCAGCAATGCTCTCAGGAAGAAAGGTTATCTGCTTTAATACTAGAACACAGGGTTGATAATTAGAGGGACTATGCAAGAGCTATTACATCTTAGGCTGCTTATTGACAATAACAGAGAATGAATTCTAAAAATCTAACTGATGCTGACTGGCCACAGGTGGGGTCCCTCATGTGCACTCCTGATGGCAGGAACGACCAGAGGTCCACACCTCTCACAAAAGCTGTCCTCCGTCTTTCCTAGTACCAGTTACAGGGTGGCACTTCTGTCAGCACACCTCAGCTCATGATGGTGACCTGTACCAGGCATCGGCCACAGCCACTGGTACCTCCCC
The DNA here is from genome assembly GCF_027580195.1 of Bos mutus. Classification (NCBI taxonomy): domain Eukaryota; kingdom Metazoa; phylum Chordata; class Mammalia; order Artiodactyla; family Bovidae; genus Bos; species Bos mutus. The sequence continues at coordinate 41,311,183 of NC_091643.1, read as the reverse complement.
CTTGGCTGGGACATTTCTTACACATGAAGCAAAGATGCACTGAATAGCTATATGAGCCCCCTGGTGCTAGTGGTAAAGGAGCCACCTGCCAGTGCACTAGACAAGAGAGATGTGGGTTCAGTCCCTGGGTTGGGAAGATCCCCTGGAGGAGGAAATGGCAACCCACTCCAGTACTTTTGCCTGGAGAATCCCCATGGACAGAGGAGCCTGGTGGGCTACAGTACATGGGGTCGCAAAGAGTCAGACACAACTGAGTACACACAGCATAGAGAAAGAGGCAGGCAAGAGAAAATGACATTTCCAGCAATGCCCGCCCCATTAATGACCACACTTGAAGTGTGTTTGTCTTCTTTAAAGCTTGGAAATGTATGCTTTCATTGAGATAACTTAAAAGAAGAGGAAAATGTGATCACTCCTCTTTTTGCTATTCTTATAGCAAAACTATTCTTATAGTTTCTGCTCTTAGAGCCCTTTATGACAAATCTCTTGAATATTTGATGGGCAGAATCTTTACCTAAGTAACAATGACTGCAGTGTAACAGATTTGCACAACAGAAAAGCAGCTACACAATTGGAGTGAGAATTATTATCCTGTAAAATGTGCTTGCAGATGCGCTGAAGATGAACCACAGGTCGGGACCAGTGCTTGTCAATGTCCAGCGTTTTGGCCACGAGGTTGTTACTGCCCACGTTCTGACAATGCTAAGGCCACACAGCATGGAGACAGAGCTGCCAGCACATCCTTTCTTTGCAATCTGAGCAGAAATGGGTTTTGCTGAGACTGAGTTCTAAAATTCTGCATGTGAACCCTGATTCATCAGGTCTTTCTGCCCCGTTCCTGCAAATTTCAGAAGGTGTTGATCTGATCAAGGATACCGTCAGTTCGGGGTGGCTCTCCCTTTTACATACCATGTCAGAGACTCAGCTTTGACGTTGACACTCTGAAATGGCCAGAATGACAGAAGCAGTGGCAAACAATGATGCATCTGCCCAGAGCTCTGCGCTGCTCCTGAGGCCAGTGGTTTTCAGCTGTGGATGGTCCCACAGGCCTTCTCTCAGGGCCCACTTGGCTCTGTCTAGGGAGGACTTTTGTGGCTGTGTCTGAGTCGATGCCCCTGGTGTTTGGTGGTTGAGGCCGAAGATGCAGATAAACAGCAGATGAGATACAGGGCCCCCAGGAACAAAGATCATCCAGTCCCCCAGTCAGCAGTAATGAGACTGGGGAGCGTGGTCACCCTGCTGTTCTTGGGGACTGGAAGTAGTTAGCTCCCATGTGAACCTACAGCTGACATTTGCAGCCTACTGTTCTGAAACTTCTCTATGTTTTGTAATTATGTGGTTGTTTCACACTATTTCAAAAAAATCTGTTATTAGGCACTTGGGTTAATTATTCAAAACTATAGTAAAAAAATGAAAATTTCATGATTTCTGAAGCCAGTTATCAAATAAAAATGGTCTTTGAAAGCACAATGGTCCACACAAGTAAAAACATAAACATAAAATAAAAGTGGTTACACAGTATCTCTACTAGACTAAAATAAGCAACAGTGGGAAAACACAGGTACTTAAGAGGGAATAACAAAAATGTGTCACTCAGTCGTGTCTGACTCTTTGCGACCCCATGGACTGTAGCCTACCAGGCTCCTCTGTCCATGGGATTTTCCAGGCAAGGGTACTGGATTGGGTTGCCATTTCCTTCTCCAAGAATGGCCCCTGCTATCTGAGCAAGACATTTTCTAGAAAATGATTCAAAAAAGGATATTTTTCTTAGCATTTCCCCCAGATATAACAGTGGGTAGTTCTTACGTTTCTTTTGTAAGATTTAACTTGTGACTCTCCTATTCAGTTTTATAGGAACACAGAAACTATAAAATCTGGAGGAAATGTCTGAAGATATGTGATTGTTCCTGAAAATGGGAGAAAGAATAATGAATAAAGTTCCCTATTCACCCATTCCTGGAGGGAATCTCAAATTTTGTGTGCCCAGCAGGGGTCTGGCTGCTAAGTCGCTTCAGTCATGTCCGACTCTGTGCAACCCCATAGACGGCAGCCCACCAGGCTCCCCCATCCCTGGGATTCTCTAGGCAAGAATACTGGAGTGGGTTGCCATTTCCTTCTCCAATGCATGAAAGTGAAAAGTGAAAGTGAAGTCGCTCAGTAGTGTCTGACTCTTAGAGACCCCATGGACTGCAGCCTACCAGGCTCCTCCGCCCATGGGATTTTCCAGGCAAGAGTACTCAAGTGGGTTGCTATTGCCTCCTCCAAAGGTCATCAAAACTTGCTGCTGTTCGGTCCCCCAGCCATGTCTGACTCTTTGTGACCCCACGGACTGCAGCATGCCAGGCTTCCCTGTCCCTCACCATCTCCCAGAATTTGCCCAAATTCATGTTCATTGCATTGATGATGCCATCCAGCCATCTCATCCTCTGACGCCCTCTTCTCCTTCTGCCCTCAGTCTTTGCCAGCATCACGGACTTTCCCAATGAGTCATCTGTTTGCAACAGATGACCAAAATACTGGAGCTTCAGCCTCAGTCCTTCCAGTGAATATTCAGGGTTGATCTTCCTTAAGAGTGACTTGTTCTATCTTTTTGCTATCCATGGGGCTTTCAGGAGTCTTCTCCAGCACCACAGTTAGAAAGCATCTTTTTTTTTTTTTTTGGCGTTCTGCCTTCTTTACAGTCCAGCTCTCATAATCATATGTCAAAACTTACAAAATGATAAATTTAAATGTATTATTAATTATGCTTATAGTGTATATAATTGACACTGACAGGTATTTTGCTAGTCCCTTGGATTTCTGTATAAATATGAAGGGTAAACTATATGTGTACAGTCATGTTTAAACATTTCATCAAAAGAAATTAGAGGGAAAAAATCTGCTTTTAGAAAAAATAAAAGTGCTTTGAAATTATATAAGAATTAATGTGACTCATAGAGGTCTTGAGTTGATAATCAATTTAGAAATCATGTTTTAACAAAATAACCACCAAGATCTAGGCTTTCTGCTTCTTATCAACAATTGTGGCTTTTCCATATTCAGGATTCATCAGACACTGCCTCTGGTTCTTTGAGCTAAGAGAGTCTCACACATGGATTGTGGAAGGTTGTGAAAGCCCATTGTTCCTTTGATCTGTGATAGAAAGTTGATGAACCTGTCTTGGGAGCCTGGATTCTGCCCTTTGAATCCCAGCATGTGGCAGTGGAATCAAACCCAGATTTACTCTGCACTTATTAAACTAAATTAGCATCAAAAGAGGAAAAAGAGAAATAATTCATTGGGCTAGAAATTCCATTTATTCTTCCAAAAGGTTTGCTTGATAAAAGCACACAGAATCAAACGTGGAAAGGTCAGGACGATATTATCTGCTTTGTTAGGTTTCATTGGGTCATCTCTCTTCAGGACCCTTGCCTTCCTGATTAACTTGCATGTTTTATTTTCCCTACTCTGACTTTGAGCTAAATTTAAATAATAGCAATTATAAGCTAGGTCGATATTTTGGAAGAGGTGGCATAACCAGCTCACATAGTCAAAGATGACTGTCAGGAATCCTTCCCACTCCCCAAATTATAAACAGTGGTGATTATTAGAATAGATGCTAGGGTTTGCATTTCAGGGTTCTTCAACAATGAAAAAAAGAGCGTATTAATATAATTAGCATCTAATTATTTCTATTGCCACATAACAATTGTTTAAAGAAATCAATTAACAAAAGTGTATCCTAGGACTCTTTCTAAACAATGTCTGGATAAGTACTTGGTAAAACAGTGTCATGTGCAGCCTATTATTCACTGAACTACTCTCTGTGTATAAAGAATGTTTCCCACTTTGAAGCTGAGTCCATCTTTAGGTTTCTGTTCCTTTAACATGAAAAACCCAGGCTTAAAATCTAAGAAAATACAATTCAAACATTATTCCTCTTTCATATCTGAATCAGGAAACATTGCAAGTCTACATAGCAGGGGAAATAATAGATTTGATTATGGTTGTTGTCAATTTATTTCCCCCAAATTAAGCTTTGTTTCACCATCTCTTGTCTAATCTCTGTATGACCCTCCTCCTTTCTGGCCATGAGCCAAGAACAGGATAAACCACGAAATGCACACACAGAGACTCAAAACATGCTACCTGCTGTGCAAGATGAGACTGGAAAGTCACAAGAGGAAAGGAGAAGTAGGATGGAGGAGGAGGTTCTTCTGAGATCGGGTGTGAGAAGGGGACCTCCCTCTCTAGGATGGAGAGACATTCAGCTCATTGGATCCATGGGCCAAAGCTGCCAAATCATGCGTATCCAGGGCCACAAAATGTAGTAGAGGTGGCATCATAGAGAAGCACTTTCTCGTGAAAGATTAGTGTGAACATCTGTGCCCTTAGGAAGAGTTTTGTAAGAAAAGCTATGACAAACCTATACAGCATATTAAAAAGCAGAGACATCACTTTGCCAACAAAGGTCCCTGTAGTCAAAGTCGGTTTATTTTTCCAGTAGTCATGAACAGACATGAGAGTTGGGCCATCAAGAAGGCTGAGTGCTGAAGAATTGGTGGTTTTGAACTGTGGTGCTAGAGTACTCTTGAGAGCCCACTGGACAGCATGGAGATCAAATGGAGTCAATCCTAAAGGAAATCAATCCTGACTATCCACTGAAGGACTGATGCTGAAGCTGAAGCTCCAATAGTCTGGCCACCTGACATGAAGAGCTGACCCATTGGAAAAGACCCTGATGCTGGCAAAGATTAAGGGCAGGAGGAGAAGGTGGTGACCAAGAATGAGATGGTTAGATGGCATCTATGGCTCAATGGAAATGAGTTTGAGCAAACTTGGGGAGATAGTGAAAGACAGAGAAAACTGGCATGCTGCAGTCCATGGGGCTGCAAAGAATTGGACACAACTTAGTGAGTGAACAACAAAAGGAGGAGTTTTAGAATAAAGACTTAGGTGGAATACCTTTACACAGAGGTAGAAAGAGTTCAGACTATTCAATAAACACCATTTGACCCTGCCAAACCCAGGTTTCACTATAGGTCTTGAACACACACCTCACAGCTTCTCACTCAGTGTGATAAAGCTAACCTGTTAGGCATCAGTCTGATTGACTATAAGACCAGAAGCCAGTAATTAGACAAGTGGATTTTTTCTAATGTGGTTTGGATTGCTACTTATGTCCAAAGGGGAAAAAAATAGCAGTTCAAAATTGACCAGGGAAGCCCAAGTCCATCTCTTGATCCAATGCAGGGGATGCAGGTCCAGACCTTGGTGATCTGGCTACACTTCATTCCCCGAGGAAACTAGTAGAACCTTAGTGCATGTGTATGTGTCAGTCGCTCAGTCATGTCCTACTCATTGTGACCCCGTGGACTGTAGCCCGCCAGGCTCCTCTGTCCATGGGATTTTTCAGGCAAGAAAAATGGAGTGGGTTGCCATTTCCTCCTCCAGGGGATCTTCCTGACTCAGGGATCAAACCTGCATCGTCTGTGTTGGCAGGCAGAGAATTCTTTACTGCTGAGCCACCTGAGAAGCCCATAGAACCTTAGTATCCTGGTTTAAAAACCAGTTTCAGGCACAGGTGGCATGTCCTCTGACTCACCCTTTCCATCCCTGCTCCTCCAGGGAAGTACATAGCTCACTGTGGAGGCAGCTCCGGGGCCCAGACCCCGAAGATTGCACACCCCACTGACTCAAGAGTCACTAGATGCAGCAGAGCTGAGATTCGTTTGCATGGTTCAAGAAAGAGCAAAAGCCCTTTCCTAACAGAAACTTCCAGATGTCTATGCTTAGAGGATGTAGTTTCAGAAGAAGAAGAAAAATAAAATATTAACTCGTGTGCCACCTATTAATTAAGTTCATTGTATGCACCAAGTACTCTTGGGCTGTGTAGGGGGACAGCAGCACACTGGACAGTGCAGAGTGTTACCCTTAAGAAGTGGACAGAGCCACAGGGCATGGACGTGTTAGCAAAGCACATCTGTGGGAGACAGAGCCACAGGGCATGGAGATGTCAACAAAGCACGTCTGTGGGAGACAGAGCCACAGGGCATGGAGATGTCAGCAAAGCACATCTGTGGAGGGAGATCGGAGTGCAGGGACCACACTGTGGGGGCCTCGCCACATCTGATAACAGGGATGACCTCCCAATACATTAAGTACAGCAAGCGAGGGGGCACGTGCAATGGAGCGACTGTGTCACAAGAGACACAGGTGTTAGAGCAGACCTGCCCGACCCCAAGCCCTCTGCCTGTCTGTCTCACCCTCTAAGCCCCCTGTGTAACCATTACCAATGGCGAGGTCCCTGGCATGATGTGACACTCTTGCTCACAGTTTGTGTAAATGTGAAGACAGTATAGACACTGCACACACACACACACAAACACACGCACACACACACACCTTTCTGATTGGGATTTGATAGTTTACAAGTTTTACAAGAGGGAAAACAGTGGCCAGTAACTATGCTTTATCAGTCCTAGTTAGATATCACAGCTGAGAGTAATCCTGATTATAGGAAAAAGATGTATAATTAATGTTGCAGAAAAAGCAAGAGGCAGAGGAAGGAATGGAGTGCAGGCAGGGGCTGGTGTGGGGGGAAAGGACCAGTGTTCATCAGACTCGTCCAGCCGGGAGCAGCCCTCACGTCCCCCAGGTTAATCTCACCTACAGTATATCCTTTTGTTTGGGGCAACAACCTTGGCTCTAAACCTTTTATCATGAGGAGCTTATATTATCTCAAACAAATTGCTGTATTACTTAAAACTCTCTGGTGCTGTCATAAAAACAGACATGTAGACCAAAGGAACAGAACAGAGGACCCAGAAATAAACCCACATAGCTGCGGAGAACTTTGACAAGGTGCCCAAAACACTCAATGTGGAAAGGACAGATGCTGCTGGGAAAACTAGATATCCACATGAAAAAAGACTGAAGTTGGACCCTTTACCTTACACCCTAAATGAAAAGACTTAAAACTGAAACTGCAAAACTTCGAGAATAAAACATAAGGGAAAAACTTCACGGCGCTGGACTTGGTGATAATCTCTTGGATATCAGCCAAAAGCACAAGTAACAAAAGTGAAATTAGACAGATGGGACTGCATGTCACAGCAAAGCTTCTGCAAAGCAAAACACACCACAATCAACAAGCAACTTACAGAGTGGAAGGCAATATTTCCATACCATGTATATGATCAGAGATGAAAACGTAAGATACAGAAGGAACTCCTACAACTCAATAACAAAATTAAAAGAAAAAAATACCCAGCTGAAAAATTAGCAAAGGACTTAAACAGAAATTTCCCCATAGAAGACATACAAATGGTCAAAAGTTAATTGAAAAGTTGTTCGACATCACTAATCAGAGAAATGCAGATCAAAACCACAAAAAGATATCACCTCTCACCTGTTAGAATGGCTATTTTTTAAAGCTAAGTCTGGGCAAAACTGGAGAGAAACTGTGTGGAGAAACTGGAGCCCTCATGCACTGCTGGTAGGAGTGTAAAATGGTACAGCCTCTGAAGATCAGTGCAGAGATTCTTCAAAAAATTAAAAACAGAACTAGGATTTGATCCAGAAATCCTACTTCTGGGTATATATCCAAAGTCAACAAAATAAGGACCCCAAAGAAACATCTGTCCTCTGGTGTTCATTACAGCATTATTGCCAATAACCAGGAAATGGAAACCATCAGTATCCACTGATGAATGAATGGGTAAAGAAAATGCGGTATATACATAAAACAAGGTATTATTCAGCCTTAAAATAAGGAGGAAATATTGGCATTTGTGACAACAAATGAACCCAGAGGACTTCTAAGTGAAAAGCTAGTCACAGAAGAACAAACACTATACGATTCTTTACACAAAGGCTCTAAAGCAGTCAACGTGGAGAAGCAGAGTAGAGTGGGGGCTTCCAGGGCTGCTGGGAGGGGAAGGGCAGAGCGGTTGCTCTGTTGGTAGAAGGTTTCCGATATGACAGTGAAGCCTGGCGTGTTTCAGTTCCTGGGGTCACAGAGAGTTGGCCATGACTGAGCGACTGAACACACGCACACACAGAATGTGGCTGGGTACACCGCTGTTACAACTTCCATTGGGAAAGATGAGAACATTCTAGAGACTTGCTGCAGGACATGGTGCCCGCAGTTAACAATACTCTGTACGCATGCTCGGTTGCTCAGTCATGGCTGACTCTTTGCTCCTGTCCGTGGGATTTCCCAGGCGAGAATACTGGAGTGGTTTGCCGTTTCCTCCTCCATCGGATCTTCCTGATCCAGAGAATGAACTCGAGTCTCCTGCACTGCAGGTGGATTCTTTACCACTGAGCCACCTGGCAAGCCTAACGATACTGTACCGTGCACCTAAAGTTTGCTGAGGACAAGTCCTTTGTCTGGTGGTCTTCTCACAAACACACACAAAGGGACTAAGGGCACTTTAGGAAGCGGTGGATGTGTCTATTCCTTGCCTGTAGTGATGCGCTCATGGGCATATACATATATAAAACTCATTGGATCCTAAAAAATACATGCAGGGTTCTATGTATTCAGTTCACTTCAGTTCAGTTGCTCACTCGTGTCGGACTCTTTGAGACCCCATGAATTGCAGCACGCCAGGCCTCCCTGTCCATCACCATCTCCCAGAGTTCACTCAGACTCACGTGCATTGAGTCAGTGATGCCATCCAGCCATCTCATCCTCTGTCGTCCCCTTCTCTTGCCCCCCAATCCCTCCCAGCATCAGAGTCTTTTCCAATGAGTCAACTCTTCGCATGAGGTGGTCAAAGTACTGGAGTTTCAGCTTTAGCATCATTCCTTCCAAAGAAATTCCGGGGCTGATCTCCTTCAGAATGGACTGGTTGGATCTCCTTGCAGTCCAAGGGACTCTCAAGGGTCTTCTTCAACACCACAGTTCAAAAGCATCAATTCTTCAGTGCTCAGCTTTCTTCACAGTCCAATTCTCACATCCATACATGACCACAGGAAAAACCATAGCCTTGACTAGATGGAACTTTGTTGGCAAAGTAATATCTCTGCTTTTCAGTATGCTATCTAGGTTGGTCATAACTTTCCTTCCAAGGAGTAAGCGTCTTTTCATTTCATGGCTGCAGTCACCATCTGCAGTGATTTTGGAGCCCCAAAAAATAAAGTCTGACACTGTTTCCACTGTTTCCCCATCTATTTCCCATGAAGTGATGGGACCAGATGCCATGATCTTAGTTTTCTGAATGTTGAGCTTTAAGCCAACTTTTTCACTCTCCTCTTTTACCTTCATCAAGAGGCTTTTTAGTTCCTCTTCACTTTCTGCCTTAAGGGTGGTATCATCTGCATATCTGAGGTTATTGATATATCTCCCGGCAATCTTGGTTCCAGCTTGTGCTTCTTGCAGCCCAGCATTTCTCATGATGTACTCTGCATATAAGTTAAATAAGCAGGGTGACAATATACAGTCTTGATGTACTCCTTTTCCTATTTGGAACCAGTCTGTTGTTCCATGTCCAGTTCTAACTGTTGCTTCCTGACCTGCATACAAATTTCTCAAGATGGAGGTCAGGTGGTCTGGTATTCCCATCTCTTTCAGAATTTTCCACAGTTTATTGTGATCCACCCAGTCAAAGGCTTTGGCATAGCAAATAAAGCAGAAATAGATGTTTTTCTGGAACTCTCTTGCTTATACCTAAATCTGTTTTGAAAAAGCCACTCACATTTTTTAAGAGACCACAGAGTGATAGTCACACTCCTCATCCTTGTAATCATCCTCTTTGTTCTGCTGAAGAGAGTGAAGTTTAAGTATTTAATACAGTAGAGGAAGTGTGGACCTAAAAATTCATTCCCAGTGCCCCTGCTCTTTCTACTCTCCAAAGAATATTAAAAGTGAAACAAAACAGACACATCCCAACCCAGAATTGTATCACAGAGGCAGACAGCATTAGAGTTGACGCAGCATCATCTTTCTCTTGGACAGGTCATTATTATATATACATGATCCTTGTCTCCAGATTCACAGTCTCTTCCACTTGGACACCAGTCTTCCTCTGCAGACATAAAAATATGACCAGACGACTTCTCTACTTAGGACTTTCAGTGGCTCCCCTGTTTCTTCAGAAAAAGTCATACTGCTTAGGACACATAGTTAACCTTAACCACCATGGGACGAGTGTGGGCCAAGCTTAGGGGCTCCAATCCTCTACATGGAGTGGGAAACCCACATGCAGCTGACAGCTGGCCCTCCTCATCAGCGGTTCCTCCATATACACTCTCCAGTATCCTCGGATTCAGCCAACCAGGGATCACACAGTGCCGTGTGCTTTCTCCTGTGCACCCATGCAGTTCAAACCCGTGTTGTTGAAGGGTTAACTGCAGCATGGTAATGCTCTTTTGGCCAATGCTCATCGGTTCAGTTTAAGCACCTTTCAATATGCTCTGCAAAGTTCCAGGTGCTTCCAGTATTAGGATGGATATGATGGGCCCTGACGTCAAGGGCCTTTTCGTTTAATGTTGGGAGACCGACACGCAGACACAACTGCCAGGCAGTGTGGCACCTGGGAAAGTAGAAATGCATGGTGTGTTATGTGACTCCAAAGAGGAAATATCCATTCACGGAGTACCTAGAGTAGGTGCCATGTGGACTGAGGAGTAGAAAGAGGAGGAGGCAGCCAGTGACAGGATGGTGAAACAGGCACACCCAGCAGCTGGAAGCCAGGGCAGGGGCTGCAGGAAGTGAGAAGCCTTGAGCTATGGGTGGAGATGACAAACAGATGGCTTTCCTCTCTGCCCAGATTCATCACTTCCTGGTCGCTCACATTCTCTCTCCAGTCACTCACAGTTACAGGACTTACAGGCTCCCTTCACATCTCTGCACCTTGGCTCACGCTGTTAACTCTGCCTGAAAATATCTTATGTCATCCTCAGGGATTTTCTCACACAATTTTTCTCCTTTAAAGGGATAAGCTTGAAGTCTCTCCCTTCTGAAACATTATTTGAATTATTTTACCAAGTCCATCACTTCATTCCTTGAGTAGACTCTGTGGCATGTGCCTGTCTCTATTATTTACCTGTTACCTGATTATGAGCTGTTGTTCAATTGGTCAGTCATGTCCATATCTTTGCGACCCCATGGGCTGCAGCACACCAGGCTTCCCTCTCCTGTACCATCTCCTGGAGTTTGCTCAAACTCATTTTATTAAGTCAGTGATGCCATCCAACCATCTCATCCACTGTCATCCCCTTCTCCTCCTGCTTTCAGTCTTTCCCAGCATCAGGGTCTTTTCCAATGAATCAGTTCTTTGCATCAACTGGCCAAAGTATTGAAGCTTCAGCTTCAGCATCAGTCCTTTCAATATTCAATCAGTCCTTCCTGCAATATTTAGGACTGATTTCCTCTAGGATTGACTGGTTTGATCTCCTTGCTGTTCAAGGGACTCTCGTCTTCTCCAACATCACAGTTCAGAAGCATCAATTCTTTGGTGCTCAGCTTTCTTTATGGTCCAACTCTCACATTCATACATGACTACTGGAAAAACCATAGCTTTAACTATACGGACCTTTGACAGCAACGTAACAGCTGTACTTTTTAATATCCTGTATAGCTTTGTCACAGTTTTTCTTCCAAGGGCAAGTGTCTTTTAATTTCATGGCTGCAGTCACCAACTGCAGTTATTTTGGAGCCCAAGAAAATAAAGTCTGTCACTATTTCCATTGTGTCCCCATCTATTTGCCATGGAGTGATGGGAATAGATGCTATGATCTTTTTATTTGAATGTTGAGTTTAAGCCAGTTTTTTCACTCTCTTTCACCTTTATCAAGAGGCTCTTTAGTTCCTCTTCACTTTCTGCCATAAGGGTGGTATCATCTGCATATCTGAGGTTATTGATATTTCTCCTGGCAATCTTGATTCCTGCTTCTGCTTCATCCAGCCCAGCATTTTGCATGATGTACTCTGCATATAAGTTAAATAAGTGGGGTGACAATATACATTCTTGATGTGCTCCTTTCCCAACTTGGAACCAGTCAATTGTTCCGTGTCCAGTTCTAATTGTTGCTTCTTGATCTGCATACAGGTCTCTCAGGAGGCAGATCAGGTGGTCTGGTAGTCCCATCTCTTGAAAAATTTTCCATAGTTTGTTGTGATCCACACAGTCAAAGGCTTTAACATACTCAATGAAACAGTAGTAGATGTTTTTCTAGAATTCTCTTGCCTTTTCTATGATCCAAAAGATGTTGGCAATTTGATCTCTGGTTCCTCTGTCTTTTTTAAATCCAGCTCGAACATTTGGAAGTTATCAGTTAATGTACTTTGGAAGCATAACTTGGAGAATTTTTAGCATTACTTTGCCAGGATGTGAAATGAGTGCAACTGTGCAGTAGTTTGAACATTCTTTGGCATTGCCTTTCTTTGAGATTTGAATGAAAACTGACCTTTTCCAGTGCTGTGGCCACTGCTGAGTTTTCCAAATTTGCTGGCATATTTAGTGCAGTATTTTAACAGCATCATCTTTTTTTAAAATTTTATTTTATTTTTAAACTTTACATAATTGTATTAGTTTTGCCAAATATCAAAATGAATCCGCCACAGGTATACATGTGTTCCCCATCCTGAACCCTCCTCCCTCCTCCCTCCCCATACCATCCCTCTGGGTCGTCCCAGTGCACTAGCCCCAAGCATCCAGTATCGTGCATCGAACCTGGACTTTTAGGATTTGAAATAGTTCAGCTGGAGTTCCATCACCTCTTCTAGCTTTGTTCGCAGTGATGCTTCTAAAGGCCCACTTGAATTTGCACTCCAGGATGTCTGGCTCTAGGTGAGTGGTCACACCTTCGTGGTTATCTGGGTCATTAAGCCCTTTTTTTGTATAGTTCTTCTGTGTATTCTTGCTGTCTCTTCTTCTTATCTTCTGCTTCTGTTAGGCCCATACTATTTTTGTCTTTTATTGTGCCCACCTTTGCATGAAATTTTCCCTTGGTATCTGTAATTTTCTTGAAGAGATCTCTAGTCTTTCCCATTCTGTTGTTTTCCTCAGTTTCTTTGCATTGTGCATTTAGGAAGGCTTTCTTATCTCTTCTTGCTATTCTTTGGAACTGTGAATTCAGATGGGTATATGTTTCCTTTTCTCCTTTGCCTTTCACTTCTCTTCTTTTCTCAGCTATTTGTAAGGCCTCCTCAGACAACCATTTTGCATTTCTTTTTCTTGGGGATGATTTTAATCACCGCCCCGTGTACAATACTTGTTCCTTTAAAAGTGCACTTCCACAAGGAAGGTCATGTGTCTTAAATACCTTTAAAATCATAACACCAAATCTATTAAAAGTAATTAAATTTCTTGTAGTTAGGAGGAAGTAGAAAGGATATGAGTCATTAATAGTTTTAGTTTGAGTATCTAGAAAAGAACAATGTCAAAAATACTATAGGTATTCATAAATGTAATTACAGAATACACATTACCTAAAAGAACTGCTAGGTACCCATAAACATTATTTGGTTTTCATGGCCTGAAAAGATAGATGCACCCCAACATTCATCACAGTACTGTTTACAATGGCCAAGACACGGAAACAAGCTAAATGTCCATAGACAGAGGAATAGATACAGGAGTGGCGTATATAGATACAGTGGAATATCACTCAGCCATTCAGAAATGAGGTAAGGCCATTTGTAGCAACGTGGATGGACCTAGAGAGCGGCATACTGAGTGAAATCAGACAGAGAAGAAGAAATCCCTTATATGTGGCGTATAAAAAGAAATGATACAAATGAACTTACAGAACAGAAAGAGACTCATAGACTTAGCAACAGACTCATGATTGCCAGGGGAAGGGATAGTTTCGGACTTTGGGAGGGTAATGTACATCCTGCTGTATTTAAAATGGATAATCTGACAAAAACCTACTGTGTAGCACACGGGACTCTACTCAGTGTTATGTGCCAGCCTGGATGGGAGGGGAGTTTGGGGGAGAATGGATACGTGCATACGTATGGCTGAGTCCCTTCACTGTTCACCTCAAACTATCACAGCATTGTTAATACAAAGCGTTTTGGTGTTAAACACACACACACACACACACACACACACACACACACAATAGAAACAAAGCATTAACTGGTTTTCCTCCACCTCCCACCTTCTTCCAGCAGCTAACTACCTCTCCCTCAATTAACTCACTAGCTTAGCGAGACTGTCTCGTCTAGGCACCCACCTTCCTTTACCCACTGCCCTTTCCCGCTTTACTAAGTTATATCAGCACTTTCGTTTTCTCTCCTTTGTCCCACAATTTCCTGTTGAGAAAGTGTCATCTTAAAATCCTCCAGGTTCAGTTTGGTACCAAACTTTGAATATGGGCTTGTAGAGGACAAAGCAACCAAGCACAGCACAGAGGACAAAGACAGCTTCTTCACAAAATAACACTATAGGTCTGTCGTAGGGTTGCTGTTGTTTTGCTGCTAAGTCTTGTCTGACTCTTTGCAACCCCATGGACTGTAGCCTGCCAGGCAAGAATGCTGGAGTGGGTTCCCATTTCCTTCTCCAGGGGGGTCTTCTCAACCCAGGGATCAAACCTGTGTCTCCTGCATTGGCAGGCAGATTCTTTACCACTGAGCCACCTTGGAAGCCTTTATCTTAGAATAATCTCATAAAAATAAGTTATACGATGGTGTATAGAAATAATATATCTGAATTTGAACTAGACTAGCTCACTGCAGAGGGCTGGTAAACACATGTGGATACTCTGTTACCTGGCCAACATTTTGTTATATTTTCTTACTTGACCTTTGGTTCCAAAGGCTGAGCCAGCTGAAGAAATAATTCAGAATCAATATTCTATGACTTCCATGGTCATGGAATAGCTTTCAAGAGGAATCCATTACCTCTAATCTCATGAGGCTTTCATGCGAATGGTACTTAGCCCAACGATGTAAGCTGTCGCCTGTGATTTCATAGGCTTTTATTTATCTTTGCTGCATAAGGTCAGTCACAGTTCATAATACTGATATGAGTTCTTGGTTGAGGTAAGGGATTACATAAAATAGTCCAGAGTTTCAAAATGTTTCAGTTTTACCAGAAAATGTCCAGAATCTCTTACTCCTGAAAACCCTGCTTTATATGTGTAATGGAAACTCAGTGCTTTAATTTGTAACCTTGGTTATATTAATTAATGAGAAGTTAAAAATCTGATTTCAGGAAGAAGGGTGGTATTTCTTATGCAGACATTTCAAGAAGTATAATATCTTTATGCCTCTTACACAATATATTTTAAACCATGTGACTCATTTTTGAATTATTTTTATAATGTATGTAATATACACTTATATTTATTCCTCTAAGATACTTTGTCAGTCTTGATCAGTTAAACTTGTTAAGAATGGTTTGATTATAGAAATTTTAATTCTTTAAAATTCTCTGCTGTGTGCTCAGTCACTCAGTTGTGTCCAGCTCTTTGTGACCCCATGGATTCTAGCCCACCAGGCTCCTCTGTCCATGGGATTTTTCCAGCCATTTCCTCCTCCAGGTTTAAAATAGTAAATTTCTTTAATTTAGTTTATCATTGCAATCCTCAGGTTTAATGTAGAAAATATTTATTTTTTGTATCTTTTAATTTCTACTAATTTTATATAAACACCTCAAATGACCTAATTTTTTTAAGCTCAGCAATTTCGGTCCCCTAAAAGGCCATTGAGCTCAGCCTTCCTCCAAGGAGTACTTTTGCCTCTGAGTAGTTTGTGTTCGTTAAAGTGTGACTGTGAAACCAGTCTTCTCACATCCTGTATTCCTGAAGAAAAGGCTCTTTTACCAGTAGAATAAAATATTCCAAATGAATTATCTGCAGCTTGCGAGACTGCCTAATTTAGTCTGACAGAGTTGTTGATTATCTGAAAGAGGAATTCTAAAAACCCTACCGACGACTTCTTTCCTTAATTATGTTTTAGCAAATGGGCTCCACAAAGGCCCATGAATACTGAGAGGTTTCCAGGTACCCTGGACAGTGTTTTTCAAAACACAGCAAGCAGTCTCCCTCCGAAGACTCAGAGCTGTAAAACCTGCAGTAGGAATATAAATATACATTCTCATCTTACGGGCCTGTTTCCTCCTGTCAGCTACAAATTGGCACTTACCAAGAGCATTGCCAATGAGTGAGCAACAAAGGCCTTTGCCATCTGCCTCTATGGAGACTGAACCCCACACTGCTGCCCTTCAACACCCCCTGAGGGAGCTCAGGGTGGACTGAGGCACTCTGTGCTCCAGGGAATCTGGTGGGGCAGGTCTTTAGACAGTTGGATGCTTTCAGGAACGAAGTTTATGATCGCAATCCTTGCATCTCCTCCTTGCATACCTAGAGAAGCACTAAATCCCTTCACGGTGACATCAGATCCTCATGACTAACAAAAACCTTTGGTAAAATGAGAGCTTCATGGTACTGAACTCCCCCTTCACCAAAACCTGTATATTGACCTTCTCCCACTGCCGCTTTGGAGCAGTCTTTCAGAGCTCTCTGAGATGCTGCCTCCCTGGCTGCAGTCCTCATTTTGCCCCAAATAAAACTTAACTCACAACTCTCAAGTTGCACATCTTTTTTAGTCGACACTCCCCTACACCTGCAGTCTTCAGGGGGCAGCCGAGAGCCTCACAGGGCCAGTAACACTTGAGACGTGTCACTTGATATGGATTAAAACACAGAATGGATTTCAATGAACCAATAGTAAGAATGTAAAATATTTCAGTAATATATTTTTATATCACATGTTAAATATTTCATATATATTGGGTTAATAAAATTTCCACTGAAATTAATTTCATTTGTCTCTTGTCTTTGCCTTTAATTGGGCTACTAGGAAAACTAAAATGGTGAATGCAGCTCACATTGTACTGGGCAACATCACTCTCAGGCCTAAACTGATGGACCAGCCAACGGAATCACTGGTGCCAGGGACACAGGGTTTAATCATAAGGATTCTGAAGAGTTTACTGCTGTTAGACCAGTGCTATAAAAGTCACCACTAGGATGGATCTGAGTTTTAAAATCATATTATTTAATACTGATGGGATTTTTTTCTATAGGTTTTAAATCAGTGAGTATAGTAGTGAATATGCTGCTCTTCTTTCATCCACTGTGATGGGGGCCCATGGATGTATTTCATTCTTCCAGGCCAGGCATTTCTGAAGAAGGTCTTTTAGAACGAATTATCTGGGAGGTACCTAATTCTCCTTAGCAGGACCTGTGAGTATGATTTTAAAGTGTTTAGTCATTGATTGAGCAGTGAAAGCAAATGAATACAAAGTCACAGGGGGAGATTTGAGAAGTCCTCAGAGGGAAGCGGAGTGAATATGGCTAAGGGGTTGATGGTGGGACTTTATTGCCTGGCTGAGGGCACAGTTCACACTTGGAACTTAAAACACAGAGTCCCAAAAAGTCCTGAGGAGCAAGTCTGCTACACAGAGAATCAATTGCTCTCTCTCAAAGACACAAAAGCTGGTTTTGGAAAGTAACCTCTTAAGCAGAGGAGGCAGCTGGGGCCCCACAAACTGTTGAAACAGTCACCATTTTCAGGCTTAATCCAGAATGTCTAGAGTTTGAAGGCTTTACAATTTGGATATTAAATAGGCTTCTATAATCATACTCATGTTCAGTAGGGCAATATCAGAAATCAAGACCAAGTGACAAAACCAAACTCACAAGTAGGAATTCACTTGCTGGATTCTGAGGAAGATTAAATCCATCATTTTAACTAGATCTGCAGTATTAGAACCTTCTTTGTCACTTTAGCTCCATCTTTTTTAAAGGTTGACAATTTGTTTCTCATCTGTCGACCCACATAGACACTTTTGTAACATGCAAGCTAGACAGAGGCAAGTCAGCAGTCAACAGGCGCTTGCAAGAATTAATAAGACAATGTGAAGGGGATTCCCTGGTGGCTCAGACCTAAAGAGTCTGCCTGCAATGCAGGAGACCTCAGTTTGATCCCTGGTTCAGGAAGATCCCCTGGAGAAGGAAATAGCAACCCATTCCAGTATTCTTGCCTGAAAATCCTGGGCTGAGAAGCCTGGTGGGCTACAGTCCTTAGGGTCTCAAAGAGTCAGACACGACTGAGCAACTTCACTTTCTTTCTTCTGTGATGTGGAATGACTTCTTAAGAGCTTTGCAGCAGGTAGGGCTGGGCATGGTTTCCTGAGACTTAATGTCCTGTGTGGTCAGCCAGGCAAGGTCATACAAAGATACACACTGCAGGTCTCAGAGACATTTGAGATGGTATGCATGGGAAGGCTTGAAATGAGTTATAATTGTTCTTGCTTGAAATTAGCCTAAAACACAAGTTGAGAAAGTTCCCAAAGAAATGCACGGCTGATGAAAGAATACAGCAATCAGATACCACTTAAGAGGAAGACAGCCCTTTCTAAGTGGTGGGCTCTGTTTTGCCCAGTCCTTCTAAGACTTTATGGTCAGGGGACCGTAAAGTTATCTCAGACACAGCATTTCAGTTGTTTTGTCTCCCAAGTTTTTTTTTTTCCTTTCTTTTATCTTATTTTATTAAAATTAATGTACTTATTCATTGATTTTGGCTCTGCTGGGTCTTTGTTGCTGCAGGCAAACCTTCTCTCGTTGCGGCAAGTTGGGGCTGCTCTCTCATTGTGGTGCACGGCCGTCTCACTGTGGCGGCTTCTCTTGCTGCAGAGCACAAGCTCTGTAATGCAGGCTTCAGCAGATGCGGCATGTGGGCTCAGTAGTTAAGGCCTCAGGCTCTTGAGTGCAGGCTCAGTAGTTGTGGAACATGGGCTTAGTTGTTCCATGGCACGTAGGATCTCCTAGGACCAGGGATTGATCTCCCGGGACTGTGTCTTCTGCATTGTCAGGCAAATTCTTTACCACTGAGCCACTAGAGAAGCCCATCCCAAGGTTTTAACATGGGCCTTATGAAACATCGTCTAGGCTGACTGGAGCCCTGCCCCTACTCCAGGGGGCAAGATCTACTTCTGCTCAATCAACCTTTTTTCATCTTTTTCATCCCTTGAAGTCTTATATCTTATATTTGAGTCCTGAGTCTCACTGCAGCTCACACTTGGGTTTTGGTGAGTGACCTCTGAGCTGGTCCTCCATAATTTATTTTTAAGTGTATTAGGTTGGCCAAAGTTTGTTTGGCTTTTTCTATGAGAGGTTACAGAAAACTCCAAAGAAACTTTTTGGCCAATCCAGTAAGTCAGGACTTAATATTAGGAGAACCGAATCATGAATGTAGCTGCATTTTTGACACTATCTCATCTACATTCTGGAGAAGGAGATGGTATCCCACTCCAGTACTCTTGCCTGGAAAATCCCATGGACGGAGGAACCCAGTAGGCTGCAGTCCATGGGGTTGCTAAGAGTCGGACATGACTGAGCGACTTTACTTTCACTTTTCACTTTCATGCACTGGAGAAGGAAATGGCAACCCACTCCAGTGTTCTTGCCTGGAGAATCCCAGGGACGGGGAGCCTGGTGGGTTGCCGTCTATGGGGTCGCACAGAGTCAAACACGACTGAAGCGACTTAGCAGCAGCAGCAGCATCTGCATTCGATGCACCAGTTATAAAAGAAAGCCTACCTCTGCTGAGATAGTTCTGATCCTTGATGTAATGCTTCCCTTATGTTCCTGAAATGTTGCCTTTTTTCAATGTTTGTGCTGCTCCTAAATTCATATGTGGAAATTCTAACCCTCAAGGTGATGGTATTTTATAAGAGGTGGAGACTTTGGGAGGTGGTAATGAGAGTAGAGCTTCCATGAATGAGATTAGTGCCTTTTACAAGACCCCAGAGAGCTCCTTCACCCCCAGTGAGGGCAAAGGACAAAGAAGTCAGCTATCTTCACCCAGGCAAGAAGCCCCCCGACGCCTCCCCACCTGGCACTCTGATCTTGGACTTTAGCTTCCAGAACTATGAAAAATAGATTCTTGCTGTTTATAAGCCAGTTAATGGTCCTTTGTTATAGCAGCCTGAACAGACAAGAGAGTCCTGAATATTCCGTCAGGAGCCAAAATGAACTGCATGTACCCTTGCAAAATTATACTTGAACCACAGGTGATTGGGAATCAAAGGCTTCGTATAAATAGAAATAATTAATCATGAATAATTAAAAACAATAATTTAAAAGGCAACCTGTTTAGTTGCACCTGTATTTAGAGATCATATGTATGTGGTTGAAAAAAACACATTTTATTAAACTATTATTTTAGCAGTTCAAAACATGTCTTTCAGGATGTGATTTTTAACTTGTAATTCCTCTGTGACATCTAGATTTCCCCAAGGAACTGTCATCTTCCTGAAATGTTCTCTGCAAGATCAAAGCTCAAGATAAAATTTCAATTACCTCAATGAAATGAACTATTTATATGGAACTCATTTTTTCTGTAAAAACCACTTCAACTAGAAACATCGTTTTTGGAAAGCAGATAAACCCTATCTATGGATTCGGTTGTGAGTTTTGTCAGGATATGTGTTGTCAACATCCTTGTACTGCTCCAGTATACCATAATGGATAGGCGAGGCAGTGGGGGGAGGCTATTCTATAAATTGTCAACAGTTATACCAACGTATGGCTGTAAAGTTGGCCCGCTAATTACTTACGTGCCTGTTACAGAACAGTAGGTCTCATGAAGCTCTATCCCCAGGAGGTCTCAAAGTGAACAACACAGGAAGTACAATTTAAAAGCAGAAAATAAAGCATCTCTCTTGACGCTGCTACACAAATTGGAATCCTAGTATACAGAGTAACACCCTCATGCTTGGCAAGACTTTACAACTCTGAATTTGCTCACGTCAACAGGCAAAAAGTGATGCCACAAAGTGCTTAATTACCTCCTATACAGCGTGCTACCAGCCCATATGGCAGTGCCTGGGAATGTCCTAATTGAAAGTCACTTAGTATTTACAAAGACAATCCAAGTTTAACTGGGACACCATCGCTGACATTCCTGGCTGGAAAACACACCCTTGCTTTCAGGAGAAATAAATTGTAATGCTACATACGTCCTCACAGCTCTTCCCAGCGTGCTTGTGTTCAGTTCTGAACACCTGTCACAGCCTTCACTGAATTATACTGCATCTATAATTAAGAATCTGTTAGGATTTTCATAGAATATCGAGTTTTGAGAGAATTGTGCTAGCATATTGTCTGATTGCAACAGCTTCTGACTAGGAATTTAAAACATAATAAAAAGCCAATACATCGCATTCTGTATACATACCACATCCTTATCAGTTGGCCTCTTGCTGGGCATTTGGGTTGCTTTCATTTTAGGCTCCTGTGAACACTGGGGTGCATGTATCTTCTTAGATTAGTGTTTTCATTTTTTCCAGATATATACCCAGGAGTAGGATCCCTGGATCATACGGTAATTTTATTTTTAATTTGAGGAACCTCCATACTGTTCTCCATAGTGGCTGTACAGACTTACATTCCCACCAACAGTGTAGGAGAGTTCCCTTTTCTCCACATCCTTGCCAACTTTTGTTATTTGGAGACTTTTTGATACTAGTCATCTGACAGGTGTGAGGTGATACTTCATTGTTCTGATTTGCATTGCTCTTATAATTAGCAATGTTGAGTCATAAAAAGAATGAAATTCTGCCATTTGCAGCAACACAAATGGATGAAGAGAATTTTGTGCTTAGTGAAATGTCACAAGCGGAGAAAGGCAAATACTGTATGACACCACTGAAAGGTAGAATCTAAAAAATAATACAAATGAATGTTTACACATGAAAGAAACCGACTCAGACACAGAAAGCTGTCTACTGGTTACTAAAGGAGAAAGGGGAGGAGTAGGGGCAAGTAAGGGTATGGGATTAAGAGATATACCCTACTATGTATAAAAGAGATCAAACATAAGAACATACTGTACAGAATAGGAAATTATAGCCACTATCTTCTAATGACATAATGGAGTATAATCCATAAAAGTACTGAATCGCTATGTTGTACAGCTGAATCTAATATTGTAAACCAACTATAATTCTAAATAAATAAATACCACAAGAACAGAGAAAAGAATGTGATTTTTATCAGGGTTTTCCAAACCCTAGTTATCTTTTATTTCTCCTCTTCTGCAACCTCCCATGTCTTAGATAACAAGTCTTACTTTTTCTGCAAACCATCCCCCTTTCTCTCTCCTCCATCCTAACCACATAGTCTCCCCACCCTGCATCTGAGCCCTGCTCCAAGCCCTGGTCACCTTGCTGTGAACCTGTGTGCAGGTATTTCTTTCTGGTCTCCCTGCATTTATCATCCGGTTACTCTTTCTCCACAAAGCCAGAAGGGTCCTGTTTAACACAAGTGAGATGCTACCACCGTCCTCCTGAGCACCCTGCACCGCTTCCTTGGGTTAAAAGCAAATCCCTCTCTCCTGATTACAAAGCCCGCTGAGATCTAGCCTTGTCTCTAATCCTGTTTCACATCACTGACTCCCTTGTCCACAGCAGCAGCCATGACCTCACCCATTAGTTTATGACACTGGTTTCCTGTTTCTTGAGTGGGAAAGCCCCTCTCCTAAGAGTTTATTTTCTAAAGTCTCCTCTGTTTGCAATGATATTGCATAACCAGGTCCTTCTTGTTACTCAGAACCCAGTCTAAATGTCGTCCCTGCAGAGAAGCCTTGCATGGCCTTTGATTTGATAGCCAGCTGAGACAGATCAATGCCTATCTCATCTAGGAATCTGGGTTCTCTGCAGAAGCCTTGTTGCCATCCTGATATCCTTTCAAATCTGTCTTGTACACTTCCAGCCTGCCTTAGATTATGATTACATAAAGTTAGGCATTTAACCTCAGGTGTTCAGAATAGCAACTCACACATAAAACATGGTTAGTAAGTATGTGTAGAATGAAGAATTAATGGTACCAAAGAAATGCATAAAGTGGTATCAAACAGGCTCATTAAATATTAGGGTAAAACATCAACTCTTTCTGTAGCATCCCTAGGAATTTTTATTCTAATGCAATTATGTCATATCTCCAAGACAGGAATACTGAATAAGTGGTTTCCAAAACTTAGTTCATCACAGGATAATTTCTTTATAAGGAACATCTCAGACTATGAATAATCAATTTAAGAGACACTGATGTGTGCACCTCTATTTACACAGACTGATTGAGGATGTGAAGACTTTTCTGCTTAAAAAAAAAATCTGTGCAAGGGAAAATAAAAGTTTTTTTAATGTTTGCTAATTTTTGTTTGCTTTTCCTTTTCACCAAGACAACTGGATTCCAAGTCTAATTCTGCTAAAATTTATTTGTATTGACTTTCAACAGATCAGTTTAATTTTCTGTGCCCATTTCCTCAGTTTTAAAATGAGAGAGCATTGTCAGCAACTATACTCCAATAGAGGCTAACAGAGTTTTCTTAAGAGAACACACTGGTCATAGCAAACACGTTTTTCCAACAACCCAAGTGATGACTCTACACATGGACATCACCAGAAGATCAATACCAAAATCAGATTGATTGTGTTCTTTGCAGCCAAAGATGGAGAAGCTCTATATAGTCAGGAAACAAAACCTGGACCTGACTGTGGCTCAGATCATGAGCCCCTTATTGCAACAATCAGACTTAAATTGAAGAAAGTAGGGAAAACCACTAGGCCATTCAGGTATGACCTAAATCAAATCCCTTACGATTATACAGTGGAGGTGACACAATGAACAGATTCAAGGGATCAGATGTGGTAGAGAGAGCCTGAAGAAGCATGGATGGGGATTCATAACACTGTACCAGAGGGCAGTGAGCAAAACCATCCCAAAGAAAAAGAAAGGCAAGAAGGCACAGTGGTTATCTGAAGAAGCTTCTCAAATAAGCTGAGAAAAGAAGAGAAGTGAAAGGCAAGGGAGAAAGGGAAAGATATACCCAACTGAATGCAGAGCTCCAGAGAAGAGCGAGGAGAAATAAGAAGGCCTTCTTAAGTGAACAATGCAAAGGAATAGAGAAAAAAAATAGTATGGGAAAGATTAGAGATCTCTTCAAGAAATTGGAGATACCAAGGAACATTTCATGCAAGATGGGAACAAAGAACAGAAACTGCAAGGACCTAAAAGAAGCAGAAGAGATTAAGAAGAGGTGGCAAGAATACACAGAAGAACTAAACAAAAAAGAAATTATGACCCAGATAACCACAAAGGTGTGGTCACTCACCTAGAGCCAGACATCCTGGAGTGAGAGGTCAAGTGGGCCTTAGGAAGCATTACTAGGAACAAAGCTAGTGGAGCTGATGGAATTCCAAATCCTAAGAGATGATGCTGTGAAAGTGCTGCACTCAATATGCCAGCAGACTTGGAAAACCTAGCAGTGGCCACAGGACTGGAAAAGGTCAGTTTTCATTCCAATCCTAAAGAAGGTCATTGCCAAAGAATGTTCAAACTACCATACAATTGAACTGATTTCACATGCTAGCAAAGTTATGTACAAAATCCTTCAAGCTAGGCTTCAAATATACCTCAACTAGGAACTTCCAGATGTACATGCTGGGTTTAGAAAAGGCAGAAAAACCACAGATAAAATTGCCAAAATTTGTTGGATCATGGATAAAACAAGAAGGTTCCAGAAAAACATCTACTTTTGCTTCATTGATTACATTAAAGCCTTTGTCTGTGTGGATCATAACAAACTGTGGAAAACTCTTAAAGAGATGGGAATATCAGACCACCTTACCTGTCTCCTGAGAAATCTGTACATGGGTCAAGAAGCAAGAACTGGACATGGAACAACTGACTGGTTCAAAATTGAAAAAGGAGTTTGTCAAGGCTGTATATTGTCACCCTGCTTATTTAACATATATGCAGAGTACATCATGTGAAATGCCGGGCTGGAATCAAGATTGCTGGGAGAAATAACAACAACCTCAGATATGCAGATGATATCACTCAAATGGCAGAAAGTGATGAGGAACTGAAGAGCCCCTTGATGAGCGTGAAAAAGGAGAGTGGAAAACCTGGCTTAAATCTCAACATTCCAAAAACTAGGATCATGGCATCTGGTCCCATCACTTCATGGCAAATTGAAGAGGAAAATATGGAAGCAGTGACATTTTATTTTATTGGGCTCCAAAATCACTGCAGATGGTGACTGCAGTCACAAAATTAAAAGACATTTGCTCCTTAGACAGAAAGCTATGACAAACCTAGACAACATACTAAAAAAGCAGAGACATCACTTTGCCGACAAAAGTCCATATTTATAGTCAAAGCTGTGGTTTTTCCAGTGGTCATATAGGGATGTGAGAGTTGGATCATAAAGAAAACTGAGAGCTGAAGAACTGATGTTTTGAACTGTGGTGTTGGAGAAGGCTCTGGAGAGTCCCTTGGACAGCAGGACATCAAATCAGTCCATCCTAAAGGAAATCAGTCCTGAATATTCATTGGAAAGACTGATGCTAAAGCTGAATCTCCAGTACTTTGGCCACTTGATGAGAAAAGCTGACTCATTGGAAAAGCAGACTCCTTGATGATGGGAAAGACTGAAGGCAATAGAAGAAGGGGGCAGCTGATGTTCAGATAGTTAGAAAGCATCACCAACTCAATGGACATGAATCTGAGCAAACTCTGGGAGATACTAGAGGACAGAGGAGCCTGGTGTGCTGCTGTCCAAGGGGTTACCAAGAGTCAGACCACAACTTAGAGAATGGGAGGGAGGGGGGTTCAGGATGGGGAACACGTGTATACCTGTGGTGGATTCATGTTGATGTATGGTAAAATCAATACAATATTGTAAAGTAATTAACCTCCAATTAAAATAAATAAATTTATTTTAAAAATAAATGAGATAAAATACTCTCATGCTTTTACCTGATCCCATGTTTTAAGAGGTTCACTTCCATCAAGCCAAATAATCAAGTGGCTCAGGGACAGCATGTAGTCAAATGAGGAGAAATGTTATAAAATTGACAGTACAGGGCTGAAGCAAAATGTGCACAGCAGCCTCTCAGTAGGGAGCCTGTCTTCTCGACCAGTTGAACCTTCAGCTCTGCAAGTTTGGTGACTGGCCACTAGCCCTTCAGACCTCAGTTTGGAGGTCTTTTCCCCAAGCGTAGCTTACCTGTCCCCCGAACTCCAATTAGACCAGAGCTTCTCTCAATCACCTCCTTCTCCTGCTCCCTTTGCAGTGTAAGTATCACTGACTTCTGTAACTTTACATGTCAGCTTCTTTCTCTAACCTCTGAGTTCTGTGCCAGTGCATTTATAGTATTTTGCGGACTCTCACACCTTTAATAAGTAAAAGAGCTCCTGGCAAGTAGCAGGTACTCAATTAGCAATTGCAGAAAGTTTGATGAAAATAACCATTTTGTTCTCTAGCATGACCAACATCAAAGTTGATAGCAATTCATATTAAGATGAGAGATACATGAATCTAAAGACGCCTCCATATTCTGCCCTATTTTATGTTTATTCAAATATAATCATCATTTAAAATCCTGTATTCTTGAGATGAGTGGACTTGACCACCAGTATAGATGCAAATGGAAATAACATATTTAAGGGTTGGTAAGCTTACCTTCAGAGAAGGCAATGGCACCCCACTCCAATACTCTTGCCTGGAAAATCCCATGGATGGAGGAGCCTGGTAGGCTGCAGTCCATGGGGTCGCTAAGAGTCAGACACGACTGAGTGACTTCACTTTCACTTCTCACTTTCATGCATTGGAGAAGGAAATGGCAACCCACTGCAGCATCTTGCCTGGAGAATCCCAGGGACAGGGGAGCCTGGTGGGCTGCCGTCTATGGGGTCTCACAGAGTCAGACACGACTGAAGCGACTTAGCAGCAGCAGCAGCAGCAGCAGCAAGCTTACCTTTCATGAAGCCCAGGGACAGTTTTTGAATGTCTTCATTGAGGCTTTCTATGCTAATGAAATCTGTATCTTCCCTCTCTCTAAAATTGCTTGCTCTTAAAGCTCTTCTGGGGGAGAGTTTATATCACAATAATCAACAAATGGGAAACATTTCTCTCGCTGACTTTTTTTTTTTTTTTTTTTCGCCTGTTCACCCTGAAGGGAGCTGGTAGGGTAACCAAGACCGGGTGAGGGACCATCAGGAAAAAAGCCAAGTATCAAAAGACCAAGACCATTGAGAAGGAGAACTTAGGCGTTATTTCTCAAGTGCTTTCACAATTAAGAAAACAAGAAAATCAGTTTCTCTGGAGACTGAGCAGTGATGAGTGACAGGTTTTCACAAAAGCATATGAAAATCTAAATTAAAAAGAAGTTTTGAGAGAAGTTAGTTACTCCTGCTTCTGGGAGGAACTGACCCTGGAGAGCAGAGGCATGTTCACTCCCTTGGCACCGCCTGTCTTGCCCTGGACTTATTAACCACACTTGCAGGCTCGTCTTCCTGATCCAGACAGTGATTCTCGGGATTACCCTAACAGTGACCAGAGCCACATGAGAATCCCATAGGAAAGATCCCTGTGATTCTTTGTCAGTGTCTTCTTAAGGTAGCAAAGCACACAATGCAGATCCTAAAAAAATAATTTTAGAGAGCAGACAGAAGGAAAATGTTACTTTAATCCTCCTCTGTGCTCACTATAGAAATAAAAAATTCAGATGTCTTTATTTTTGTATCATTTTCACTGCACTGCTTATGGGTTTCCTTCAAACCGAGTCTCTAACAAATTAAAATCTCAACTGGCATGGGATATGTTTAGAATGCTAATGGATTTACCACTGAAAGAGAAATAGGTTTCTAAATGCTGTTCTCGGATTGATAGTGCCATGCATGACAATTTGGGATATCTTCACTCACAGGTGATGCAAAACCCTATTAGATTTCAGAAAGACAGTTGCCTTTGTCACTAATACATTATACCGGCTGGGTGACTGAAGTCACATCATCTTGTAACCCAGAAATAATACTGAAATACTTTTCACAGCTCAGGTATAAGGAGTTCACAGATTTTATTAGGTTGCTTAGTTTCATAAGCAAAATTTAAAATATTAATATTTATATTTTAACTATTCTATAAGTTGACTCAATCGGTGCTTTAAGGATTTATTTCATGAGATATCACCTTAAGTCCCAAACTGCTAACATCAGCACAAATACATTTCTATAAGGGAAAATCTAACCATTATCAAGTCCTTAATCAGTTAGTTTAAATGAACTTTTCCCCTTCTTTCAGGCCAGGTTGGGTGACTTTACATCCAGGGGCATTTTTAACATGGAGTCAGCATTTAAGAGTGTCCCATTCTGTATTAAGTACATGCAGTAAAGGAAGAGTCATTGAGGGAAAGAATTCTCTCACATCAGTGTCACGGGCTGAACTGAAGGAAAACATTGGCCAGTTATTCCAGGATAGATGTGCATCGACATAAAACGTATTCAACCCTTGGAAATATCCTTTCATCATATAAATGGATCTTTTCAGCAGCAGAAGAAAATTAAATTCCAAGCAGCACTTGTGTCTGCGTCTGAGCCCTAGGCTGGAGCTGTATTAAGCCACTGGAGGGTCTGAGACATATTGAAGTAGCAGGAACACTGATGGCAAATGACTGTCTCTTCCCCGACTGACAAGCCCTTCTATGTGTGCACATAAGCACCCCTGGGTCTCATGCTGACGGCAGAGACGTGACTTGAGGCCCTAGCGACGTAGGAAGAATGAAGAAGTGACACGGCAGGCCCCCAAGATGACATTACAAAGAGTGATGTTTGAAATGCTTGGCAAGATAGTTTAAAAGCCTTGATATTCTAGGGCTTGTGGGCTTTTCTGCAGATTGTGAGAAAATACTAGCCAATGTAGACACAGGAATGACTGTTTTTGAGCTGGAGGAGTGGGTGTGTGTCCCCTGAGAGTTCCACATGGTCTTCTCCAGCCTCTCAGCTCTGTCTCCACCCTCTTGGACTATATCCTTCCAAGGCTAGGAAACCACAGCTTGCTTCCCTGTTGCTGTAAAAAGTTCTGTTTCCATGGGCTGTATCCTAACCTTGTGTAACCAGGGGTTAGATTTTCCACCACTTGGGAGATGCATATGCATAGATGGGTATACAGTTCCTTGAATGAATATATCAAGCTGGTGACATCACATATTTATTATTGACACTCTCATAGTGTTGATATCAATAATTAGTGCCTTGCAGTTCCCCTTCTTCCTCCTC
Organism: Bos mutus; assembly: GCF_027580195.1. Lineage (NCBI taxonomy): Eukaryota > Metazoa > Chordata > Mammalia > Artiodactyla > Bovidae > Bos > Bos mutus. The sequence continues at coordinate 41,282,113 of NC_091643.1, read as the reverse complement.
AAAAAGCCTCTCTTCCCTAGGTCTCCAGACAGCTGGCCCTCTCTGCAGACTTGGACTTACCAAGCCTGCACAATCATGGAAGCCAGTCCCTTCAAATTCATCTCTTTCTATACACACACAACTTGTTGGCTCTTCTCCCAGAGGGTACTGAATAATACAACACAATATAGGTTTTACATCACTCCTTCTTCAAACAGACCTGCTTTTGATTTATTATTACCATTAACTTACATATTTGAGATTCCAGATGTGATTTCATCCAGAGACAAGTTTCCATTGATTATGCAAAGGAAAGTTTGTAAGCTAACAGTCTATCGTGTTCTGGGGCATGTGAAGGGCATTGAGAATGAAAAAAGTAAATGAGTACAATCATGCTTTGGAAGAATAACTGACTACATCACAAAACAAAGAATAAGCATTATGTGTTCCAAACTGACATCCCGAGACTGTGTGTGATTCTCTTGCTAGTAATGATCTCACTAGTAATGGTGTTTAGAGCATATGGAGTCACCATAGCATTGTTCTGATTGACACACGTACTAGCCTCCTAGGGTTGCCATAGCAAAGAGCTGGATGGCTAAAACAACAGAAACATATTTCTTTAGAGTTCTGGAAGGAGGAGACGAGGATGCCAGCAAGGTTAGTGTCTCCTCAGGCCTCGCTCCTTGCTCTGTCTCCCTGTTTTCCCTCATGGTCTGTGTGTGTGTGTGTGTGTGTGTCCTAATCTCCTTCTTTTAAAACAACACCAGTTCAGAATGTAAATTAGTGCAGCTGTGCTGGAAAACAGAATGGAGGCTCCTCAAAAAGCTAAAACCAGAGCTACGATGTGACACAGCAGGCCTGCTCCTGGGCATGAACCCAGAGAAAACCGTAATTCAAAAAGATACGCACACCCCAGTATTCACAGCAGCAATGTTCACATCAACCAAGACACAGAATCCATCTAAGTGCCCATCGGCAGATGAATGGATACAGATGTCACACACACACACACACACACACACACACACACACACACACAGGAATACGACTCAGCCGTCAAAAGAATGAAATACGGCCGTTTGCAGCAAGATGGATGGACCTAGAGATTACCATCCTGAGTGAAGTCAAGTCAGAAAGAGAAAGACAAACGCCATATTACCACTTACATGTGCAGTCTAGGCTACAAGACAAATCAACATACCCACAAAACAGAAACAGGCTCACAGATATAGAGAACAGGCCTATGGTTGCCAAGGGCGAGGGAGGTAGAGGAGGGAAGGAATGGGAGTTTGGGATTAGCAGATGCAAATTATTATATACAAACAACAAGGTCCTACTGTACAGCAGAGGGAACTAAGTTCAGTATCCTGTAATAAACCATAATGGAACAGTAAATGAAATAGAGAATACATGTATATACACACAGAGACATACACATATATATACATATATATATGTGTGTGTGTGTGTGTGTATATATATATATATGTATATATATATATATCCGAGTCACTTTGATGCACAGAGGAAATTAACACAACATTGTTAATCAACCGTACTTCAATAAAAATAATAAAGGACCCCAGTCTTATTGGATAGAACCCCTTCTCCAGATGACCTCACTTTACCTTAATGACCTTTCTTCAAACCCTATTTCCAGTACCAAACAGATCACATTCTAAGGCACTAAGGGATTAGGACTGCATTAGTTGATGGTATACAACATGCTGATTTGATGATATACCCACACACTGCTAATGATTATGACAGTAAATTTAGTTAAGGCCCATTGCCTCACATGGATATAAGCTATTTTTGTTGTGATGACAGCTTTCAAGATCTACTGTCGTATCAGCCTTGAAGTATATCATACAGTGTCATTAACTACAGTCACCATGGTGTCCATCACCTCAACTTACTTCCTGACTTCTTTTTGTACTTCCTGACTTCTTTCACCCATTTTCCCCACCCCCTACTCCCACCCTCAGCAACCACCCATCTGTACTCAGCCACACAAAAGAAGGAAACCATGTCATTTACGACAAAATGCGTGAATCCTGAGGGCATTATGTTAAGTGAAGCAAATCAGACAGAACAAGACAGATACTGCACCGTCTCACTTATGTGCAATCTGAAAATGCCAGACTCAGAGAAATAGAACAGATTGGTGGTTGTCAAACACTTTTAAAACTAAAATTTAAATAGGCATTATTTATTTATCCATTAATCTATTTTAAAAATACATGTTGAACCCTACTAATCAAGACTCTCGGCTAGCAACTGAAGATTCGCGGTGACGGAAAACCAGACTGGTTTTTGTCTTTGTTGCTCACGATCGAGTGGGAGAAGGTATTTAGTGAGAGCATCATGCATGGTCCGCAGATTAGATTTGTGACCTCACCTGATTTTCTTACCCTTTCGGGGATAATTATTTTTATATCAGATGAGGGAACCAGGAGAGTTTTCTATAAATATGTGCTCTGGTCTTATATCTCCTCCCATGAGTTCCTCCAGTTCTGACTGATCCATACTCCACACACATCGCAGTAGAGTGTGTGTGTGTGTGTGTGTGTGTGTGTGTGCATGCACAGAGTCCCTTGATGAGTTCTCCCTTGGGGCCCCTGCAGGAGCTGGTCCCTCTCAGGATGCCCCCCATCACCCTGTGCTCCAGGTTGTTTTGAGATGGCTTCTTCTTGAAATCAAGCTACATCACCCCAGAGATCAACCCCATTTACACTGATTCCCTCACAGTCCCAGCATCCATGCTCACTTCTATTACCATATCTGGTTTCTTGATTTTACGTGTGTGTGTGCGTGTACGCATGAGTGCCTTCATGTTCAACTCTTTCTGATCCCATGAATTATAGCCCACCAGGCCCCTCTGTCCATGGGATTCTCCAGTCAAGAATACTGGAGTGTGTTGCCATTTCCTCCTCCAGGGGATTTTCCCAGCCCAGGGATTGAACCCCCTTCTCCTGTGTCTCCTGCATTGGCAAGCAGATCCTTAACCATCATGCCACCTGAGAAGCCCTTGATTTTACTTACCTTCCCTTAAAAACAAACCTCCTTGAGAACTAGAATATCACCATGATGTTCCTAGTGCTTAAAAAGTTGAATGGCACAGAGATTACTAAATAAATTCATTAATTTTGACATTTTTAGTAACATCAGAGACAGATACCAATGTAAAGTTATTAAACCACACAACTTAATTTTAACACCGTATTTGGGCTCACAGAAGACTCTTGAGAGTCCCTTGGACTGCAAGGAGATCCAACCAGTCCATTCTGAAGGAGATCAGCCCTGGGATTTCTTTGGAAGGAATGATGCTAAAGCTGAAACTCCAGTACTTTGGCCACCTCATGTGAAGAGTTGACTCATTGGAAAAGACTCTGATGCTGGGAGGGATTGGGGGCAGGAGGAGAAGGGGACGACAGAGGATGAGATGGCTGGATGGCATCACTGACTCGATGGACGTGAGTCTCAGTGAACTCCGGGAGCTGGTGATGGACAGGGAGGCCTGGCGTGCTTCGATTCATGGGGTTGCAAAGAGTCGACACAACTGAGCGACTGATCTGATCTGATCTGATGAGATCACTGCCTATCTAGAACTACTATTGCTCTTTTCCTCAGTCTCTTACTTGTCTTTATTTGGAAATCATTGTAAGGAATTAAACTAAGGTGACTGTAAAGCACTTTATTTGCTTTTAACCACACGCATGCTGCTATTTTTACGGATGATTCGATTTGTTCTGAGACAGTCTGGTGGCAAAACCACAGTCTAAGGAGTAAAAGAAAAGGGATATTTTTGAATCATCTATGGAAGACATTTTTAAGGATCAGATGAGCCTTGCAAGGAACTGAGTGCCAGAGTGGAGTTTGCAAGTACAATTGCAGTGATCGTTGTCTCTAACAGATACTTGGAGATGGAAACATGGGGTGAGACATCAAAAGACATGCATTTCAGGGTCATTCAAAGCTATACTCCCAGGGACCCTGCACTTCTTAGATATTACCATTCTATATACATTTTTTATGAACATTTTCTTCACTGTTAAAAAGACCTCTTATAAACAGCTTGCCTTCCCTTTACTTAATGTTTTCTCAACATGCCTAAGCCATCAAAGAGGCTTCATGAAGTAACTAAATGCTTCTGCAACTTTGAATCTTGGGGGAAAAAAAAGACCCAGCATCTATTAGCCAAATGGTGAGACAGATGTTCCAGAATGGCAGTGCCCGAGGAGATGGTTAAAGTGCCAAATAGCATCTTATTGTCCCTTTAACGAAAATATCCTTGAGAAATGTACTGCGCAGATAGTTTGAAGGAAACATAGTTTATGAATAAGCAACACAAAGTTGTATTTTATATTATCTTAATAATAAGAATGATTTTCTAGAACATAGCAGGCATTCAAAGTATTGAGTGAATGAAAACCAATTACATACATGCAAAAAAAAAAAAAAAAGGATGAGATGCATGCATATAAATCAAAATGCACATGTGCCTCATTATTTCAGGATAAAGTGTGTATGTGTGTGTTTACTAAATGATGACCCCAGTTCTTTAGTTCATGAGAATTAGGGTGACATTCCAGGCTTCCCTGGTGGGTCAGATGGTAAAGAACCTGCCTGAAATCAGGTTCAATCCCTGGGTCAGGAAGATCCCCTGGAGAAGGGAATGGCTACCCTCTCCAGTAATCTTGCCTGAAGAATTCCATGGACATAGGAGCTATGTAAGCTACAGTTCATGTGGTCCCAAAGAGTTGGACATGACTGAGTGACTAACACTTTCACTTTATCTTTTTTAATTTTCTAGGACAAATGCTAATTTTTAATAGTTGATATGAAACCAGGTATTAAAAGGGACTTCCCTGAGCCAACACGTTACTTACTCTTTATCACTCTAATGAGAGAATGCATCAATGGCTGAAATGGGAAACAAATACAATAAACAGAATAGAATTTCAATAAACTTTTTGTCTGGAGAAATTTTAGTTTTAAATATCTCATGAACTTGACTCTGAACTATCCTCAGTATTAAATTAAAAACAAATCAGTCAGCAAATTAAACTGTCATAGCATGTATATTCTGACTAATTTAAGCAGACTTCCCCTATTTGGCTCCCAGTCTAAAGCTAACATTTTTGATTAAGGAAAAACAAAACACAAAGGCAAACTTTTGACATTCTTTCAGAGTTAAAGAGCAAATACTGTGCTTACCCATTACTTTTTCATTATCCTGTGTTTTGCAGGCATTTCTATACTCTTATAAGTCTTCACATAGTTCATACATCAATTAAATTGCTTGTCACAAAAACACCAAATCTTAGCATTAGAAAAAGGGGTGTAAGAGTTGGTTTCCAATTTTTCAGGTCTGTCATTTTTAGAAATTCTGTTTGTTTTTTTCTTTTAAACCCACCATCATAATTCTAATTTAGATATCCATTGGTTAAAACACATAACAACAAAGGACCCCTATGCACTGTGAGCTTTAAGCACATTGTATTAACAACATATAACAGTCACAATTTGCAGACATGTGCAGCTCAGTCAGGATCTGTGTCTGCAGCGCTGTGATGCTCTGTGAGTCTGCACATCCAGCAGCGCTCCGTGGGGCCTTGGTCCTGGACTAGCCGCCCTGGCCACAGCTATGCCTTTTCTCCATTAAGTCTCCATCCTGCCTCAGCTTATGCTTCAAAAGCAGGGGGAAGCCACTGTTTTTCAGAGGGATGGTATGGGGAGGGAGGTGGGAGGGGGGTTCAGGATTGGGAACACGTGTACACCCGTGGTGGATTCATGTTGATATATGGCAAAACCAATACAATATTGTAAAGTAATTAACCTCTAATTAAAATAAATAAATTTAAATTAAAAAAAAAGACCTTTAATTTTTTGGCATCATTAATCTTTATATTGAGCTAAAAACATCTCTCCCTCTAACTCACATATTTTGCTCCTGGTTCCTACATTTGAAACACAGACTACAACCCCAACTCTTTCACCCAATGCTGCCCAAATCGACTCAAATCTTCTCCTTGCTGAACAACTTCCGGTGGTCTCTTTTAAACTTTTCTCTAAGGTAGGATTCTAAGCATCATCCTTATTTAAGCTTCTGTTGCAAGAGCATCTGGTTTGCCAAACTCTCCATTAGATTCAAAACTAGTTTCAGATCTTGCCATAAGACTGTCCACTTCTCATTCTAGAACATTCTATCAATACACCCATCCTAAGTTCGATTTTGGAAATACCATGTCAATATTACTTCTAGTTGACACTTAAATGAAACAAAAATCTTCCCTATGGTTGGTTGATGTTACTATCATCCTGATTGCTCAGTGTTAACAGATGTCAAACTCTGTCTCCTCATTGTGCATTGCTAATAACAATTATTTTTTAACCTCAATTATAGGAAGAACTGGGTTCTAATCTTAAATCTCTCAGATTGTTGAAGATCCTAGTGACACAGAAGTAAAAATAACACACACATTTCCTGCCTGCATGGAATGTACATAAAGGTGATATCGATGACTATAACTTCTATTACTTAGAACATCCATAAATGAGTTTACTCAGCTTTCTAAAACAACCCTCAACCACAAGGATCACTATTCACATTCTGTAGATGAATGTTGTGGTGATTTTTCATTTCAGCATTTTTAAATTTTTATAATCAAAAAATTTAAAGAGGTGATTAATATGGCATTTTCTAATGGCATCAACTTTCAATTATTCACTCTGGTGGCCTGTAAATTTCTACTTTATTTGGAAGTCTTGTTTTCCTGTTCTCTGTGATTAATACAAAATAGTCTGCTCTGCTGACAGTACCTTTGTGACTTGTTAAAAATTCTCTCTTTTTATAATATGTTTTCCTTAAAAGGAGGGAAATCCTTTAAGGGCATTGTTTCTTAAGTATTTTTTGAATGCCTACTATGTCCAACTATATGCATAAAAGATATTTAAATAAATTTAAACCAAGTATTTGTTTCTTTCAGAGTAATTAAAAATAATGGCAATCCATGATGAAAATGGCAAACTATACCCATACCCTGTGCACATGAAACCTAACAGATATGACAAAAATAGGAAAACATATGAAAGATTTTAAACTGGTAAACGATAGTCATATCAAGTTAAATTACTATTTGGTTTATTGGTTTTGAAAAAAAAATGGAACTATAAATAACAAAGGCTTCTTTGTTAATGCAAAGTTGCAAACCAATATTTGAACAGTAGAAAAATCAGTAATAATAACTTATAATAGGATATCATGGAATGCACTTAAAAAACAGCAGAAACAAAGTTACTAAAAAGAGCCCACATGAGCAGAACAGATCAAGCCTGCAACCAACACCTTGTGAGGAGGTGCTTGACCTCAGGGTCATACCTTCCTCTACAGGAGTCTCGGATTCACTCTCTGTAAACTGGAAGTAACAGGGATGCTCACTTTGGAGCCTTGTTTTAGAATGTGCCCTTGAAAACTAGAGAGGACACACACAAAGTAAAAATCAGAGTAGTTTAATTTACACTGGCTGAACAGAACTTTCCACTGCATTCCAAGGAGATGATGTGAGAACCATGACGATGAACCAAGAAAGCAGGCTCAAAGTGCTTGGCCGGCCTTCTGGCACTCAGCACTCCAGGGACTTAATTATCACAATGGCATGACTTGTAGGATAATTAAATTCCTATCTCATTCTCAACAAGGCCGTCTAAACCTGCCCTCCTCCACCTTCATTATTATATATAAAATAACAGTGCTTTAGGAATAAAGCAAAACCTTTTTTTTTTTTTTTTTTTTACTTTAGGAAAGGCCTATTTGTATTTCTTCTCGTGAAGAAGGAGGTTTAAGGGAGAAGCCTGGCTGGTGACTCAGAACTCAGGCAAGGCCGCCTTGTCACCAGTGAATGGGCAATCTTCAGTAAATCAGAGAAATTAATAATGACTTTGGCGGATCAACTCAAGCCCTTGGTGGAAGGGAATGACAAATACTTGCAGAAAGCCCCAGAAGCTCTGTTGGCTATATATACGCATACCTCACTTTCCAGGCAAATTATTAAAAAAGAGTGATCTTTTAGGACTCAACTCTGATCCATTGTGGGAGCAAGAGAGACTTGATTTATGTGCTCAGGGAGTGCAATCTGTTTGGTCATGTCAGTTAACGGTAACTTTATCATATTTTTAGCAGAATTGTCACCAAGGAAAAAATTGGATTTTTAAGAAAGTAATAACTAGAGACCAATGTCATTTAAAGTGGTTCATGAGGAGACCCCATCTCTACAGATGGATGGATTCCTCTGAGCAAGCATCTGGGAACTTGGTGTTTGAATTCATCATTGTCAGGAATTGAAGCCCTCCTACCTTTATTTCCAATAGACAGGGATACAGATTTTTGTTGGCAATGAGATTTCATGACCTTAGCAACAGCTGAGTGAAATATCGTCTGCCTCCTAGAACAATCAGAATGATTTTGTTTTGTTTTGTTTCGAAGAAAAAAGATCTCTTCAAGGTTAAAGCTGGTTGAATTAGTAACTCTTCCTGAAATTCTCATCAGTAATTCTCTATGCATTTAAAAATTGTGACTGTAGTTCAATTAGTTTCAGTTACAATTTTAGGTAAGTAATGTCAATATATAAAACAAAGTTTAAAACTAAAAGAAGTAAAAGTTCAGTGTCTAATTATATAATGCAACTTAATGAAGGACTCTGGTGAATCCACTTTTGTATTAAGAACGCACAGGTGTGTTTGAAAAGAAACAAGTATAAGGTAAATCTATGGATGGCGAAGCCTGGTAGGCTGCAGTCCATGGGGTCGCTAAGAGTCGGACGCGACTGAGCAACTTCACTTTCACTTTTCACTTTCATGCATTGGAGAAGGAAATGGCAACCTACTTCAGTGTTCTTGCCTGGAGAATCCCAGGGACAGGGGAGCCTGGTGGGCTTCCATCTATGGGGTCGCACAGAGTCGGACACGACTGAAGCGACTTAGCAGCAGCAGCAGATGGACCCTGATTTTAAGCCAGGAGGATAGTTTCTAAATGTATGGTTAGGAAAAAGTACATGTGAACTAAATAAATGTACATCCTGCTTAGTGTCAACTAAACAACTAGAAGACTCAGACAAGCTCCTAAGCTACTTTCCTCTCTGTTTCTTCATAGGTAAAACTAGGATAACAGTAAAATCTATTTCATAGGATTGTGTGGATTAACTGGGTTAGTGTTCATTAAGCACTCAACTTCTACAGCTTGACATTTAAGATAAATATCTAGAAACATAAACTACTATTATTAACACACCCCATTTTTTTCTTTAGCCAATAAACTTATTATTTTTTCATGTATCTAGGAGCTTTATCTTTACTAGCCAAAAACTGGAAACAACTCAAATGTCTATCAGCAGATGAATGGATAAATGGTAGTACATTCACACCATGGACTACTACTCTGCAATAGAAAAGGAATTAACTACTGAAGCACACACACATAAAGAATCTCCAAATAATTATGGAGAGTGAGAAAAAAGCCAGACAAAAATATGTCTCTCTCTCTCTCTCTCTCTCTCTCACACACACACACACACATATAACACATGAAAGTGAAAGTGAAGTCACTTAGTTGCTCAGTCGTGTCTGACTCTTTGCAACCCCATGGACTATAGCCTACCAGGCTCCTCTGTCCATGGGATTTTCCAGGCAATAGTACTGGAGTGGATTGCCATTTCCTTCTCCAGGGGATCTTCCCAACCCAGGGATCGAACTCGAGCCTCCAGAATTGTTCAGTTTAGTTCAGTTCAGTCACTCAGTCATGTTTGATTCTTTGCAACCCCATGAATTGCAGCACTCCAGGCCTCTCTGTCCATGCACAACTCCCGGAGTTCACTCAGACTCACATCCATCGAGTCAGTGATGCCATCCAGCCATCTCATTCTCTGTCGTCCCCTTTTCCTCCTGCCCCCAATCCCTCAGAGTCTTTTCCAATGAGTCAACTCTTCGCATGAGGTGGCCAAAGTACTGGAGTTTTAGCTTTACCATCATTCCTTCCAAAGAAATCCCAGGGCTGATCTCCTTCAGAATGGACTGGTTGGATCTCCACCATTGTAGATAGACGCTTTACTGTCTGAGCCACCAGGGAAGTCCTCATATAACACATATATATGTGTGTGTGTGTATATATATATGAAACCCCTTCAATCAAGATAATGAATATACCCACCACCCTTAAACACTGCCTTGTGGACTTTGATAATCTTTCTAGCCACTCCTCTTGTGGGGCCTAGTGGTGAAGAATCTGCCTGTAATGTAGGAGACCCAGGTTCAATCCCTGGGTCTGGAAGATCCCCTGGAGGAGGAAATGGCAACCCATTCCAGTATTCTTACTTGGGAAATCCCATGGACAGAGGAGCCTGGTATGGGGTATCAGGTAGCCAGACACCATGTAGCAACTAAACAACAATAACTATACCCTTCTGGTCCCCAGGCTATCAAATAACTTACTTTGCAAACACAGTCTTCCCCACTCCACAAAGATCACTTCATTTCTCCTAGTGCTATAGTCCCACTTTCAGAAGCCTGCTGGAACACGGGGGGAGCCAGAATGCCACTGTGACCCCCACGCCTCCTAGAACCTCTGTCCCTCGAGTGTGCGCAGGACGCACAGGCCACTTCTAACTGACAATGCTGCTGTCACTCTTGAGATGATGCAGCGTTACAAGCAAGGGAGGGGGCGTTTGCAGGTGCACTGAATGAATTGACTTGACGTGATCACAAAGAATCAACTGTGGGCAGCATGACCTCTCTGCCGAGCTGTTCTTGCTTACAGAAAGCAGCAGCAACTGTGCTGCCCTGCTGGCTCTGTGGGTTGGGGGGCACACTGCCTTGTGGTGGGGGTCCCATGTGGCTTGGGCCATGGGCAGCTGTCAGGAAGTCGAGGCTTGGGTACAACCAGAAGGACCAAAGGAAACCCAAAGGAAACACAAGGAATGGAAATCTGCCAGCAAGTTTTGAGGAGGACCTAGAGCTTCACTTGAGATCTCATACCCACAGGAGCCAGGGCTGCTGTGTCAAGGGGACTGTGGGAGCTGGCAGAGTCTCGCCAAGGCTCCCAATCCACGGAATCTGAGCTCTGTACCTGCCAAGGGCATGGTGACCTGTTACACAGCAACAGAAGACAAATACAGAAGGCTTCCTGAAGTCAAGCCTAGCCCTGAGGGTACAGCTGAAACTCATTTTCCTGTCCAACACAAGTGATCATGAAATGCAGTTGGGTCCTGATATTTGCACATTGGCTCCAGTGAGCAAAGAACAGTGGCTGACTGTCTGCTGCTGCTGCTGCTGCTGCTGCTGCTGCTGTCGCTTCAGTCGTGTCCGACTCTGTGCGACCCCATAGACGGTAGCCCACCAGGCTGCCCCGTCCCTGGGATTCTCCAGGCAAGAACACTGGAGTGGGTTGCCATTTCCTTCTCCAATGCATGAAAGTGAAGTTGCTCAGTCACGTCCGACTCTTAGTGATCCCATGGACTGCAGCCCACCAGGCTCCTCCGTCCATGGGATTTTCCAGGCAAGAACACTGGAGTGGGTGCCATTGATGTACTTAATCTCACGTGTGTCTTGTGCCACTTTCACTTTTCAGCATCAGTCATTTTTTTTTTAATCCACCTTTTTGAATAAAAGGGTGCTTCCTTATGTTTGAAATAACCAAGGGTAATTTTCCCACCGTGTTGTGTATCTTGAAGGATCATCTCTCCTTTCGTTATTTTCTCCACATTTTTAAAGCCATGCCAGTGATCTCCTGTAACATACACAAATTCTCTATAGACAGATACACACACATTTATTTAATGTGTCATCCTGAATTTTGCTTTGCTGTGGTTACCACTTGGGATTGATAATAAGTTGACAAAGTCAACAATCTGATGCCACATAGCACCTAGAAGAAGGCTCGTGTTTCTTCTACGTTCTCTAGACATACACTTGATGTTTTAGGCATTTAGGAGCTACTTTAATTCCTAACACGTTAAGTACTTTTGAACTTTTTTATTCAATTGAGTGATCTAGAATTATTTAAATCTAATTTTATAGCAAAAGTCAGGAGTTACTTGCTTAACCTATTCTGTAGCACTTCACTTCAGCTTTGTGCACTATTCCTTGTAGATATACACTTTGAGATGTTTCATAATGCTCAACTTCTTTCATCATTTTAATGTGCAAATAATAGATGGAGTTTAATTTTCAAGCAGGTATTTTAATTTCAGTTCATATTATGCTGCTGGAAAATTCTGTGACTTGTTATCTGAAAATAAAATGGTATATTAGGTACTTCTGAGCTATGTGTGTCTAATTATAGCTATCCAATATTTAGCAGGGTAATTTAGTAGCAGTAATTTTACCAAAAAAGGTGGCACTTTTTAAAATAAAAAAATATGTATTATTTTCTTTGAGGGGGTCCAGAAATATGATATAGTAACAAACAGCATATAGACTCCTACAAAAGTAATACTGTGTGTACAGAGAGGATCTAACTGCAGGAAAGAGATCTTCCTTCCAGTTAGAAGACTGAAGTATTCAGAATCAAAACAGAAGGATGCAACACTATCAAGAATATAAATTCAATCAGAGGCTTAACTGATGAATTATATTTCAAGAGAAAAATGGACAAAGTGTTACTTAAAGCTCGGCCTCTCTGTATACAGTACATGTCCCTGCTAAGTCACTTCAGTTGTGTTCAACTCTTTGTGACCCTATGGACTGCAGCCCACCAGGCTCCTCTGTCCATGGGATTTTCCTGGCAAGAATATTAGAGTTTCCATGACTCCTACAGGGGATCTTCCCAGTCCAGGGATCGAACCCATGGCTCTTGCATTGGCAGGCAGGTCCTTTACCATTAGCACCACCTGGGAAGCCCCTCTATATACAGATGCAGAATCAAATCCCAGAGATAGAGTTTTGGGTGAAACAGAAAAGGACAGCTTTATTGCTTTGCAAGGCAAAAGGAGCCACACTGGGTTTCTGCCTTGAAAACTATGTGTCTCAACCCCAGACAACTTGATGAGGGTTTTAATAACAGTGGGTCAAATGTGGGGTCTGACCCGATCAAGGAAGGTGGTCTGTCTCCTAATTTTGGTGACCTTCTCTGATCCTTTTAAATTTTGCCTTGGGTAGTTTCTTGGCGGCTCCTCTGCTGTTTGGCAACTGTTTGAATCTGCCCTTTGGAACTCAGGGGAGGTCATAGAGGCTGGAGTCTTGCCTACAAGAAAGGGGACAAAAAGATCTCTGTGCCCAAGAGCCCCTTAGGTAGAATGGTTCAGCTATTGAGTTTGTCATGCATGAGATTCTCTTACAGATATTAGGGGAAAACAAACAAACAACAACAACAAATAAATGAGAGAAGAGACCAGTATTAAGATTCCAGAACCTGTGTTACAAGTAGTGTAATCTAAATTAGAAAGCATTAAATAGTAAACTTAAAGTAATATACTCTGAGCACACATTTAAATTTCAATACAAACATTTGCTAAGTAATTAGCAAGATTCTAAAAGAAATCAAAACAAAAAATCAGAAACTATGTCACCCACGATATATACCTGGTTATAATGTGATTACACCAAAATGTGATCCACTGGAGGAGGGAATGGCAAACCACTCCAGTATACTAGTTGTGAGAACCCCATGAACTGTATAAAAAAGGCAAAAAGATATGACACTGAAAGATGAGCCCCACCCCCACCCCCAACCCACCCCTTAGGTTGGAAGTTGTCCAAAATGTTACTGGGGAAGAGTGGAGAAAAACTACTAACAGCTCCAAAAAGAATGAAGTGGCCAGGCCAAAGAAACGATGCTCAGTGGATCTGTCTGGTGATGAAAGTAAAATCTGATGCTGGAAAGAATAGTTTTTGCAGAGAAACCTGAAATGTTAGGTCCATGAATCAAAATAAGTTGGACGTGGTCAAGCAGGAGATGGCAAGAGTAAACCTTGACATCTTAGCAATCAATGAACTAAAATGGATGGGAATCAGATCAGATTAGTCGCTCAGTTGTGTCCGACTCTTTGCGACCCCATGAATCGCAGCACGCCAGGCCTCCCTGTCCATCACCAACTCCCGGAGTTCACTCAGACTCACGTCCATCGAGTCAGTGATGCCATCCAGCCATCTCATCCTCTGTCATCCCCTTCTCCTCCTGACCTCAATGCCTCCCAGCATCAGAGTCTTTTCCAATGAGTCAACTCTTCGCATGAAGTAGCCAAAGTACTGGAGTTTTACCTTTAGCATCACTCCTTCCAAAGAAATCCCAGGGCTGATCTCCTTCAGAATGGACTGGTTGCATCTCCTTGCAGTCCAATGGACTTTCAAGAGTCTTCTCCAACACCACAGTTCAAAAGCATCGATACTTTGGCGCTCAGCCTTCTTCACAGTCCAACTCTCACATCCATACATGACCACTGGAAAAACCATAGGCTTGACTAGACGGACCTTTGTTGGAAAAGTAATGTCTCTGCTTTTGAATATGCTATCTAGGTTGTTCATAACTTTCCTTCCAAGGTGTAAGCGTTTTTTTAATTTCATGGCTGCAGTCACTATCTGTAATGATTTTGGAGCCCAGAAAAATAAAGTCTGACACTGTTTCCACTGTTTGCCCATCTATTTCCCCTGAAGTGATGGGACTGAATGCCATGATCTTTGTTTTCTGAATGTTGAGCTTTAAGCCAACTTTTTCACTCTCCACTTTCACTTTCATCAAGGCTTTTGAGTTCCTCTTCACTTTCTGCCATAAGGGTGGTGTCATCTGCATATCTGAGGTTATTGATATTTCTCCCGGTAATCTTGATTCCAGCTTGCGTTTCTTCCAGTCCAGCGTTTCTCATGATGTACTCTGCATATAAGTTAAATAAACAGGGTGACAATATACAGCTTTGACGAACTCCTTTTCCTATTTGGAACCAGTCTGTTGTTCCATGTCCAGTTCCAACTGTTGCTTCCTGACCTGCATACAAATTTCTCAAGGCTGCGCTTTGTTGGAGCAGCCATGAAGAGATACCCCATGCCCAAGGTAAGAGAAACCCAAGTAAGATGGTAGGTGTTGCAAAAGGGCATCAGAGGGCAAACACACTGAAACCATACTCACAGAAAACTAGTCAGTCTAATCACACTAGGACCACAGCCTTGTCTAACTCAATGAAAATGGATGGGAATGGGCGAATTTAATTCAGATGACTATATGTCTACTACTGTGGGCAAGGATCCTGTAGAAGAAATGAAGTAGCCCTGATAGTTAACAAAAGAGTCCAACATGTAGTACTTGGGTGCAACCTCAAAAATGACAGAATGATCTCTGTTCATTTCCAAGACAAACAATTCAGCATCACAGTAATCCAAGTCTATGTCCCAATCACCAATGCTGAAGAAGCTGAAGTTTATCAGTTCTATGAAGACATACAGGAGTTTCTAGAACTAATACCAAAAAAAGATATCTTATTCATCACAGGGGATTAGAATGCAAAAGTAGGAAGTCAAGAGATACCTGGAATAAAAGGCACATCTGGCCTTAAGAGTTCAAAATGAAGCAGGGCAAAGGCTAACAGAATTCTGTCAAGAGAGCACACTGGTTGTAGCAAACACCCTTTTCCACAATACAAGAGATGACTTTAAACATGGACATCAGCAAATGGTCAATACCGGAATCAGATTGATTACATTCTTTGTAGCCAAAGATGGAGAAGCTGTATATAGTTAGCATAAATAAGACCTGGAGCTGACTGTGGCTCAGATCATCCATCTCTTATAGCAAATTTCAGACTTAAATTAGAGAAAATGGGGGAAACTACTACGCAACTCAGGTATGACTTAAATCAAATCCCCTATGAATATACAGTGGAGGTGATGAATAGATTTATGGGATTAGATCAAGTAAACAGAGTGTCTGAAGAACTATGGGCAGAGATTTGTAATACAGTACAGGAAGCAGTAAGCAAAACCATCCCAATGAAAATGAAATGCAAGAAGACCAAGTGATTGTCTGAGGATTGTTTTTATAAATAGCCGAGAATGGAAAATTATGAACACTTCTTGGCAGGAAAGCTATGAAAAACCTAAACAGTGCTAAAATGCAAAGACATCTCTTTGCCAACAAAGGTGGGTATAGTCAAAGCTATGATCTTTCCAGTAGTCATGTACAGATGTGAGAGCTGGACAATAAAGAAGGCAGAGTGCTGAAGAATTGATGCTTTCAAACTGTGGTGCTGGAGAAGTTTCTTGAGAGTCCCTTGGGAAAAAAAGGAGATCAAACCACTCAATCTTAAAGGAAAACAACCCTGAATACTCTTTGGAAGGACTGATGCTGAAGCTGAAGCTCAAATAGTTTGGCCACCCAATATGAAGATATGTAAATGACCCCGATGCTGGGAAAGGTTGAGAGAAGGAGAAGGGGGCAACAGAGGATGAGGTGGTTGGATGTTATCATGGACTCAATGGACATGAGTTTGAGCAAGCTCCAGGAGACAGTGAAGGATGGGGAAGCCTGGCATGCTGCAGTCCATGGGGTGGCAAAGAACTGGACACAACTGAGCAACAGAACAACAAACTTTTGTATCCTTCCAGTAAAAGTGAAAATGCTATGACTATGTAAATAGGTGTGATTCATAAATAGGTATGAGTCATAATAAATATTTGATCATTCATATTTCTGAGACAGAGCTCCTAAAGCCTTTGGAATTTCCTACATAATGATTGCAACAAAGATGTCCTTTGTTTATATTAATGGAGTTGCTTTGGAATACACCTAAGGTTGGGGGCTGGTTCCCAGAGGACCAGTCATGTGATTAGAGGATTGGACCTTTCAGTCCTACCCCCTGACCTGGAGTGCAGAGGGGCTGAATCAATCACCAATAATTAAAATCAATCACACTGATACAGTGAAGACTCTGTGAAAATCCAAGAGAACAGGATCCAGAGAGTTTCTTTGTTGGTGAGCATGGGGCTACTGAGAGAGAAGCCCCAGAGAGGCCATGCAAGCTCCTTGTACTTTCCCTACACCCTGCCCTTCTCATTCTTCCATCTCGTTGTTGCCAAGTCCTATTCTTTTTACAATAAACTGGTAAACCAATAAGCACAATGTTTTAAGTTCTGTAAGCTGTTCTAGCAAATCAATCAAATCCAAGGACAGGGTCATGGAAACGTCTGATCTGTAGCCCACCAGAAGATCAGGAGACAGCCTGGACTTGCTATTGGTGTCAAAGAGATAGGGTGGGGGGCTCTCTTGAAGGATTGAGCCCTCAACCTGTGGGATCTGATTCTGTCTCCATGTAGACAGTGTAGGGGCTGAGTCAGATTGTAGAACATCATAGTGTTGGAGAAGTGTTTAGACTGGATATAGGTGGGAGGGTTCCACTATATAGGAAATGCTGACCAGAGGCATTAACAGGAAAAATTAGGTCACTGAAAATTTGAATTTTAGTAAATTGATCCAAACAAATTTTTCATAGGTAATGGCAGTTAATTAAATTTTGTTTATACTTACTAAAATACTAGAGAAGGTAGGACAGCGTGAACTACCTGCATTTTGAACTTCATTATTTGCATTTATGGGCTTCCCTGGTACCTCAGAAGGTAAAGAATCTGCCTGCAATGTGGGAGACTTGGGTTTGATCCCTGGGTTGGGACGATCCCATTGAGAAGGAAATGGCAACCCACTCCAGTATTCCTTTCTGGGAAATCCCATGGACAGGGGAGCCTGGTGGGCTACAGCCCATGGGGTCGCACACAGCAGCTTTGAATGCAACATGTACTACAATTTTTAAAGACTAATTTTTAACCAAAATATTTTTTTTTTTTACCTAAAATGTTCATAAATTAGTATACTGTATTGGTGTTTTTCTTTCTGGCTTACTTGAGATGATTTGGGAGAATGGTATTGAAACATGTATAATATCGTATGTGAAATGAATCGCCAGACCAGGTTCAATGCATGGTACAAGATGGTCGGGGCTGGTGCACTGGGATGACCCAGAGGGGTGGTATGGGGAGGAAGGTGGGAGGGGGTTCAGGATTGGGAACACGTGTACACCTGTGGTGGATTCATGTTGATGTATGGAAAAATCCACACAATATTGTAAAGTAATTAGCCTCCAATTAAAATAAATAAATTCATATTAAAAAAAAAAAAAAAAGTGTTCATAAGGCAGAAATGAAATTAGGTAAAATAATTGTTTGAGAGCAAAAAACAATATTAAATGACTCACATTTAGTTTAGTCTCAGGCACATATCAGCAATTCTGCACATGAACAGGGACCGTGACTACATAACTACCACAAAGCTAAGGTTCTTCTGGGTCATCTACAGCTCCACTGACATGCAGCATCACCTGAGTCAGAACTCTTCGGAAGGGCTCCGCGCAGGCTAACAGGACAGTAGAACAGAGAGGAGAGGCAGTGGGCTGCCATTCCCTTCTCAGGATGGCCTCTGCAGGACATGCTTATTGTAGGATTTGCGTGTTTCTTAGGAGGTTATGAATTGAAAGCTCTGTCACTTTTCCTCATCTAGTTTATTCTGGGCCCCCAATCATTTGTCATAAAATCTGACTTTGCCAATCATTTCCATGTAATTTCACGTATTTCAGAATTTACTCTTCTGGTTTCTCATGAGACTCAGAATCTTCATTAGCTTGGCAAATATTAGCAGACCAACTAAGCGCCTCTCACAGATATTTTTGACCAAATGCCAATTACCATTTTCTTTGTGTCTCTACAGTGTGCTTTCCCCACTTCTTTTCCCAGTTATGATCCAGCAACCCCACTGCTGGGCATACACACTGAGGAAACCAGAAGGGAAAGAGACACGTGTACCCCAATGTTCATCGCAGCACTGTTTATAATAGCCAAGACATGGAAGCAACCTAGATGTCCATCAGCAGATGAATGGATAAGAAAGCTGTGGTACATATACACAATGGAGTATTACTCAGCCATTAAAAAGAACACATTTGAATCAGTTCTAATGAGGTGGATGGAACTGGAGCCTATTATACAGAGTGAAGTAAGCCAGAAGGAAAAACATAAATACAGTATACTAACGCATATATATGGAATTTAGAAAGATGGTAACAATAACCCGGTGTACGAGACAGCAAAAGAGACACTGATGTATAGAACAGTCTTATGGACTCTGTGGGAGAGGGAGAGGGTGGGAAGATTTGGGAGAATGGCAATGAAACATGTAAAATATCATGTAGGAAACGAGTTGCCAGTCCAGGTTCGATGCATGATGCTGGATGCTTGGGGCTGGTGCACTGGGACGGCCCAGAGGGATGGTATGGGGAGGGAGGAGGGAGGAGGGTTCGGGATGGGGAACACATGTATACCTGTGGTGGATTCATTTTGATATTTGGCAAAACTAATACAATTATGTAAAGTTTAAAAATAAAAGTAGGGAAAAAAAAATAAAATCTGCCTTGAGTAAAACAAATTCTAGAAACTTCCACTTCAACTTGGAGTTTCACTCCTACTTCTACATAGACCCTGTGCCTCTCTTATATGCTCTGTTTGTTTTTATAATTTGAAGATATTTCTTTTTCCCTGTCCCCCATTCTTTCTCAGTGCAAGACTTAGCATCCTGGTATGTGATGGCAGTTCTCTTTCTTCATTTTAATGGGAAGTAGCAGTCCTAGCTGATCTATGATAATGGACTTGAACCCTCCTTTCATCCATTCCCTTGAGATAAACTTGGTGGCATGTGGTCTTAGCCCTTAACATAGAGGAGCAAGTATACCAGCTAAATGCACAATATAACCGAGGATTAAGTAAGGGGCAGAAAAACCTAGACTAGTAAAGAGGTTTCCCTTAGAAGATGAGAGATTAAATTCATTTAAAGGAAGAATAAGACTGGGAATGGTCAGTGAGAAAAAGATAGAAAAGAACAACAAAACAGAAGCATAGGATGTCCATACACGAGCAGAGTGGAGGCCAACTGAGTGAACACTCTGTAGAGATGTTGGTCAATCAAGTGGAAAGAGGTGCAATGTAGCAGAATGACATCAAAGAAAGAGTTTGCATTGTGCAGAGCCCTTGTTAAAGACTAGAGCACAGTCCCTTGGTCATGGTAACTGGCGGTTTACTCTCATCTACATCATAGTCCATATAATAAGTAAAGGCGCAGCTCAAAGGTTGGAATGATGGCTTTGGCAGACATTCCTATCTATGATGCAGAGGAGTTCATTTAATGTTCCATGTGGAAAAAGAAAAGTGACCCCTGAGACTGCCTGCAGTCTGCAAGTCAAGGCAGTTGACTTGGCTTACCAGAAAAGTCCTGAAGAGAGATTGGCTTTAGTGAGGCTGTGAACTGGTGACCGGAGGACCTGGATAAGCAACACACGGCTTCAGAGCAAGTTTTATGCAGCTCTTATAAAAATATTTGTGAAGGATAGTATTTTTTAAGACATATTTTAATGAAAGGGGTTATGTTCTATAACAGTGTCAATATATTTGTATTCTTATGTTCTCAGGTCATAAATTTCAAGGTCTGCTGTATAGGTCAGAGAAGGCAATGGCACCCCACTCCAATACTCTTGCCTGGAAAATCCCATGGGCGGAAGAGCCTTGTAGGCTGCAGTCCATGGGGTCGCTAAGAGTTGGACACGACTGAGCGACTTCACTTTCACTTTTCACTTGCATGCATTGGAGAAGGAAATGGCAACCCACTCAAGTATTCTTACCTGCAGAATCCCAGGGATGGGGGAGCCTGGTGGGCTGCCATCTATGCCATCGCACAGAGTCAGACACGACTGAAGTGACTTAGTAGCAGTAGCAGCTCTATAGGTAAATTATGTAGATTTTTACACTTTTCTTCACAAAGGCTCCAAATGCAAGAACTAAAAAATAATAGGTATATCTCAGGATAGAATCAGTTATGGATTTAATGTACTCCATTTTGGTTTGCATGATTGTTTTTCCATGTACTGTCTTACTCTCTCCTGTTTGTCACCTTTGACCACACTCTTTCTCTCAACATGGTGACTGATATTTACTGTTTAAAAAATCATGATCATAGGCATTCTGTTGTTGTTGTTCATTTGCTAAGTTACGTCAGACTGTTTACAACCCCACGGATGACAGTACACCAGGCTTCCCTGTTCTTTACTATCTCCTGGAATTTGGTCAAACTCATGTCCATTGAGTCAGTAATGCCATCCAACCATCTCATCTTCTGTCATCCCCTTCTCCTCCTGCCTTCAATCTTTCCCTTCATTAGGCACTTTTCCAATGAGTTGTCTCCTTGCATCAGGTGGCCAAAGTATTGGCCTGTGAGTATCATTTAATAGTTTGTAAAAGACCAACCAAATAGATCCCAAACCTTATGAAAGACTAAAAACTTGTATCATGAAATTGATGTCGAAGATACTCTTTAGATTTGAAAAATGAATACGTTATTTCACTATTTATCAATACATTGTTTTCAAAAGGAAATAGAGTATAAAATTATCTCAAAGAAAAAGAAATTTACTTTAGTCATTTCTTAAATAATAAATGAGCATAGTAAAAGGAATATGTTTCAACTTAAATATCAATGAATCTTGCTTCATTTGTCTTACTATGGTAATTATGATTTATACAAATTAACACAGGAAGAAAATTTAGGTATGGTACAATTATGGATTTCATGAAAGATGAATGTTTTCCATTTACAATAAGATTTCTGGGGAACTAATTTATAACAAGATGTATTATGATATTTAATTTTCCTAAGATGAACCTGGTCATTATTTTATAAAGGAGAATATTTGAAGTGACAATTCAGTTTCTCAACAATGGCATGCACCATTTTGTCCTAAAATCTCTTTAATGGCTGGCTTTTTTTTTTTTTTAACTGATAATACAGACATAAAAAGTAGAACATTCCAAATTTTCGCCCCACCTACCAAAAATCACCACTATTTAGCTATTTCTTTTTGAATCAACATGTATAATACACTTGATTTGCACTCTAATTAACATGCTATCTTAAGGGAAAAAAGAGAAAACAACAAAACATAACTGATTACTGGGCACTGTGGTTATCTTTTGTTAGTTGTTCCCTGGAAACATAATCCTTTGGGCTCTTCACAGCAATCATTAATTAACTATAAGTCAAGCAAGGGGAGTGTGGCCAGGCTACTTCATGCTCTGTGCACTGGACCAGGAAAACATCTGTAGAAAATAAAGCTTTATGTGATAGTGGAACTATAAAGGAAGAGGGAAGAGAAAAGACTAAAACATAAAGAAGAGAGAATAAGAGGATGACAAAAGTCAAGGAAATGAACAAGAAAGCAATCACACTGCATAAAAATAATATCTAAGCATGAGAGTGAGGGCGTCCTAGGGTGGGGACAGCGAAAGCGTGAAAATCTGGTCACATGGAAGGCTGAGATATCAGTGGAGTCAAAACTGGCAGGTAGGAAGAAGTGAGCTGGAGAGAAAGCAGAGAGAAGAATTCATCAGGTTTAGACAATGGAGGGATGGTAACCACTGCAGAGTTAAGTCCTCTGGGACAGCAGTGATGATAGCTGAGGCCAACTGGAGGGACCATCATAGGAAAGGAGTTCTGGAGACTGGGCACCATGGCTTTCAGGAAAGTCAGCTGCATGTCCACTGAAGTCACCAAGAACTGGGAAATATGGAGTGTGTCTCTACACCAGGTCAAGTCACTGAGGATGAGGTGGGATGGGCCCGACGTTGACAGGTGGCAAGGACACTGCAGTCGGTGGATGCTGTAAGCTGGTGGCCTGGGAAGCCAAGGGGAGGGCTGTTTGGCAAGGAGAAGGGTCTGAGGTCAGGAGGTGGAGCAGAGAGGACATCTGCTCCACCTCCAGGCAGGCAGAGGACAGTGAGATGACAGAGGACCACTGACAGGTCCCGTGGGCTAAGCAGGAAGTGGTAGGAGACTCAGAAAGTGGGAGGGTACAGGGGGTGTAGAAATTGCTGCAGACAACTGACAAGGAATTCCAGAAAACACAGGAGACAGTCCCAGCGACTGAAGAAGGGTCAGGACAGGAGACAGAACAGGGGGTACTCAGAGCATCAGAAGGGTGAGGGACCCACAGAGTCCCCTGCTTAAGGGAGGTCACTGGATGGCTGTAAGGAGTATAAGGGTAGTCCAGGTGGGTTCATGATGCTGGTGGTGAGGCTGTGAGTTGGTAGGTGTGAAGCAGTGGTCACTGGACACTGTCAGCTTTGTCTCCTCCAAGTGCACTGCTCCAGCTGCTCCACTCTCTACAGACCATCAGGGCTTGACTCTCACCTGGTGGCTCCTCCTTGAGCATCCATGCACGCATGCTAAGTCGCTTCAGTAGTGTCTGACTCTTTGTGACCCTATGAACCATATCTCACCAGGCTCCTCTGTCCATGGGATTCTCCAGGCAAGAATACTGGAGTGACTTACTGTGCCCTCTTCCAGGGGATCTTCTTGATCCAGGGATTGAACCCATGTCTCTTATGTCCTGCATTGATAGGCCAGTTCTTTACCACTGGCGCCACCTGGGAAGCCCCCCTTTGAGCATCCAAGCAGGATCTTATTCCTCTCATTTAAAATCTCTCTCTATGCCATGTCTCCTTGCTAGGTATTGCCTTATCTCTTCACACACCTTTACAGAAAACTGTCCAAATAGTGTCCTGTGCTCCCTGTCTCCTCCAGGGGCTCTCACATCAGCCTGCCAGGCACGCACACCCGCCATTCAGCTATTAATATAACTGTTCTCCTCAGCATCAACCATCTCCATGTCGTTCAACCCAAAGCTCATCTTTGTGACCTCATCATTCTTTATCTATTGGGATGTTTGGGATCAGTGGTTGTGTCCTTGTCCCTCAACTTCAAGGATATTTCTCTGCTTGCTTCCTTCTTTTTTAGTGGTTTCCCTTTTTCAGATATTTTTCTTTTTCTCTTTGCTAGTCCTTCCTTTTAAGAGCTCAGTCTTGAAGCTCAAGAATAAGACAGCACTCTTTTCCTTGATCTCTTCTGCCCTGCTTACTACTACTTCTCACCTCACACCTATTCCTTGTAACTTGCCATGTGATTTATTTAAGATATCTACTTTCTATCTTCTCCATGGACAATGTCAGCTCCACAATGGTAAAGATATTGGTCTATTTTGTTCATTGATCTTTCCCAACCATCAATATCTGTGCCTGGTAAATGGATGCAGAGTCAACATTTATGGGAGAAGCGATTCCACTCCTGCACATAGATCCAGACAAAATTATAATTCAAAAATATACATGCACCCCATGTTCATAGCAGCACTAGTCGCAATGTCAAGACACAGAAACAACCTAAATGTCCATTAATGGAGGAATGGATAAAGATGTGGTACAAATATACAGTGGAATATTACTCAGCCATAAGAAGGAATGAAATAATGCCATTTGCAGCAACATGGGTGGGCCTAGACATTCTCACACTAAGTGAAGTAAATCAAGAAGAGAAAGTCAGATACTATATAATGTCATTTACATGCAGAATCTAAAATATGACGCAAATGAACTTATCTACAAAACAGAAACACAGACTCAAAGACTCACAGACACAGAGAACAGACTTGCGGTTGCCAAGGAGGAGGGGTTGACTGGGAGTTTGGGATTAATAGATGCAAACTATGATACATAGAATGGATATACAACAAGGCCCTACTGTATAGCACAGGGGACTGTTAGCATATTCAGTATCTTGTGACAAGTCATAATGGAAAAATATAAAAAAGAATATATAATGTATATGTGTGTATAACTGATTTACTTTGCCGTACAACTCGGTTGGTAAAGAATCCACCTGCAATGGAGGAGACCCTGGTTCAATTCCTGGGTCAGGAAGATCCTCTAGAGAAGGGATAGGCTACCCACCCGGTATTCTTGGCCTTCCCTTGTGGCTCAGCTGGTAAAGAATCCGCCTGCCATGTGGGAGACCTGGGTTCAATCTCTGGGTTAGGAAGACCCCCTGGAGAAGGGAAAGTCTACCCACTCCATTATTTTGGCCTGGAGAATTCCATGGACTGTGTAGTTTATGGGGTGGCAAAGAGTCGGACACGACTGAGCAACTTTCACTTTCACAACAAAGATTAACATTATAAATCAACTATAGGTCGACAAAAAATAAAATGAAAAACACTATACACATTCACTAAATAGACCTTGAAAAAATATTTACAGAAGGAAGGAGTAAAAATGAGATAAGGAGAGGGCACTTATCACAAAGCAGGAGGTACAGGGACACTGTGAACACCATTCTTGAACACTTCAGGCTGACTTGCCCTGACCTGGTGGATTACAAAGTAGGCAGTGAGAGCCTCAGAAACTGATAAGCATCACTGCCTAAAACTTGACCACATTCAATTGGTCCTCCCAACTATATAATATTCTATATTTTCAGAAAATATAAGAAAAGGAAGCATGTCAACTGACAGTGGGAAGAAATCGACCTTGTTTTCTGCAGTCCCTTTGTCTAAACCAGCTCTTTACCATCTGAACCACCAGGGAATCCCATAGTATGATTCAGTCTCACTCAATAATTTGGTTACATCAGGAGAATAAACTAAATTTGCTCACTTCCTTATGTATTTATTTACTTATTTTCAAAGAAAAGCCTTATCTTTTTCATCTTTATCTTCCTTAATATTTTCTCTGCCAAATATCAGTTTATTTTAAATTAACTAGCATAAGTAAAAACAATTAAATTATCTTCTCTAATTAGGAAAAAAACCTAAATTAAAAAAGAAGGCAATGCTAATACTTGGGAACACTTAAAAACTTCAAAACATTAAATCAATAATCCTTTTATAATAAAACTTTAGTAGGATGCATTGCATCTTTTTTTTTTTTTTTGTAATTTTCTTTGAGATAAATGATTTTCCTTTGAATACCTCAATTTGCCTTGAAATTGCAGTTAAGGGATAAAAGTCTTATACTTCTAGGGGCTTTTCATGCAGATACTGAAGATTATCAAAATAGTAAATCTCTGAAATTACCTGTGGAATTCATAATTGCACAAATTTTAAGATATAGATAAGGCATCCTCATTTCACTGCACAGTTTTAATGGCAGTTTCACCTCTGCACGAAGCTGTTCAACCTCTCTCCACTACAATTCCCTGCTCTAAGTTTGTCAGTCAGACCCTCAGACTTTAAGATACAGAATCTGGACGTAGTAGAAGAGAGGATGTGGGAGAGAAGGAGCCACGAGGGACAGAGTGAGAGCAGGGAGCACAGAGAGAGAAGTATCAGGCTGGGGAGAGGACTGAGGAGGAAGAGCAATATTTCAGAAAGGTAGCGCAGGAAGTGCAGAGAAGAGATGTCATGATGAAGACCAAAGTTCAGGTCAACACTGTTCATCATATTAGAAGGTAGAAAGTGTTAGTCACTCAGTTGTGTCCACCTCTTTGTGGACACAACTTTGTAGTCTTTATGACCCCATGGACTGTACCCTGCCAGGCTCCTCTGTCCATAGAATTCTCCAGGCAAGAATACAGGAGTGGGTTGCCATTTCCTTCTCCAGAGGATCTTCCCAACCTGGGGATTGAACTCAGGTCTCTTGTATTGCAGGTAGATTCTTTACCATCTGAGGCACCAGGAAGGCCATTACAGTTACTAAATATTTCCAAAACGGAAATCTTTATAATGTGATATCCAGTAGAAAATAGCACAAGTTCCTACAAAATATACAGTCATACATACACCTAGATATTTATAAGGAAACACACAATCACATACATATTCAGAGAGAGAAAAAATGGAACAGTCCAAAAGCAAAGAGTATTTATCACCTACCATTGAAGCTTTATTTTTAAAATATAATCTCTATTTTCAAAATTTACTAATGAATTATTTTCAATAAAGCAAAATATTTTAAAAGGTCTAATGGGCATGGCAAATATATTTATAAAAGAAGAAATAATCATTTATTATATTACAGTAAAATCCTTATTTGCAAAAATTAAAGTCCATGTATTTAAAATAAAAGTCAGCATTCAAAAATGAAGATCATGGCATCCAGTCCCATCACCTTATGCAAATAGATAGGGAAAAGTGGAAATTTTCTTGGGCTCCAAAATCACTGTAGATGGTGACTGCAGTCACAGAATTAAAAGATGCTTGCTCCTTGGAAGGAAAGCTATGAGAAACCTAGAAAGCATATTAAAAAGTAAAGACATCATTTTGCCAACAAAGTTTGATATAGTAAAGGCTGTGTAAAAGCAGTTATGTACAAATGTGAGAGTTGGACCAGAAAGAAGGCTGAACGCCGAACAATTGTGGCTTTTGAGCTGTGGCATTGGAGAAGACTCTTGAGAGTCCCTGGGACCGCAAGACTAAACCAGTCAGTCCTAAAGGAAATCAGTCCTGAATATTCATTAGAAGGACTGGAGCTGAAGCTCCAAATCTTTGGCCACCTGATGCAAAGAGTCAACTCAATGGAAAAGACTCTGATGCTGGACAAGATTGAGGACAAGAGGAGAAAGGGGCAGCAGAGGATGAGATGGTTAGATAGCATCACTGACTCAATGGACATGAATTTGAGCAAACTCTGTGAGATAGTGAAGGAGAGGAAAGCCTAGTGCGCTGCAGTCCATGGAGTCACAAAGAGTTTGACATGACTTAGTGACTGAACGATAACAAATATATATTTATATGAAGAGAGAGAGAAAGAGAGAAACAGTCATATCCCAACCCTTTACTTGCTGGTTTGGAAAGCAAAACAAAATAAATGCATACAGTATGAAGAAAAAACATTTAAATCTCAGGAATTATATCTTCAGGGAGCTATGAACTGGCCTGTGAAGTGTAAGGCTGACATGTTGAGAAATTTATTTTTGAATTGCCGTTTTGCCTCTATAGACGTTAATGAGTTTAACAGAAGTATCGATTAATTGAGTTCTAGTTGGTGTAATGCTGGATGACTGAGTATGCCAGTTCTTATGATAGTTTACTGTTTGAAACATGGGTTTAATTTTCCTGATTTCATTAGTCATAACTGCTATGCACCATATAATGATGTGACCATTTTCTTCTCATCACAGGGTCTCATCTTAATGGCTCATGCAGTATTAAATTCCAGTCTGTTGAACTGGAGCACAGCTGTGCTTTCTGTAGAATGCTTCCTCATGGTGCTTTATGAAGACTTCACTTTCTTAGAGTTTAGCTCCATTTATTATTGCTTTGGGGAAAAGTTGTCTGGTTTTCTGGCTTTCTCATCTATAGAACCTATCTTTTTATTTAGTAGGTTCATAATACAAGTGTATACTTCTTCCATTTTTTCTTTCTTTCTTATTGTTTTTCCCTTCTTGTTTTTTGTGTGTGTGTGTGTGTGTGTGTGTGTGTTTAATTAGGAAAGCATGATAAAACATCTACAAGAGATTTGGAAAATACAGAATAAAGTTACATATAGTGCCACTGTACACTACAATTATTTTCAAGTAGATAAATTAAGATAGAATTTTTTTTGTTTTTGTTTTTTATTTTGTTTTATTTTTTTAATTTTATTTTATATTTTTAAACTTTACATAATTGTATTAGCTTTGCCAAATATAAAAATGAATCCGTCACCGGTATACATGTGTTCCCCATCCTGAACCCTCCTCCCTCCTCCCTCCCCATACCATCCCTCTGGGTCGTCCCAGTGCTCTAGCCCCAAGCATCCAGTATCGTGCATCGAACCTGGACTGGCATCTCGTTTCATACATGATATTTTACATGTTTCAATGCCATTCTCCCAAATCTTCCCACCCTCTCCCAAATTTTAATATCAAACTATCAAAAATTACAGAATGAATAGATAGAAAAGTAGAAGGATATAGTTGACTTGAAAACACTATGAACCAATTCAACATAATTAAGATTTACACAGTTTTCACTCACCAGCAGGGTATGAATCCTATTCAAGTTCCCACAGACTATAAATCAGGAGATGCTGGAACACACCCAGGGACATGACATCTCAACATTCTCCAACATGTACATCATTCCCACCATCCTATTAACATGCTGTCCTAACAGTCCCTTCTGTGTAAGGATGAGAACCACGTCAAGACCAAATGTGATTTCACCACTACACACTCAGAAATAGCCGATTATTGTGTCACTGGGCTGAGTGTGGTCAACCGTATTGTAATTGACCTCTCTCTGAAGTCCCTCTCCACATCGGAGTAACCAGTTATGCATTGATAAACTCAGCAATGCCTACTGAGTAATGAAACATGGGTAGAAAGTGCATGTCATTTCCCAGCAGTCTTTCAGCACGAGAGTTGGATTTGTCTTGTCTTCTCCTCTACTTGGACACCAAGCACATTGTATCCAGGCTGCACCACTGGGCGGGGCTCTGAGGGAAGCTGGGGAGCAGAGGAGGGGACAGAGTCCCCGCTGAGCCACACAGACACACATCTAGGGAGAAACCCCTGTAGCTACCTGGACATGGAGGCAGTTTGTTAATGCAGCATCCCCCAGCTGTCCTGACATCTGTGAAGAATCAGGTGGTATTCAGAAGTGTTTTCTTTACATGGAGAGAAGTCTATTTTAAAGTTGTGGTAATGATTAGAAAAGTATATGCAGAGCTTCCTGTGTTCCCTCCCTACAGGAAAAAAGTTAAATGACAAAGACACAGTTCCTGCCTCAGGGTTGTCTAAGTGTCAGAAGATGGGATTGAGAGAGTTAATTCCTAGGCAGGTTGATAAGAAGTCCAGGGTCCCTGAGGGGGAGATGCTGCTGCTGCTAAGTCGCTTCAGTCATGTCTGACTCTGTGCGACCCCATAGATGGCAGCCCATGAGGCTCCCCCGTCCCTGGGATTCTCTAGGCAAGAAGACTGGAGTGGGTTGCCATTTGGGGGGAGATAGAGGTCTGGAATTCTGAAGGAGGAGGAAAGGACAAATGTCTCTTTTTTTCTCTACATGCCTTAGTCTTAGTCACATAACTGATTACACAACAACACAACTCAGCTTAATCTCTGTACTAAAGATTATATAACAACAGTGTATCCTGCTTGAGGACAGTTTCTCCTTCTTGAAAACATTCTGACTAATCTTGTTATCTTAAAATGTACTTTATGGGAGTGGGTCTAGTAAGATCTTTCTATGGTTAGTTGTAATCCTGTCATCTTAAAATGTAAATTGTGGGAGAGGGTCTAGTAAGATCTTTACAACCTTGAGACATTATTTTGATTTATTTCAATAACGAATTAAAAAAGTATATAACTCCCTTGCTAACACTAGCAAGGGGGCACTCTCCGCCCCCTTCTGATGTCTATCTCAGAAGCATTCTCTGTCCCTTTTTCACTTTAATAAAACTCTGCTATGCAAAAGCTCTTGAGCGATCAAGCCTGGTCCCTGGTCCCAAAGCTAAATCTTATTCTTCGGAGATCACGGATCCGACACCATTCACCATGAGCTACCAAGATCATTACATAAACTTGGTGAACACTGTGCCAAAATCATTCCAGAGCTGTACAGTAGGACCTTGTTGGTTATCCCTTTTAAATACAGCAGCTTATACATGTTGATTCCAAACTATTTGTCCCCTGGCAACCATAAGTTCTTTCTCTAAGTCTATGAGTCTATTTCTGTTTTGAACATAAGTTCATTTGTATCATTTCTTTTCAGAGTCCAGATACACTCTGCTCAGTGTTATGTGGCAGCCTGGATAGGAGGGGGCTTTGAGGGAGAATGGATACATGTATATGTATGACCGAGTCCCTTTGCTGTTCACCTGAACCTATCACACTGTTAATCTGCTATAGTCCAATACAAAATCAAAAGTTAAAGATAAATTGTACAGGAAGGAGTGACTGATCAACCTGGGTTGCTGAGGAGGAGGGAATATTCACACTCGAAGTGATGATTAACCTGGGCCTTTAATATCAGGAGGACTGCTTTAATCAGGGAGGTGAAAAGGGCATGACAATTTAAACCACACACACACACACAAAAAGCAAAAGACCATAGGTTTTACACAGACTGGCCTGTATTTGGAGCTGCAAGTGCATACAAGCATGACACCAAATCAGAGTAGGTAAGGACCTCGGATAACCTGTGTCAGATACCCCACTTCTGTGCATGAGGGCTCCTGGGTCCAGAGGAGGCAGGTGGCTTTCAAGCTTGTATCACTGGGCAAGGCAGACATGATTTACACGTGATGATCTGTGCACAAGTGAGCTGCACAGGGGGACAGGCGAGGATAGCATAAATCATGGGACTGAGATGGTGATGAGCCCGAGTGAACTTTAACACGTTCCTTAGATTCTTCATAATCTGCAGGTACCATGTGTGGGGAGGGATTTACAGAGACAGTTTCCAATATCTAAGGGAAAAAATGTTGAGATGACACATGGAGAAAATAATTCTCCATGATCCCAACTCAAAATTAGATCCCAACTCAAAGTTGATCCCAACTCAAAATTAGAACTCAGGAAGAAAGAGCTTCTTCTCTGATAAGATATCTAGTCTCGTTCATTGACTGAGAGGGTATAAAACAGATTTCCTCAGTCTTTATTTTATTTTATTTTTTTAGGTTTTTTTTTTTAATATAAATTTATTTAATTGGAGGTTAATTAATTTACAATATTATATTGGTTTTGCCATACATCAACATGAATCTGCCACAGGTATACACGTGTTCCCCATCCCGAACCCAAACTGGCCGGTTCTCGCAATCAACTAAAGCCTAAACTACATTTTAAAACATGTGTTATCTGAATGAAATTGCTTTGCATTTGTGTTCCTGCAGAAATGTGTAGTTATATTTTGATATTTAAAATATAAAGAATATACTTGCCTCTATGAAGATGTAATTTATGACTGTCAAATTGAATTTTAATAACAGTCAAATCACTTCAATTTTAGGTAGCTGTCTTTCATTACAAATGGAAGCAGGTTTTTGCCAGTGGAGTGAAGTTTTTTAAACAGCCTAAATATCTCCATTCCCTAAAATCATAATTCAAACTGAAAGTTAAACAGTGTTTTTCTCCAATATACATCTACAGAATCAGGGTGGATTTTTATCAAACCCTAGAGATTTCGTTAATATGAATAAAAACTTTAAAGGTTCTTCTTTTTAGGAAAGCACTTAAAACTGTTCCTTGCTTGACCTCGATTTTACAACAATAATTTAAAATGCACATATACCATCACCGTCTTTGTTTCTCAACAGTTTGATCTTGCACTTCGTCTCGGATTACAAATCTTTATGTAATTCTAAACATTGGTAGAAATTAGGAATAATAATTCACAGAGTGAGGTGTTAATAAAACATAAATGAACTATATGAGAGATTACGTCAATGTCTTCAAAATGCCCACAGCTGTTTTTAAACATTAACTTTTCCTGTGAATTCAATGCTGTTCTGATAGTCATAGAAGGGACTTGTTTGCTATATGCTAAATAGTTTCACGGAGAAGGCAACTGCAACCCTAAGTTACAGATTTTCAACATTACTTTGTAAGTTACAATCACGCACAAATCATCTAAAAGGCTGAAATGAGTGAAGCAGTCCTGCTTATGTGACTGGAAAATAACACGGGGTCTGTGCACATCCTCTTCTGTAGAACTTTTTAGTGGAGCAGCTTCATCTCAAGTACATGAAAGTGAAAGTCGCTCAGTTGTGTCTGACTCTTTGCAACCCACTGGACTGTAGCCCACCAGGCTCCTCTGTCTGTGGAATTCTCCAGGCAAGAATACTGGAGTGAGTAGCTATTCCCTTCTCCAGGGGATCTTCTCAACTCAGGGATCGAATCCAGGTCTCCCACATTGTAGGCAGATTCTTTACCAACTGAGCCACCAGGGAAGCCCCTCTCAAGTATGTAAATCTGTCTATTTCCCCATCGGATTGAGAGTGGGTTGGTGCCAGTCTGGATAGTACAAGCAGAAATGAGGGCTAAGCAAACCCCTTCTATTCTACATCTTTAGATAACTGTAAGCCTTCTTCATGACCTCATAGCAAGTGAACTTGTGTGCAGTCTGTGTCATTACTGAATTGATTTCTATCCTCCCATTTGCACACACCACCATCAGTGCCAGGCACACAGTGATCACACCTGTCTCACTCAACAAACGTACAGCACAGTCCTTGATATGTAATAGCCTTTCAAAATGTTTGTTGAATTCAAGAGTAAAGGAACAAAAGCCACTCTTCAACTTACAGAAATTATTCCAGTTTGGATTTGAATCATTCTACATTTCCTTCAGCATCCCTCTGTGACACCTTATATTCACTCTCATCTTTTATACAGTTCCTTTTGTCTACAAAATTTTAGGCCCAGAAATAAGATTCTTGTATGTATCTTTGGGAATACCATGTTTTATTTTTAGGTGTATTGTTTTAAAAAGATCTGATCTTGCCCGAAGAAACGTCTGGCATTTTCCCTTAGTTTCTGGGAAGTCACCTTCTTCAGAGCTGAGGGAAGTATTCTGTTTTCCAGGGTAACAGCCACACCTGACAGTCTGCAGAAAGAGGAACATTGTGATTTGTGGTGGGGGCTTTGGGTCGCATGGGATCAGTAGGCCCATAGACTGAGCTGTCATTTGAATAATGCATCAATCAGTCACACCCACGAAATGAACCCCCAGAAAGGACCCTGGACACCGGCTCAGACAAGCTTTCTTGCCTGGGAACTCCAGTGCAAATGGTGACGCATGGGTGCCAGGACGGTAGCGCAGGCTGACTCCCCAGGGGGCTCAGGAGAAGTTTCATGTGGGGCCCGCTGGGACCCCTCGTGTCTCTCCCTTTGGTGGATTTTAATCTGTGTCTGTTTTCTGTCATAGATCATAACTGAGATCAACACGCTCAGTGTGAGCTCCTGTAGTGAACGGTAAATCTCAAGTGCAATTGAAGGAGACCCCCATCTGCAGATGGGTGGGAGGTGAGGATGGGCTCAGGGAGGACCATGCCCTTGGATGCGGCAGTTTGGTTCACTCTGGGTGACAGATAAACTCACACAGCACAACGTTTCCATGAATCCCATTTGAATCTTAGAACTTGCTACATGCTCTTGGCAAGTTGAGTGATTCAGCTGAGATCTCTCAGAACAGTGACAGCATCAGGAAGTGGTCCCAGCTACCTACTTTCCATTACTGCCAGACCGCTTGAATGTTAATGATATATCCTAAGAACGCTGTGCTCTGGAGCAATATCAAGAAATGCAAAGGTCTTTCAAAACTGCCCCACACCCAGTAAATGTAAGGTGCACATGCTAAGATGCTTCGTTGTGAGGCTGCCAGGCTCCTCTTCAGAGTCTACCAGGCTCCTCTGTCCATGGAATGCTCCAGGCAAGGATAACTGGAGTGGGTTGCCATGCCCTCCTCCAGGGGATCTTCCCGACCCAGGGATCAAGCCTGCATCTCCTGCATTGGTAGGCAGGTTCTTTACCATTGTGCCATCTAGGAAACCCCTAGTTCAGTTCAGTTCAGTCGCTCAGTCATGTCCGACTCTTTGTGACCCCATGAATTTCAGCACACCAGGTCTCCCTGTCCATCACCAACTCCCGGAGTTCACTCAAACTCACGTCCATCAAGTAGGTGATGCCATCCAGCCATCTCATCCTCTGTCATCCCCTTCTCCTCCTACCCCTAATCCTTCCCATCATCAGAGTCTTTTCCAATGGTTCAACTCTTTGCATGAGGTGGCCAAAGTACTGGAGTTTCATCTTTAGCATCTTTTCAACTTTAGCATCATTCCTTCCAAAGAACATCCCTCTACTTAGGGAAACCCCTAAGTAGGAGGTAATTCAGAATAATGTTTATACTATGATATGAAAAATCCATATCTGTTCAAGCTAATTCAGTGGATACAGATCACTAAAGTAATAAAACACTCCCAGTTTGAATGCAGGCCTTAAAAAGAGACCATACTGAAGTCCTTCTACACAAGGTATCTTGTATGTAAAATACATTGGTTAACTAGGTTTACTAATTATATTAGACAGCATCCATACTTTTTTCTTATATGTTGTTAACAGTGTGAATGCTGTGGTGAATGATGATCAATTGAAAGTCATTTTATTGATGGATGAAAATAAAAATCAACTATAGAACTGTAATTACAATTTAAAGAATATAGAAGTAAAGTAGTTATTATTCATACAAAAGGTGAGCTAAAACGTTAGGATTGGTGACTTTCAAAGCTGGGCTAAATGCAATACTTCTTAATAGCAAAGTCCAAGTCTGAACCCAGGTCAGCATGATGGAGACCAGACCCATCTCACCCTGCAAGGGTTAACACACAGTTTCCTGATTAATAATCATGCATCCCTTAAGAAAGGGATCCGTTTCTCAAGAGGATGAAGTTTACTGTAACTGTTTTAGGTTAGCACCCGAAATCTACTCTACACCAACGTATTTTTTTTTCTAATATATTTTTATTTGATTCCATTTGTACAAAATGAAGTGAAGTTTTGTTAACTGAAGGCAGATCCTAAAAGGCATGACAGGTGTCTGAATTTTCCAAGCAATACCTGGTGTTCCTAGCATGCTTCCTCATCTTACAGTATCGTTCTAATGTCAGCTTCCAAGATGCTGCCCCGAGAGGAAGAGGCCTTCTCTTCTATGCAGGCCACTGCACTTGACCACTTCAGGCTTGGTTCCTTCCCAGCTCTTCACCTATTTCTTGATAAGGCCAAGCACATAACCCCTGACTGCAGTCACCTGGAAGAATCAGTCAAAGCCTGTTGGGAAGTCACAGCTGGGGACTTCTCTGAGGGCTGTGCCTTTAGGCTGAGGTTCCGTCCTATGCAGGTATCACAAGGGAGGGCTACTCTGGGGTACTGGTTTAAAAGCCAAAGTGACTTCCTGTCCACATGTGTGGACTGCGTCCCCTTGGATATGCCCATAGCCCTTCTGCTAACTGGTGAGCAGGAAGTAGCCCCCTGCCTGCTGCACTCAGGATCCTGTCTCCTACCCTTCTAAGTGAATGTAATGACAAACACTTGCTAAGTCGCTTCAGTCGTGTCTGATTCTTTGTAGCCCACCAAGCTCCTCTGTCCATGGGATTCTCCAGGCAAGAACAGTGGAGTGGGTTGCCATTTCCTTCTCCAAATGACAAACGTACGGACTTCTAAATGTTTAGTTGAGTAATGGACTGTGACTCAGCTATAAAAAATAAAATAATACCATTTGTAGCAACATGGATGAACACGAGATTATCACACTAAGTGAAATAAGTCAGAAAAAGACAAACATCAAATGATACCATCTTTATGTGGAGCCTAAAAAAATACCAGTGAAATTATATACAAAACATAAATAGACCCACAGACATAGAAGAATTTATGGTTACCAAAGGGGAAAGTCAGGCAGAGGGATAAATTAGAAGATTGGGATTAACATACACACAGTAGTATATATAAGATAGATAACCAATTATATATAGTTATAGTATATAGCACATATATAGAGTATATAGCACAGAAAACTATACTCAATATCTTGTAATAAACTAAAAGGGAAAAGAATCTGAAAATGTGTATATATGCGTGTATGTATGTAAGTGAATTACTGCTTATTGCTTATTTTGCTTCTTCCTGAAATTAACATTGTAAATCAACTGTGTTTATGTGTGTGCTCAGTCACGTCCAACTCTTTGCGACCCCACACAACCCTATGTGCCAGGTTCCTCTGTCCATGGAATTTTCCAGGCAAGAGTGCTAGAGTGGATTGCCATTTCCTCCCCCAGATGATCTTCCCAACCCCAGGGACTGAACCTGAGTCTCCTGCATTGGCAGGCAGATTCTTTACCACTATACCACCTAGGAAGCCCATCAACTATACCCCAATAAAAGAAATATATACGTGTCTAGTTGGGGCTCAGATGCACAATGGCAGTCTCCACACCCGACATGCCTGCATCTCCAGGACGCCATGGCTCCGGGAAGTCCTTCTGGGCACTGAGGGTTGATCTGTGTGTGTGTCACGTCGCATATCTAAACCCAACAGTCCGCACTCGCCACATCCGGGTTCTCCTACACAGACTCATCGTGACGCCACTGGTTAAAGTGTACCATCACGTTCAACATTTCAGCTCCCCTTGCTTTGACTTCAGTCCAGTTCTCATGGCCTAGGACCTGCACCGTATCATATTGGGTTCTTCTAACTTTTCCACATGCTGCCACATCCCTGCCTTTACCCACCTAATATCACTTAAGAGACTGTGATGACTCACTTTCATGTTTCAGGCTTAGTCCACACTTGTAGGGCTGCATTCACAGAATGACTCCCACCTAAGGACCTCAATTTGCTTCCCCAGATTTATCCTTCGCTGTAGCCCTTCTGCTTCCTCCCTGTGATTTCCTTTCACTTGTCTTTCACTGTCCTCTCCTGCAAGACCTGCCTCTTCCCGTTCTCCTAACTCCAATATGAGACTTTCTCCACAACTCACAGGTCACTTTTCTCAAAGCTTACAACTTCTGAGCATCATAAAACTCACCTCACTCATGAAATTTTCAGCACCTGTGTTTGCAGTGCATTTTCCCAGAATAAGTATTAGCTTCTGCATCACCTTCCAAATGCACTCAAGTTATTAGGTAAGCCAAATCATCCACTGCTTGGTTTTGATTAAAATCTCTTTCCTGTGTAGGGATGCATGTGAGTTCCAAAACTGAAAATAGGGACTGAGGCGGGAATAGCATTTCCCTTTTACATATGAGGATGTAACTTCCCAGAGAACTGAATTTCTTATCCAGCAGCATCACCTTCATTAGTAGCAGAATTAGCATTAATGCCCAGATATTTTGGTTGTGAATTTCAGGCTTTTACTACCATATGTTCTTCTGTAAGCAGATTCTCTAAGGTTGATGCCATACCTTGTGGATGTATTTTACATTTCAACATCATAAACCACATGTATTTGCCTCTATGTACTGAATGAAAAACTGAATAATGTGTATAGTCTCCGATTAAGAAATATTTCATATAAAAGGCCAGAATCTACCCAGAAGAGTTTACTACTACTAGTTTTCCACTGTAAAACCCCATTATATCTATTTTTAATGCAGAGTGTTCAAAATTTAAAAAAAAAAAAAAGCAGCAATTCAATCAATCAGGGAAAAAAAAAAAAAAGTTTAACTTTTCCCATGGCTTTTAGTTTGAGAGATTTATATAATGATTGTAAAACTGACATATGCCCTTTAGAACTTCAAAGAAAAATCTATAGATCTCCAGAGGTTTAGGTCTGATTTTATTTTATTTTTCAGTAGCAGGTAGTAAATGCATACAGAATAAAAAAAAAAAAAAAAAAAAAAAAAGAACAACAACAAAAAAAAACAGGTTTTCAAATCTCAGAAGTTACTCAATGAGAGGAGATGTGAAAATGGCTCAATTTCTTTTTCAGTTAAATACATGCCATTTTTACCTCATTTTTAAAGCTCTTGATTTTTTAAAATTTGATCAGAATTCATGGATCCCTTGTATATTTCAAGAAATCTACTACATGATAAAAATGATGACTCAGATTTCTTGTCCATGAGAGCTCACCATAATTTGTCCTGTTAAAATCAAGTTTGATGAGAATAATAATTTGATAATTCAGCAAGTATTTGTTAAGCTCTTACTCTGAGAGGGGTGTCGGGGTTGGATAAAGACAGTGCATTAATAACTTTAGAAAGTTGCAGATACATAAATTTCTGCAAGAGAAATTATATGCAGACACATCATACAAAATGCCAGGCTAGAATCAAGATTGCTGGGAGAAATATTAACAACCTCAAATATGCACATGACACCACCCTAATGGCAGAAAGGGAAGAAGAACTAAAGAGGTTCTTGATAAAGGTGAAGGAACAGAGTGAAAAATATGGCTTGAAACTCAAAATTCAAAATCCTAAGATCATGGCATCCAGTTCCATCAATTTATGGC
The DNA here is from genome assembly GCF_027580195.1 of Bos mutus. Taxonomy (NCBI): domain Eukaryota; kingdom Metazoa; phylum Chordata; class Mammalia; order Artiodactyla; family Bovidae; genus Bos; species Bos mutus. The sequence goes on along the minus strand of NC_091643.1, from coordinate 41,243,302 downwards.
AAATAGAAGGGGAAAAAGTGGAAGCAGTGACAGATTTTGTTTTCTTGGGCTCCAAAATCACTGTGGATGGTGACTGCAGCCATGAAATTAAAAGACACTTGCTCCTTGGAAGGAAAGCTATGACAAACATAGCATAATAAAAAGCAGAGACATCACTTAGCTGACAAAGATCAGAATAATCAAAGCTATGGTTTTTCCAGTAGTCATGTATGGATGTGAGAGTTGGACCATAAAGAGGGCTGAGCACCAAAGAATTGATGCTTTCAAATTTTGGTGCTGGAGAAGGCTCTTGAGAGTCCCTTGGACTGCAAGGAAATCAAACCAGCCAATTCTAAAAAGGAAATAAACACTCAATATTCATTGGAAGGACTGATGCTGAAGCTCTAATACTTTGGCCACCTGATGTGAAGAGCTGACTCATTGGAAAAGACCCTGATGCTGAGAAAGATTGAAGGCAAATAGAGAGAGGGTGGCAGAAGATGAGATGGTAAGAGAGCATCACTGGCTCAATGGATGTGAATTTGAGCAAACTCCAGGAGATAGTGGAGGACAGAGGAGCCTGGTGTGCCATAGTCCATGGGGTCACAAAGAGTTGGACATGGCTTAGCAACTGAACAGCAATGACAGCAAAGCTCCAAAATGCTCTTGCTGGGCTAACACTGGATGCACAGATGAAGCCAATGCAGACGGTCCTGTCAAGTCACTGGGTACCTTGCCCTACACAGGGCTGAGCTAAGAGGCAGAATCATAAATGCTGTTACCAGATCTGAGAGAAGATCTGGGAAACCAGAAAAGAGGAACAATAGAGGCAAGAAAGGCAGGCAGTGAAGGAAAGGATAGAAAATGAGAAGAAAATAGGAAATGGTAAAGAAATTTAGATCCACTCAATGGCCAGGTCACAATCACATTGGTCACATTTCTTGGCGTTGTTGACAAAAGACAGTGAGCCCCCACTGTGTACCAGGTGCTGTTCTAGGTTCCATGGAAACAAAGCAGACAAGATTTCCATTCACAGAGCTCACATGCAGATGGATGGATGCTGTTAACTAAGTTCCCTTCATGTTTCCTTACAATATGTCTCCATTCTTAAATTTTTGTATAACTATCTTTGTATCATGATAAATTTGAACTGGAAACGCATGGAACACTAAAATCAAACTGCAAAAATACTTACGAGTGACATCAATGCTACCTACCCTCATGACTCTCTCATATCTTGAAACGTAATAAAAACAATTAAAAAAAGAGGAATTTTAGAATCATCTGTAGTCACATTTGTGAGACAAATCTCCCCCAAATCATCTAGTAATACTTTTAAAAAACAAGAAAACATCTTAAAATTCAATTCATGAGTGTTCTGCCAAATAAGGATTATACTATTCCATAGATAAATGTTAATGAATATACAGAAGCTATTACATTAAGCCTTCACTTTCCAACTGCATGCCCATTTAATCCTAAATGAGTAAGCCATTATTCCTAATTCAAATCTTTAGCCACAGTTTTTGAACATCATTTGCAATTACCTATAAACATTTTTGATGAATGCATTTTAAAAGGGAACTGTTGAAAAAGGCTGAGTGAGCCCTGAGGATTGACATTCTGTTCTTTTAATAGAATACAGAATCACATGTTTGTTCCTCCTTATGTTGCTCAGTTGGTATGATTCTTTAGTAAACAGGCATTTTCAATTTTATTTAACTGACTTCTTAAAATTGCATGTGCTGTTAACATGTTATAGGTTTTCCTCTGAGTAGCATGGTGGCAGAGCAGCACTTGCTAATGAGTGTGTTCCCAGACGTTAAATGATCCTTTAGATATGGGGAGGACACAAGCCACTGAGAAAATCATGCAGCTGTTTTGTAAGAATGACCTTTGGTATCATGAAGCCAAAGGGAACCCCCATCCCCTGCCAATGGCTGCAAACTTATCTAAAGTGAAGATTTTTGCTCCTGTTATGTCTCCAACTGCAGAAGGCTTTTGTTTCATGTTAAGCACTTGGTTTCTAGTAGGTAACCATTCCCAAGCTTTAAGCAGTTCCTCCAATTTGCTGTTGACAAATTAAAAGTTCCATGCTACCAGAATTACAGGAGAGGACTCTAATTCTGAATTCTGCTCCAAGAACTTGCTCTCAGGAAATATGTGACAATGCTGTGATGCTCTCACAGGCATATGCCCGCATGGAGACTTGAAAGCACTGTAGTTGTGAGTCCGCCAACCTTTTCAACTGAGTGGATCAATATGTTTGTAGAATTGCCATTTAGTTTTCATTTTACCAACTTTTTTTTCCCTTAGTAAATTATTGCAACCATTTTGATTTCATCCTTTTAAGATTCTCTTTTTTGATATCTTTTTTTTCTAATCAATTAGTGACCTCAACAGGATAGCTGGTTGGTGCCAAAGGACCCATGGATGAAAAAGTGAAATGATTTATGAACAAACTAATAACTAGCTAGCCCGAGAATCAAGACGATATAGTTAAAAGCTTCAGAACTTGAGCATGAGGGAAACCATGATCAATCCCCTAGTACTACAGACAGCAGGCTCCCTTAGAGCTGCACTGGACACTTCTTCTGATGACCTGGACACACTGCATCTCTCTCCACTCCTATCTTTTCAGGGTTCTTATTCAGGAGAGGTTTACCTGTGCATCCTCCTGAGCTGTAGTTTAAAACCCTAACTGAAGGATACCAGTGGCCTGATAAATACAGTGGCAGAATAGAACAGGTGTGTTCTAAAGTATCCATGAGAAAGCGAGCCTGGCAATATACCGCCAGTGAGATGTTTTGATATCAGGGACACTTACAAAGCTCTTTATGTGCACTAACTAGGTTCATCCTTACAGAAACCTGGAGCATAGTCTACACTTACTTCACCTGGTCATTACTAGTACCATCTTATATAAACAGAGGAACCTTCCTCCACCAAGAGCCAGCAAGCAGCCTGTACAGACACGATAGAACTGACTTCCACCTCTACCCTCCGAGTACAGACTTCTGCTCTGGAATTGAACACTGGACCACTGGCTGATCTCCCCCAACCTAATCACCAGAACTCACTGCATCAGCACCACTTTTTGCCTGGAGACTCAGACCCTGTCTTTCATGTCCTTTGTTGTTGGTGTCACTGAAGGAAGCCCACAGTTCTCAGCTCACGCGCCCTCGCCCCTCCTGGATTTGGCATTGCATGTATATCTCATGCCCCCACCACCTTGGTCAGACCAGTGGAAGTCTCTTTATTCACCTGTGAGCTTCTGCCTAAACACACTGGCTTAAGAGTTGTAATTCTTCCAAATAACACATACTTCATAATGTGTTTATCAAAACAGAAGACTATACTCATTTTTCCACAAATTGAACTTTGGCTGAAGACTCTTTTCCGGAAGGTCAGAAAAAATCTATTATATATACATTTTTCTCATAGTAGGGTACTATGAATAAATTTCATAAATGTACTATTAGTCTTTCTGTGTTTATGCATCCTAAACCTTCTGATTGGCTCTGTAGTGACTCACTATGTGGATACAGAATGACCTCCTCCTCATGGACACCTCTCCATTTCTCATCTGTATACCCAGCATGGTAGAGGATAGTCATATACATGACTTTGCATGTTTATTTTTGCAGAATAAATTATTACAGTTGTAATTAATGGGCTGATATCTGAGGGAAATTTACATTTTCATATAGATACTGCCAGTTGACCCTCTAGAAAATCTATGTCAGCTTCTCAGCACCTTATAAGAGCACATCTTTCCTGAAATATATTTCAAAATGTATACACAAATTAGATGTGCATGTGTGTATAAAGTAAAATAAATCAGCTAAAACAAAAAGTTAAATATTTAAAAATAGATACTATTTCATCTGTAAAACTCATTAAAATTCTATGTATATAGTTTTATTATCTGGATAGTAGCAAGATGTTAATGATTATTTAACATGTAGATCATACATATTTCCATCTCTGCTAATATCCTATTCCCAATCTTTGACCATCTAATTATTTACATATTAATTTAAATGATGCAGGTAAGCTAGGTTTGCATTTGTATTGTAAAACAGAGGAAAATTATCAAAATTATTTTATTCTTCTTATTCCAATGCTTCTTCCACACACCTCATTGTTTGCATATTTTAATGCATGCATTAATACTTTACATAGATCTATAAAATGTAAATAATCGCTTTGAATTTTTAAACAAATTTTCTTCTTGAATATAAGTTTTCTATTTAATCCATACAGATCTATATTTTTTTACATTAATGTGCAATATTTCATGATATGATAGTGAAAACTGAAAGTGAAGTCACTCAGTCGTGCCTGACTCCTAGCGACCCCATGGACTGCACCCTACCAGGCTCCTCTGTCCATGGGATTTGCCAGGCAAGAGTACTGGTGGAGTAGGTTGCCATTGCCTTCTCCAATGTATATGTATAGGCTAACATAATAATTGTCCAATTAACATTTAAAATGCTTCAAACTTTTATTTTAACAAATGATGTTTCTCTGTGTATGCTTAGCTTATATTTGCCTTCAATGCAAATAGATAACTATTTTTCAAGAATAAATACCAAGGAAACTAAATTAATAATAGGAGATAAACACTTTAACACTCAAAAAAATACCTTCCAAAATAGTCACACCAATTTAAGCTACTAGTGTTATTTGAAACACATGGCTTTCAGTTGATGTAAACATTAGCCCTCTTTAAGAACTTGTCCAAAAAAAAAAAAAAAGCATGTCTTAACATCCTCTTAGTTTGCATTTTCCCAGCTTACTAGTTAGGTTGAATGCCCTTTATTCATTTAACCATTTATAACCCCCTCACTGGGAGTACCTGATTTGTTCTTAGTCTCATAGACTATTACTGATTTGTAGAAGCTCTTTACATATTGGGAGTATAGATCTTCAGATTCATATTTTGTATGATGCAAATATTTCTTACCTTATCATTTGCCTCATAATTTTGCATCCTATTCATATAAAGATCAATTATTTTCCTTTGGGCAAACTCATAATTTATGTTTTTTGCTTGAAAAGCCTACTCTTTAGTATCTGATATATTTGGTCCAATTGTAGATTGCATAGGTATTATGCATGAGTGTTGTTGATGTAAAGTGTGAAGTTCCTGATTATTTTACTAGCCATGAACTTCCTACTTAAAAACAACAACAACAACAACCAAAACATTTAAAAATAAAGAAACAGTCCGTGACAGTTTCTGAAAAAATGAAGCCTAAGATTTATACTCTTCTACCCACAAACCTGGGCTACGTTCTGTAAAATGTGAATGCAATCACTTGGGTGGTCAATACCTTACCTTAGAAAAAAATTACATTGCTATTTTAGAGTAAAACTTGCTGAAGTTCAACTCTGTTTTTGTCTTTAAAAGAAAAATGTATCGCTTTCCTCATTTCATGCCATTGCAACCCATAGAGGATGCTCAGCTAAATTAAAATGGTTAATGTCATTCTGAGATCTCATATTTTACTCTGCTTTTTTTAGGTAAGAGAGCCCAGCTGTGAACTGAACGTGTTGTGTCTAGGTCACTCAGTAACTGTGTTGTACTCATTTTCAATTCTACCAGCGTTCCCTCTGGCTGCAAGCCAGACGCTATGTTGGAAAGATGTTTATGCTTCAGTTATTCCTGCTCTATTCATCACACCCTGCACTGAATTGACTAGTTAACAAGCATTATTCCAAACCCATTTTGCAAATGAAGCAGCTATGGGAAAAGAGAGGGAAAATGTGTTCCTAGGTGCCTTAACTAGGTAATACTTTGCCAGGTCACTTAGTCGATGGCTTTTAAGAATTGAGGTTTGCTATTTCAGAATGTCCTGACGGGTGCCCGTGGAAAAGCACTCATTTCATAATTCAATTTCCTGCATCTATTCATCGGCTCTTCATCTACTTGAACATCTATTCCTCCAGCCCTTCATTCATCCAGCTTCTCTTATTATATGTAATGACTTATTCTCAGCAGTATGGATACAGAAGCGAAAAAAGGTACCAATCAGAGTGACCCCTGGTGCAGGGAGGAAGAGGCGTGATTTATTAAGAGGTAAGAAATTAACGCATAAGTGGTGATTGTTAGGTGACCTCTGGGGGCATGTAGTCCATCAGGGCTGGAATCTACTTTGCTACTTTGTAGGTTCCGGATGTTAGGAAGACAGAAGTTCCTTTACAATGTTCTGTGTGTTCATGCACACAGGGTGCGTGTGTGTCTGTGTGTGTGTCTGTGGGTGTGTGTGTCTATGGGTGTGTGTGTGTCTGTGGGGAGGGGCTGTGGGCGTGTCCCTCTGTGTGTCTGTGTCTCTGTGTGTACGTCTGTGTGTGTGTGTGTCTATATGGGTATGTCTGTATGGGCCGGAGCCGGGGGGGTCTGTGTCTGTGTATGTGTGTGTCTGGTGTTGGAAACAGATACATTTGAGTTTGGAGTCTGGTAGGAGCAGAGTGGTGCTCCCGGGGCCTGGGTTGGTATGTCAGGTGTGTTCTGATACATCACATGGTCTCTTGGTTTGCCATCTGCATGGCTTTTCATGAGGGTTCTTGACCTGATTTTCATGAGTGTGTGTTGGGAGTGGGTTTCCCACACTAAGGGATTCTCCAGTCACCAGCCAGGTGTCCTGAACTCAGTTCTGACACTGTCTACCCACAGAGAGCATCACATCCCACAGGCTCAGTCCTACATGACTATCCTCTGCTTCAGATGCCAATAGCAAATTCAGACTGTCACCTACATGTCTGACCAACTGGTTGTAAATTGATTAATTTGCTCAAGTAGCTCATGGAACTCAGAGAAACATTTTCCTTATGAGATCCCTGGTTTGTCATGAAAGGCTATAACTTAGAAACAGCCCTATAGAAAACCTGCATGGGACCAGGTGTGGGGAAAGGGCACAGAGCTCTGACGCCCTCTCCAGGCCCACCACTCTCTCCAAATCTCCACCTGCTCGCTAACCTAGAAGCCCCCTGAACCGTCCTTTGGGACTTCTATGGAGGTTTCATCACACAGGCATGGTTGATTAAACCATTGGACATTGGTGGCGGATCCAACCTCCATGGCCTCTCTGCCCTCTCCAGGGATCAGGGGTAAGACTGAAAGGTTTAACCCTCTAATCACATGGTTGGTTCCCATGGCAACCAACCCCCAACCTTTGCTGGGGTGCAAAAGTCACCTCATTAACATGTTAAGTACCTTTGTTGTTCGCTTCACTTAGGAAATTCCAAAGGTTTGGGCTGCTGTTGAGTCAGAAAGCAAGAGCAACGAAAGGAGACCAAATAACTACGAGAAATAAGTATGTGTTGCTCATATGACCCCCAAAATATTTGTTATAAATCAAAATGTCACATTTCCCCACATCTCTGCCATTTAGGAGTATCTCTGCATAGTCTGCCACCGGGGCCCTAATCACCCACTCAGTGCAGCCCAGCCCTGCCCTCAGGATGACACAGTAAGCTACCCCTCTATCCCTTAGGTATAAACTATCTAGCATCTCATCACCATGGAGATGCATCCTCCCTGCCCTACTATTTTAATGGGAAGGTGGGTATGCTCACTTTAGAGCTACAAGGCTCATGGTCCCTGTACCCCAGACATTTACATGGGCAGGGCAGTTAAGTCCTATACGATGTGACAACAAGCTGCCCGACATTTGTCAAAAGCAGTTTGGAGAAATCACGCTTCGGGGGAGCTGTTTGAAGACACACCTCCATTACTTCCTCCAGTCCCTCTAGGTGTCTCCCTCACATCAGGCAGAGCGATGGGACCCCAGACAGCTCAGCCCCTGCCACCTGGTCTCCTGCAGTTTCCTGTCCAAGGTTTCCCAGAGCACCTGCTCCCACCTCCACTGAGCAGGGACAAGCAGCGCCTTATGAAGTCGCCATGACATCTGCTCCAGAATTCCCACTTGTGCAATTTATTATCAGCTTAGCTCAGAAAAAAAAAAAAAAATTAGATTTCCAAAAGAACCATATTTCTCCCTGTAGATAACAAGCACTGTGCCATTTCTTCACACAACAAATGTTACTCAGTCCCCAGCAAGCAAGTACCAGGCATGGTCCCTGATAATAGAAGTTAGAACAGCTTGTCTGCTTTTGTGAACGAGAGGTTTTGGTGGGGATGTTGACAAGAAGCAAATCAAAGAAAGTGATCATTTCAGAATGAACAAAACCATTAAGAAAATGACAGAGAGGTGGTGGCACCAGTGGTTTTGATGGGACTTGGGGACGAGGACCCAGGGAAGGGACATTTAAGCCAAGAGTTTTCACTGTGAGGAGCAGCAGGAGAAGAGCTGGCTCCAGAGCATCTCGGCTTGAGGAACTGTGCAGGGGAATGGAGTCTGATGCGAGCCTGGGCCACCTGAAAGCCAAGTGTGGAGGACAGAAAAGTTCATAGGGACCAAATCCTGTAGTGACTTCCAGCCCACACTGAGGGGGCTTGGGGATTGTGCTAGGCTGGTGCCCAGCCCTGGGGAAAGGACTGAGGCTAAGCGGACATCTCAGTGGTTTGGATTCAGAAGACAGCTGAGGAGGAGGAGATGGACGGTTGTCCTGTACTCGGGATTCAGGGCTCACTGGACCCACTGTTACCCTGGATGAGGGGCTGGGAACCAGGTCCCAGGGACACTGGGGGTCCTCTTAAGATGGGAGGTCTCTGGACAAGGCCACCGGGAGGTCGTGAGGGAGAGGGGCAGGGCAGAGAGTCCAGAACTGAGCGCCAAGGCTCGGTGGGAGGCCGAGCAGAGGAGAAGCAGCCCACGTGCGGAGCAAGGTCTGCGAGAGACGCTTGTTTCAGGAGGGGTCAGCCTGGCTCTGAGAGTGGCGAGGCCAGGGGACAGGGCCTCGGCTGCAGGAGTTAACGCCCAGGACTGGGAAGGGTGGGTCCAGCCAGGCTCCTGGGACCAGAGCTTGATGGAGGAACCGAGGGGGAAACGTGGCCGAGGAAGTGAGGACGGCACAGCACGGGACACGCTTCGGGGAAAGGGTTCAGGACAAAGCAGAGGCGGCAGGAGGGCTGTGGAGATCAAAGAGGCGGGTCTCTACAGACTGGCCAGGCGTGCCTGGCACTATCAGAGTGACCAAGCAAATGGGCGCGTTTCTTTTCCTGAGTGCATGGAACACAAGACTCAGAAGCAAATGTTTGGTTTAGTCATGAAAGCATGAAGGGCTGAATGTCATACCTTCACCTCCAAACTATAGCTTTACTTTTAGTTTTTTTTTTTTTTTTAATCCTTGACCTTGAATTTTAATTTTATATCTTGCTATCTTCTATACCTTTACTTTATTCCTTGAGAGAATATTTAATAGTTCCAAGAAAACAGCAGTTCCCCACTGGAAAACCAGTGGCGGGTTTTTTTCATGAGAGCCACATTTGAACAAAGGAGGGGAAGCTCTTTTCCAAGCCCTGATCTCACACCACATAAGTCACACTTGCTATAAATCAAATCCATTCAGGCAGTATTTTATTTTATTTATTTATTTTTAATTTTTAATTTTTTATTTTTTAATTTTATTTTATTTTTAAACTTTACATAATTGTATTAGTTTTGCCAAATATCAAAATGAATCCACCTCAGGTATACATATGTTCCCCACCCTAAACCCTCCTCCCTTCTCCCTCCCCATACCATCCCTCTGGGTCGTCCCAGTGCTCTAGCCCCAAGCATCCAGTATCATGCATCGAAACTGGACTGGCATCACGTTTCATACATGATATTTTACATGTTTCAATGCCATTCTCCCAAATCTTCCCACCCTCTCCCTCTCCCAAAATCAGTTCTAATGAGGTGGATGAAACTGGAGCCTATTATACGGAGTGAAGTAAGCCAGAAGGAAAAACACCAATACAGTATACTAACGCATATATATGGAATTTAGAAAGATGGTAACAATAACCCTGTGTACGAGACAGCAAAAGAGACACTGATGTACAGGCAGTATTTTATTCCTTTGAATTTTCTGAAGTAACCTGGGAAAAAGTGAGGCATATTTCAAAGCCCAACATGACTGTTCTATTACTTTTGTTTATCATTGTCCTTGGGTATCCATTACTTTTTTTTTTTGATGATAAGAAATTTTGTACTTAAAGGCTTAAAGACACCACTCTTTATTACTATGTCTTGCTGGAGGGCTCTAACAGAAGATGGAGTATATAAACATTGATATAATTTAATCATTTATATAATTTAATCATTGATACAATTTAATTCACCAAACAATTACCCTTTTGCTTATTCCTAGAAAAATACTAATTCCAAAAAGAGGCAATATGTTTTAAATATGGCTATTTTTTTTTTACCCCACAAGTTATTAGAAGTATAACAAACAATTCATAATTCATAACATGGGTCTTAATCAATAGCACAATTTCCTGTGAAATGTGAGCACTTCTATTTGACATGTTAATTAAAATAGCATCCTTTCCTCTCCTAAAAGTCTTGGGGTCCTCTGAAGGGGTCTTTAGCCCCATGCAACTCAGTTCCCTGTGAAGAGAGCTAGTTAATCCCACCTCCCTCCCTCCCTCCTTCCTTCTTCCCTGTGGGAGGAAAGGCGACATTTGGATGCAAGAGCTGGTACACCCTCAGCGCCTCCTTCACCTGCTTGGGATCGGCCTGCCTGTGGGAGTGGATGATCTACTGCGCCCTTTCCGAATGGCCACAGGCTCCTGCCCCATGTGGGGAGTCCTGTGCACGCCCAGTTGTGTCAGAGATGGGGTGACAAGGGGTCTGTCATGGCAACACAGTCATGTTAGCTGCAGACCCAACCCACACCCCAGCTGTAAGCATCAGAGGGGATGGTATTCAAGGTGGGTTATAGCAACATTGTGGACCCTACTTTTCTTTTTATGTGTTGTAACTGGGATAGAAAAGAGAGGTTTATTTATAGATGAGTTCAACCCTCAGTACTCCCCATTTCAGACTTCAGAAGTTCGGACTTCACCTAAAAATGAGTGTCCAGCTCTTCTGACCCCATGGACTTTAGCCCACCAGGCTCCTCTGTCCAAGGGATTCTCCTGACAAGAACACTGGAGTGGGTTGCCATTTCCTCCTCCAGGTGATCTTCCCAACCCAGGGATCAAACCCAGGTCTGCTGCATTGCAGGTGGTCTCTTTACCTGCTGAGTACCTCTAGCCCTCCACCTAGAGATATAAAGAAAGTTCCTTGGGGTTCCACTCTTACATCCAGGATGAGAGCCCATGTCTTCCACTCTAGTTCATATGCCCCCAAAAGGGAGCCTCTGTTGTCTCTTGACAAGGGCTCCAAGTACACGTTTGTATATTTTATATAACTTTCACATCTAGTGATGCAAAGACTTAGTCAGTCTGTTAATAACTCAGTTTGAGACTTAGATTTAACATGATATGTTAAAGTAACCAAGAACACACAGAGAGTGTATAGTCATAGGAAATATTTCAATTTTGTCTAATAACCACAAATATGCATAATTAAATTATTCATAAGGAAAATATTAGAAGCAAAAAAATAATGCTATAGAACCTGGATAGGATCTAAAGCTTAAACTACATCATAGCTGATAAAAGTCTTTAAGTTAAACTGAAGGCAAATGATAACGTCTATCAGAGATGATGATTCATATTGTATGTAACAGTTAATTCACACTGGATTGCTGTGTCTGAAGCACGCATGGTTACCTCTCGACTAATCTCTTCTCTCCCCTCACTGTTCACACTCCCTTTGCCCCTGGATGTTCTTTGCTCAGAAGATTCAAGTAGACAATGCCAGGTTGGAGAGTTCAAACATAGAACAAATACCCGGTGGTGAAATAGCGAGATGATAATTTCTTAGCTTACACATAGTTGCCAGGCATGGGAGTAAAAGAAGACTCTATACCTCCCCCAAGGCATGCGATGTACTACACACTGTTTCTTCACTTTCCTGCATGTGTATATTCTCCATTTGATACAGAGAAAACCCTGTATTGCTTCCATAAGTTTCCCCACAAAGGGGAACTCTATCAATGTAGCAACAGGAAAAACGCCACTCTTATCCACACCGCAGAAAGACAAATAGAAACTTAAATATAAGCAAAGTAAAACATGAGATGATTTTGTTTTAGCTTGGTTTACTTTAAAAAATGGAAAATGAAATAAGCAAGAAAATATGTAATCAATGTTCAAATATCCACATCTCTATAATTCCTACTGAGCAAAACGTTTAAAAGACCCAGGTTCAGTGGATCCGAGTTGTTACATGGAGTGGCTCCTGTGGTTTAGGTGGTCATCTCCCTTCCAACTTTGAGCTGACATAGTAACTATTGATATAGCCACTGCCACAAATTCCCTTTTTCATGTTTTGTTACTTGTGGCCAGAATACAAAGGATGATAAGTCACCTGAACTTAATTCTTCCCTGATATCAGAATGGCTATCAGATAAGAGAGAAAGGATCTAAAAGTAAAGTAACTTCATCTATGGTTTTAAAAATGATTCATAATGAAGAACAGCATGGAAGCTGCATTAAAAAAAAAAAAAAACTGAATACAAAGCTAACATATGATCCAGCAATCCCACTCCTGGGCGTATATTCGGAGAAAAACATAATTCTAAAGGATATATGCACCCCAATGTTCACTGAAGCTCTGTTTACAATAGCCAAGACACTGAAGCAACCTATTTGTCTATTGACAGTTGAATGGATGAAGAAGATGTGGTACTTACATAAAGTGGAATATTACTCAGCCATAAAAAATGAAATAATGCCATTTGCAGCAACATGGATGAACCTAGAGACTGTCATACTAAGTGAAGTAAGTCAGAAAGAGAAAGCAAATACCCTATGATATTGCTTATAAGTGGAATCTGAAAAAATGGTACAAATGAATTTATTTACAAAACAGAAATAGAGTCATGGATGTATAAAACAAACTGATGGTTACCAGGGGAAACAGTGTGGAGGGATAAGTTGGGAGATTTGGATTGACATATACACACTATTATATATAAAACAGATAATGAGCAAGGGCCTATTTTGTGTGTGTGTGTGTGTGCACACACTTAGTTGCTCAGTCATGTCAGACTCTTTGAGACCCCAGGGACTGTATAGCCCATCAGGCTCCTCTCTCCATGGGATTCTCCAGGCAAGAATACTGGAGTGGGTTGCCATGCATTCTTCAAGGGGATCTTCCCAACCCAGGGGTCGAACCCAGGTTTCCCACATTGCAGGTGGTTTCTTTACTATCTGAGCCTCCAGGGAAGCCCTGCCAGGTTCCTCTGTCCATGGAATTCTCTAGGCAAGAATAGTGGAGAGGGTAACAATTTCTTTCTCCAGGGGATCTTCACAACCCAGGGATTGAACCCAGTTCTCTTGTATTGCAGACAGATTCTTATTTTTTTTAGGATAGCTTTTTTTCTTCTTCTTCTTTTTTTAAAGTAGTTTACTTTAATTGGAGGATAATTACTTTACAATATTGAGATGATTTTTTGCCATACCTCAACATGAATCAGCCATGGGTGCACATCATGGGCACCCCATTCTGAACCCCTCCCCCAGCTCCCTCCTCACCCCGTCCCTCTGGGTTGTCCCAGGGCACTGGCTTTGAGTACCCTGCTTCATGCATCAAACTTGCATTGGTCATCTATTTTACATGTTTAATGCCGTTCTCTCACATCATCCCACCTTTGCTTTCTCCCACAGAGTCCAAAAGTCTGTTCTTTACATCTGTGTCTCTTTTGCTGCCTTGCGTATAGAATCGTCATCACTGCAGGCAGATGCTTTTTTGTCTGAGCCACCAGGGAATCCTTCCACTCTATAGTCCAGGAAAAATGAATAGTATAGTACAGGAAAGTGAATCAGTTATATATACACATATATCCCTTCTTTTTTATTTTATTTTTTAAGATTCTTTCCTCATATAGGTCACTATAGAGTATTGAGTAGAGCTCCCTACTGTATGGCACAGAGAACTCTACTCAATACTCTGTAATACTCTGTAGTGAGGAAAAATAAAAAAAAAAGGGGGATATATGTGTATGTATAACTGATTTGCTTTCCTGTACAGCAGAAACTAACACAACATTGGAAATCAACTCCATTTTTTAAAAAAATCTGCTTGATGAGTACAATGTGGGGATACCGTGTACCTGTCCTGGAAATTATATATACTTTTGTGCCATTATTTTTCTAGAATGCTACCTTTACTAGCTCTCCAGCCATGGGAATATTATCTTTTCTGATCCTTGAATATCTCAGCATTTAGTTGTGTTCTTGATATAGAGGTGCTGTAGGTCATGATTTACTGTTTAATAAGTTACTTAATGTCTTCCTGGTGGCAAAATTATAATTCTCTTTGCGTGGAAAAATGCATGTATGCAACTGTGTACATGTGTGTTACATGCTTATTGTATATTTTTTTGTCAATGTGTCAAAAATACTGTGTAGTCACAGACATAGAGAACAGACTTATGGACATGGTTGGGGGGAGGAGAGGGTGAGATACATGGAGTGAAAGTAAAGTCGCTCAGTCGTGCCCGACTCTTTGTGACCCCATGGATAGTAGCCTGCACCAAGCTCCTCTGTCCATGGGATTTTCAAGGCAAGAGTACTAGAGTGGGTTGCCATTTCCTTCTCCAGGGAATCTTCCCAAACCGGGGATCGAACCCAGGTCTCTCACATTGTAGACAGACGCTTTACCATAGAAATTTACATTACCACATGTAAAGTAGAGAGCCAATGGGAATTTGTGGTATGACTCAAGGAACTCAAACAGGGGCTCTGTATCAACCTAGAGGGCCTGGGTGGGGAGGGAGACAGGAGGAAGGTTCAAAGGGGAGAGGATATATGTATACCTATGGCTGATTCATGTTGATGTTTGCAAAACCAACAAAATTATGGTTAAGCAATTATCCTTCAATTAAAAATAAATTAAAAAAAAGTCAGCTTCTGGGCCAATCCACTATTATGACCAAAGATGAGATTCTTTATTATGAAATGAATATGTTACTGACCACTTCAAAAAAGGTACTGTGAGGTCAAATCTAAATTGAGATGAATTCAGATGTGTTAGGATAAACTAACGATAGTCTGTATATATACAAAGCATCCATCCACTGGAGCCGATGCCCGCACATGTGGAAGAAATTGGTTACCGTGTCACTGAGGGCAGTTTCCCAGGTAGACTCTGCATGTACTCAAGTGACAGAGCAGGATAGGTAAGGATGAGGAAGAAGCCGGCCCTCCCTATCTACAGTCTATTTTGTTATTTTCCATTGATGCCCCTTTAAAAATCACAAAGGCATTATAAATGTATTCATTTCAACCACTGGTTTCATGAGTGACAAAACACAGACTTTCTGTGTAGAAATCCAAAGTTTTAGAGATCACATGGATTATAGGAGGTTATGAATGGCTAGTTCTTATGCTACAAAGAAAAGAATGTAGCCTATGGAACAGGGCACATTTTACTCTGAATTAGCCCTGCCTTCAAATTCAGATATTTATGGCTTATTTCGTTAGAGGTGAGGGTGAGAATCTCATGGCAGGCAGTGGTCTATTTACCTTCATATCCTTATCAGTGACATAGTGCTAGGTACGCGGTACAACTTTTTAATGTATTTGTTCAATGAATTAGACTTTTATTGAAGATGGACGGGTAGGTTGATTCTATATTAAAATCGCTGACCACTGTAATGTGTGATATCTGTAAGATTATAAGACTTTTTTTGGGGGTATAATTGCTTTACAGCCTTGACATATTCCTTTTCCTATTTGGAACCAGTCTGTTCCATGTCCAGTTCTAACTGTTGCTTCCTGACCAGCATATAGGTTTCTCAAGAGGCAGATCAGGTGGTCTGGTATTCCCATCTCTTTCAGAATTTTCCACAGTTTATTGTGATCCACACAGTCAAAGGCTTTGGCATAGTCAATAATAAAGCAGAAATAGATGTTTTTATGGAACTCTCTTGCTTTTTCAATGACCCAGTGGATGTTGGCAATTTGATCTCTGGTTCCTCTGCCTTTCCTAAAACCAGCTTGAACATCTGGAAGTTCACAGTTCATGTATTGCTGAAGCCTGGCTTTTAGAATTTTGAGCATTACTTTGCTAATGTATGAGATGAGTGCTTTTGTGTGGTAGTTTGAGCATTCTTTGGCATTACTGTTCTTTGGGATTGGAATGAAAACTGACCTTTTCCAGTCCTGTGGCCACTGGTGAGTTTTCCAAATTTGCTGGCATATTGAGTGCAGCACAGCTCAACTGGAATTCCATCACCTCCACAAGCCTTGTTTGTAGTGATGCTTTCTAAGGTCCACCTGACAACATTTCAGGATGTCTGGCTCTAATAGGAAAAGGAGTGTGTCAAGGCTGTATGTTGTCACCCTGCTTATTTAATGTATATGCAGAGTACATCATGAGAAACACTGGGCTAGAAGAAGCACAAGCTGGAATCAAGATTGCTGGGAGAAATATCAGTAACCTCAGATATGCAGATGACGCCACCCTTATGGCAGAAAATGAAGAGGAACTAAAAAGCCTCTTCATGGAAGTGAAGGGGGAGAGTGAAAAATTGGCTTAAAGCTCAACATTCAATAAACGAAGATCATGGCATCTGGTCCCATCACTTCATGGCAAATAGATGGGGAAAGAGTGGAAACAGTGTCAGACTTTATTTTTGGGGGCTCCAAAATCACTGCAGATGGTGATTGCAGTCATGAAATTAAAAGATGCTTACTCCTTGGAAGGAAAGTTATGACCAACCTAGATAGCATATTCAAAAGCAGAGACATTACTTTGCCAACAAAGGTCCATCTAGTCAAGGCTATGGTTTTTCCAGTGGTCATGTATGGATGTGAGAGTTGGACTGTGAAGAGAGCTGAACGGTGAAGAATTGATGCTTTTGAACTGTGGTGTTGGAGAAGACTCTTGAGAGTCCCTTGGACTGCAAGGAGATCCAGCCAGTCCATCCTAAAGGAGACTAGTCCTGGGTGTTCACTGGAAGGACTGATGCTGAGGCTGAGACTCTAATACTTTGGCCACCTCATGTGAGGAGTTGACTCATTGGAAAAGACCCTGATGCTGGGAGGGATTGGGGGCAGGAGGAGAAGGGGACGACAGAGGATGAGATGCTGGATGGCATCACTGACTCGATGCACATGAGTTTGGGTGAACTCCGGGAGTTGGTGATGGACAGGGAGGTCTGGTGTGCTGTGAATTATGGGGTCGCAAAGAGTCGGACACGACTGAGTGACTGAACTGAACTGAACCGAACTGAATTGCTTTACAAGGTTGTGCTAGTTCCTGCTTACAAAGAGGTAGATCAGCTCTGTGTATACACACATCCCCTCCCTTTTGGACCTTCGTCCCACCCCCTATTTCATCCCTCTAGGTCACCACAGAGCACCATGCTGAGCTCCATGTGCTGCTGAGTATATGGCAGGTTCCCACCAGCTCTGTTTTACACATGGTAGTGTATGAATGTCAATCCTAATTTCCCAGTTCACCCACCACCCAGCCCCCATTATGTCCACACACCCATTCTCTACATCTGCATATCTATAACCTAACAAGCTTATTGAATTCATTTACTGCCATGCGTTTCAACTATGACTTTTAATACATTTGATCAAGGTACAGAGGAAATTGGATTCAAGAGACCAAGAGGAGCAGTCAAGGGAAACAATGTAATTTAAGTGCAGTTCTATATGAACTGCCTTCTCTTTGCACGCATTAGAGCTCAAATTCGCTTGCCCTATGTATAGACATTAGGTTACAGCTTTCAAACTCTTCCAGAAATACTGAGCCTTAGTTCTTTATTAAGTGCTAGTTGAGTGAAAATATTCCAAATTACTATGTAAATGAAGTACCATATGATCGAAGAAGTATAGGTTTGCAGTATGAGTATTTTTTTCTATGTAAATTTTCCAGATATCTCACTATTTAGCTGACTTTCCTTATAGTTATGGATGAACCTTGATTTTGCAGAGCTACACAGGCAAGCTGATTTCATTCAATACTTCTGAGTAGGGCCTTATATAGCCAGTTATCATCCCAAAAGGTACTATATTTTGAGATCTCGCCTTACAAGTCTACAGCATGTGCACTTCTTAACCTGTCATATAAAACCCAAGGAGGAAGAAGGCTTTGTACACAAAGATTTGATTCACAAATCCTGAGCTCCAGATACCAACATAAGTGGGAAAACAGAATTTCTTGAAGACACTTTATCCTAAAATAAAACCTTAGGAAAAACGGTATCCTTAGATGGTTGATTATAAGCAGAATAATTCTTCTAATGACTAGTATGTGTTTCCATATCTCTGTATTTCTAACAAATTTTCCAGTCCTTTGTGTCTCATTAAATGCAAATGCCATTTTATTTAGCAAATATTCACATTGGATACAAAGCCAATAAACAAAAATCATTTGTATTCTTAAATACTAGCAACAGAAAAATGGAATTTTCAACAGTGCCAAAAACCTGAGCATAATCTCAAATCTCTATAAGTGAATTTAAGAAATGACTCGTTAGAACATTACTGAGTGAGATTAAAGAAGACCTAAGATGTGCAAATGGACATCATGTTCATGTACAGAAAGACACAATTTGGTCTCTGAATCTAGCAATTCTCTACAAATCAATGGGCTGAATCCAATCTTATCCCAATATCAGCAGGATTTCTTTCTTGTAACAAACTGACAAGCCAATTCTGAAATTTATATAGAAATGTGGAAGGCTAAATATATAAAGGCAAGGGAGAAAGGAAAAGATATACCCAACTGAATGCAGCATTCCAGAGAATAGCAACAAGAGCTAAGAAACAATAGAATGGGAAAGACTTGAGATTTCTTCAAGAAAATTGGAAATATCAAGGGAATGTTTCATTCAAGGATGGACACAATAAAGGGCAGAAACCATAAGGACCTAACAGAAGCAGACGAGATTAAGAAGAGGTGGCAAGATACACAAAAGAACTGTACCAAAAAGGTACCCAGATAACCATGATGGTGTGGTCACTCACCTAGAGCCAGACATCCTGGAGTAGAAAGTCAAGTGGGCCTTAGGAAGCATTGCTATGAACAAAGCTAGTGGAGGTGATGGAATTCCAGTTGACCTTTGTCAAATCCTAAAAGATGAAGCTGTGAAAGTGTTGCACTCAATATGTCAGCAAATTTGGAAAACTCAGCAGTGGCCACATGACTGGAAAAGGTCAGTTTCATTCTAATCCCAAAAAAGCACAATGCCAAAGAATGCTCAAACTACCACACAATTGCACTCATTTCACATGCTAGCAAGGTAACACTCAAAATCCTTCAAGCTAGGTTCCACAGTGTATGAACTGAAAACTTCCAGATGTACAAGTTGGATTCAGAAAAGGCAGAGGAACCAGAGATAAAACTGCCAACATTTGTTGGATTATGGAGAAAGAAAGAGAGTTTCAGAAAAAAAAATCTACTTCTGCTTCATTGATTACACTAAGCTTTTGACTGTGTGGTTCACAAAAATCTTTTGAAAATTATTAAAGATCTGTCTCCTGAGAAACCTGTATGCGGGTCAAGAAGCAACAGTTGGAACTGACATGGAAAAACAGATTGGTTCCAAATTGTGAAAGAAATATGACAAGACTGTATATTGTCACTCTGCTTATTTAACATATGCAGAGTACATCATGTGAAATGCCAGGCTAGATGAAGCCCAAGCTGAAATTAAGATTGCCAGTAGAAATTTCAACAAGCCTCAGACATGCAGATAACAGCACCCTAATGGCAGAAAGCAAAGAGCAACTGAAGAGCCTCTTGATGAAGGAGAAAGAGGAGAGTGAAAAAGCTAGGTTAAAACTCAACATCCAAAAAAGTAAGATCATGGCATCTGGTCCTATCACTTCATGGCAAATCAAAGAGGAAAAAGTGGAAGCAGTGATAGATTTTATTTTCTTGGGCTCCAGAAATCACTTCAGATAGTGACTTCAGCCATGAAATCAGAAGATACTTGCTCCTTGAAAGAAAAGCTATGACAAACCTAAACAGCATATTAAAAAGTAAAGACATCACTTTGCCAACAAAAATCCATCTAGTCAAAGCTATAGTTTTTCCAGTAGTTATGTACAGATGTGAGAGTTGGACCATAAAAGATGTCTGAGCACAGAAGAATTGATGCTTTTGAACTGTGGTGTTGGAGAAGACTGTTGAGAGTCCCTTGGGCAGAAAGGAGATCAAACCAGTCAATCTTAAAGGAAATTAACCCTGAATATTTACTGGAAGGATTGATACCGAAGTGGAAGCTCCAATATTTGGCCACTTGATGCAAAGAGCCAACACTTTGGAAAAGACCCTGATGCTGGGAAAGATTGAAGGCAGGTGGAAAAGGGGATGACAGAGGATGAGATGAGTGCATGGCATCACAGACTCAATGGACATGAGTTTGAGTAAACTCCAGGAGATGGTGAAGGACAGGGAAGGCTGGTGTGCTGCAGTCCATGGGGTCACAAAGAGTCATAGGCGACTGAGCAACTGAACAAAAACACAAAGTATATAAAGATTTACTCTGAGGAGCAGAGCTCAGGGTCTTACACTGCCAGCTCTCAAGACTGTTACGGTGACTACATATTAACGTGAGTGTGAGGGACCAATTTAAATCCAGATGCAGTTTGTGCAGCTAGGACCCTTTACAGCTTCAGAGAGACTGCAGATCTAGACACAAAATGGAGTGTGCTGAAGTCACACACCAGGGAACTCATTCATAACCTCTGAGGAAGCAAAGGTTTTTCAAACATAAAAGGTACTAGTAGTAAAAGAAAAGGCAATAGGTTAGGTTATATCAAATTTGAGAAACTCTATTCATCAAAAGACGTTACTGTCCAGGGTGAGAAAAGATGATCATCACGTTATCAAAGATTTACTCACAGAAAGTATAAAGAAGGCTCTCAGAAAGAAAAGGACAACCCACAGGGGTAAAAAATGGTCATTAGCTTAAGTGGACACTTCTCAGAGAAAGATTTTAGATAAGCCAAAACAACAAATATGAAAAGTGATCGAAACTGTGAGTCAAAGAAAGGACAAGGAAAGCCTCAGTGAGGAGACAGCTCCACAGCCAGACCAGAATGACTTAAAAAGATGGGATGCAGCAAACACTGGGTACCTGGGACCCCTCTTCACTGCTCAGAACTACAATGAGGGCTTTTTTCTACAACTGTCAGACTGTAAGCTGAACACACTCATTCTCTGAATGTATGGGATTCACATTATTCCTTGGCCAATGTTCAGTGGGTGCATGTCCATTTCTTCACCTAAGACATGTACTAGAAGGCCCAAAATGACACAGTTCATAACTATCAGAGACAAGAAATTACACTGATGCCCATCAGAAGAGATGCATAAATTATGGCATAGTCACAAACCAGAATGCCCTACTGCAATGACAATGAACACACGTACACACAACTCCAGCACAACCTTGAGTGAATGGCAATGAATACCTGTTCATACAACATCTACACATTTTCGAGTGAATGACAGTGAGCATATGTACACAACACCAACACAACCTTGAGTGGAAGGGCCCAGAATCACAAGCACAAAATCTATGTTTCACCATGTGTATGATGTGCCAAAACAGGCCAGATTAACCAGTGCTGCTAGGAGGCAGGAGAATGTTTACTCCTGAGTTGCTGTTTAAGACTCAAAGAAGAGCTCATGAAGGTCTCCTAGGGGGAAATGTTGCTATTTGACCCTGAGCTGAAGTTCCACACATTTTTAAGTTTCTGAAAACTTTGAACTCTAAGCCTACAGCATGTACGCATTTTTGTACACGTCTTATTTTGCAGAACTGATTGAAAGCCTGAAAACATCTGAGAATAGCTGATAATGTTGCTTCTGTAAGAAATTCTCTAAATTCTTAATATAGGTTATAAAGAATTGAAACTAATACAGTGGCACTGTTAACAACTCAGTCCTCAGAGTCAAATTTTTGGATTAAAATCCAGGAACTGGGGCTTACTAGATGACTGAGCGATTTATGTAACCACGCTAGTTTTTCTCATAGTACAAATGGAAATTATTTCCATTTACAATGGAAATACATTCTAAATTTTTGCCTTGTAAACTTTTTTGTAAGCATGGAATGGATAACAGAAGATTCAGTGTCCAAAACATTTAATAGGTCAATAAGCTTGTGATATCCCAGGTAATGTTACAGCAGTTTTATATGCAGTGTGTGTATGCATATGTGTGCAGTTTCTTCATATGTATATATGTGGTTTCTATAAAATTATAATCATTTCCACTACCATTATAATTTAATCCTGAAGATTAATATGCCTTTTCATCATTGTATCACACTGAACCAATGCTTTAAAGGAAAAGTCTCCAAAAAGCCCAAGTCATTGATGATTTATTGTGAATCATTTATTCACACAGATGTTTATCGGTCAAGTACTGTGTATCATGATATGGTTGATCTCTTATGATTTGGAAATGATCAACTGAAACCAATCCTTGTAAATCCATAGGGAAGCAGTCATTTTTAGATTAGGTTATACAGTTCCCTTTATAAGTATTGCTCAGAACAAATAAGTTTCAATAATTAGATCAGAAAAGAAGAAACAAATGGCCTCTACATAAAAATATTTATATATATTAAAAATATAAATATATATATTGTAGAGTATGTTGCTGTGCTGTGTTCAGTTGCTCAGTTGTGTACAACTCTTTGGGACCCCATGAACTGTAGCCCGCCAGGCTCCTCTGTCCATGGGATTCTCCAGGAAAGAATAGTGGAGTGGGTTGCCATGCCCTCCTCCAGGGGACCTTCCCAGTCCAAGGATCAAACCAGCATCTCCTGCTTCTCCTGAGTTGCAGACAGACTTTTTACTGCTGAGCCATCATTAGGCACTAAGCTGTGTCCAACTCTTTGCGACCCCATGGGCTGTAGCCCACCAGGCTCCTCTGTCCATGGGATTTCCCAGGCAAGAATACTGGGGTGGGTAGCCATTTCCTTCTCCAGGGGATCTTCCTGACCCAAAGATGGAACCCTCGTACCCTATTTGGCGGGCAGGCTCTTCACTGCTGAGCCACCAGCGAAGCCCATTGTAAATACACACACATACACACACACACATATATATAGATACACAAAAACATGTATAAAAAACATGTAAAAAAACACATATGTGCTGTGCTGTGCTTAGTCACTCAGTCATGTCCAAATCTTTGTGACCCCATGGACTGTAGCCTGCTGGGCTCCTCTGTCCTTGGAGATTCTCCAGGCAAGAATAGTGGAGGGGTTGCCATGCCCTCTTCCCAACCCAGGGATTGAACCCAGGTCTTCTGCATTGCAGGCAGATTCTTTACCAGCTGAGCCACCAGGGAAAGCCAAGAATACTGGAGTGGTAGTCTATCCCTTCTCCAGGGAATCTTCCTGGTCCAGGAATCAAATTGGGGTCTCCTGCATTGCAGGCAGATTCTTCACCAGCTTAGCTACCTACCAGGGAAGCCCATATATACATATACATATATACTGATATATCAGTGTGAAATAGTCCCATTGAAATGTCAGAATTTACTGACCTTTCAAATAAAAGTCAAATAAAAGTCAATAGGAAAATGAAAGAAATTTGGCAAAACCAATACAATATTGTAAAGTTTAAAAATAAAATAAAATGAAAAAAAAAAGGTCAATTTAATGTTTTTGCTGCTTCCTAAAAATTATTTATATGATTTATATAAATAAATTTATATATAAATTTATACAATATATATATATAATATATTTATATAAATTATATATAAACTCAGGTGGCTTAAAATTAGCTTTTAGAATAGATAAGTTTATTGAACAAGCCATCGGTTTTCCTTTTACGTCCCTCTGATGTAAGGAGCCTAAACTCCTTCCTATTTACCATGTAATATCACCTTTTCCATTTGTTACATAAAAGACACGACCTGCATTATGCAAACCTATGTCAACAAAGGAAGACAAGTCTTTCCCTGTAAAACTGTTAAATACATTGCTGCTGTTCCATGTGGCATGCCTCCCAGAGGTCTTGGGCTCCATGGACATGACAGGATCCCAGAGAACAAAAGCAGAGTCATCACTGCTGAGGGCCGTGCATTAGCATGGCTTCACACTAGACTGTGTCTCTCACATACCCCGACACTAGTCAAGATTCCCTGATACACATGGTCCTGGGAATCTGTGCTCACATAGCACAAAAAGACAATCAATTCATTCAGACTTGGTTAAACAAAAGTGTTCTTTAATGTTGACCAGCACATTATGAATATTCTTATTTAAATTATAACTTGCACACATTCCAACTCATCTGGGAAAATGTCTGCAATGTTTGGCTTTAACTTGTATAAAATCTGTGAGTAAATAATAATTCCAGTTCCACTAACATTCTTTTTGTGCTTCAATATAGACCAAGTCCTTTGCCTTGCCCTCATTTGTATACATCACAATGCCAAGGCCAGGAAACTTGCTACATGAAAATCTGCCTGGTGCTTTCTGAAGGTTCATGCATGATGATTTTTGATGACCACCTCAATACTAAAGTAATAAGTCATGAAGTTACTCTACTGAAGTTCTATTTATAACCAATAAACTTTGATCTTGAGAATATTGTTTTGCTTCTATGAGAACTTCATGGAGTCAAATATATATATATATGACCAATCAGCTTTGAATTTGTGGTCCAGTACTAGTTAAACTAAATGAGGACATGTTGGAAATGTAAACAGAAGGTGCTCCCTGAGCGGATGCTGAGGGTGGTTGCTGAGCAGTGGACCCCATGTGCAGAGAGCTAGTCGTGTGTGGTGTCCCTGGAGGAGAACTCTTGCCTATCTCGCAGTTCCAAGGATGCTGGCATTCATTCAGCAAGGTATTGGATATCTGGTATGGGCTAGATACCACTTAGACCCTGAGAATACAGAGGTGGACAGTATAGAAATTGGACTTGTCCTTCTGATGGACAGTATAAGCAAGAAAGTGGGCAGTTACAATGCAGTGGGATAAACGCCACTACAATTTGGGAAAAAATGCCATTCCAGCTTGGGAGGGTGAGCACCTACAAGGTTTAGGACCTCAAAAATGGAGATGGCATTGTGAAAAGGGAGGAAAATACTATAGAGGAAATAAGTTTGGATATCAGCAGAAGGTAGTTCTGGAGGCCTGGCATACTTTCCATAAAGATAACTGAACAATCAACCTAGGAAAGAGAAAACAGACCAGGTGTGGGAGGCTCAATGCCAGGATTGGAACCTCTAGAGCTAAAAAAGGGGTGGGTGAAGGCCTTGGAGCAAACATGCGCTGTGGCCAGAACTTTCACATCAGGGTCTCAAGCCCGGTCCTGGACAGTGGCCATGGAGAAGGACGAGAGGGAGGTAATAAATTACTCTGTGGGCAAGTGAACCAGAACAAACAGGGAGTGAAGAGCCCACACTGAGGGCCAGGGCTGTTTGGGGCAAAGAGCCTGCTGTGTGATGTGCCAGGTTCCGAGTTTCAGAAAACACCTGCAACACCAGGGGAAGAGAAGAAAACTAGATTTCCAGTGAGGTTGGTAGGAACAGATGCTATTGTGGGACCAGCACCTTTGGGGAAACAGATAATGGATTACAGTTGTTCAGAAAAGAGCATTTAACAAATGCCCATAGATAAAGCTTACTTTAAAAGCAGCAGACAAAACGTAACCTTATAATCTCCTAAGGGAAGCTAGGAAACATGTGTGGTTTTCAAGAATTCATCAAGTTCCTAAAGCAAAGACTTTCTTGCATACAGCTAACAGAAGCACTGAGCTTTATTAGGAGGTAGTCACAGGCAGGAGAAATGGATGTGTCCTTACATGAGACTGTTTATTTTATAGTGTTCACAGAAAATCCTGAAGAACCATTAGAATCAGACAGGTGTGTGAGTTATAGAATCAATCTGACCTTTTGGGGGGTTTTGTCAGTATTTATTGGCACACTTAGTGACATTTATATTGTTAAATGAAAATATAAGAGCTTGAAGCTGCCAATGGAATCATTATAAGGACAATATCCGATCACAGAATGCTATAAATCACTTGAACAAAGCAGAAGTGCAAATTTCTACTGTTCAAAGATGAAAATAAATTCCTGCAAACTCTCTACTTTGCCTACTCTCTCATCAGATGAAGGAGGAAAGGTTGTGACTCCACCTATGAACTGTAACTGCATAGACTCATATCCAGCATCTGAACCGGCCACAACGATCAGTTGCTCCATTGTCATTCAGTCCACCTACTAATTACCTTTTCCTTTGTTTTCTGTTCTCTAGACTTCCTTGCCCCTTCTTCCCTACATTCATAGAAATACATATGTGAGTTCATGAATCTGCCTGCACACGACAGAAATCCCCATACATTAATAAACCTTATCTATGGCTGAAAGCTGGTTTTCTGCAATCAATAACAGAATAAAATTATTTCTGACCTGGCCAATGTCGTTATGGGACAATTTGTTCTTTCACTTGAACTTTTCTAAATATGAATGAATTTGGAGACTTACACTGACACATTTACACTATTGATACTACATATACAATGGATAACTAATGAGGCCCTACTGCATAGCACATAGCACAGGGAAGTCTGCTTAATGATGTCTGGTGACCAAAATGTGAAGGAAATCCAAAAAAGGCGGGTATATCTGTGTACATATGGCTGATTCACTTTGGTGTACAGTAGAAATACAACATTGCAAAGCAACTATTCTCCAATAAAATTTAAAATAATTAAATAAACATGAATGAGGCTTGTTGCTTCTCTATCAATCAGTCATTAATTATAATTTAAGCTATTGAGTCACAACAGGGCTAAATAAATAAGCACAGAACATTCCAGAACACTTAGGAAGCTTTCAACCTCTACCCTACACAAATCATCACCTTCAGTTCAGTTCAGTCGCTCAGTCGTGTCCGACTCTCTGGGACCCCATGAATCGCAGCACGCCAGGCCTCCCTGTCCATCACCAACTCCCGGAGTTCACTGAAACTCACGTCCATCGAATCCATCATCACCTTAGTTTAAGACAAAATTCCACTCAGTCCAAGTATCTTAATTCGAGGTTTTTACCAAAACTATGCCAAGTGGGTGAAACTGATGGCATTTGCGGAGAGACTTTCAGCTACTGAAAGTGTTCACGCTCCTAGAGGTGGTGTCATCCACTTGGAAGAGCTGCTGGGGATCAGTGTCCTTCCCCTGCAGAGTGAAGACAGCACCCCAGGGACCACAGGACACCTTTTTCCACGGCCAGCTGACTCTTCCCTGAGGACACTTACAGACAAACACAGAAGACAAAGCACAGGTTCTCTCTGGATGTGCCCAGGGATATGGCAGTGTCTACTCGGTCTGAAACCCATATGCCTGCTGTGTATGCACGGAGCTGGGGTGGACTCTGTTCTCACCCATGGCTCTCCTGCTTGGCTGCACATTGGAAACACCTGGCAGTGTGTTACCGACCGTGATGCCCAGATTCCCCACCAAGCCTATCAGACCAGAATCTCTGTAGAACTGGGCAAAGGGATTGTGTTTTTTAACCTTTCCAGGTAATTCTAACATAAATATAGAGTTAAGAATACTGTTCCAGACCCTCAGTTTTGATCTGGGATGGAAAGACTGGGATTTATGTCACCTGTCAGTGGACACATGTCTGTGTACTGTTAGAAAAGGCATTTTGGTTCTATGTGCCTTGGACTCTTCATGTGCACAAAAGGATTAGAAAGATGAGCTCTCTCTCATGCTTCTATGCAAGATGAGTGAAATAAAGAGAACCCACTTGGTAAAAATTACAAATTACGAAAATAGTGCTGTAATGCTCAAAATTCTCAGAGCCAGGCTTCAGCAATATGTGAACCGTGAACTTCCTGATGTTCAAGCTGGTTTTAGAAAAGGCAGAGGAACCAGAGATCAAATTGCCAATATCCTCTGGATCATGGAAAAAGCAAGAGAGTTCCAGAAAAACATCTATTTCTGCTTTATTGACTATGCCAAAGCCTTTGACTGTGTGGATCACAAGAAACTGTGGAAAATTCTGAAAGAGATGGGAATACCAGACTACCTGATCTGCCTCTTGAGAAATTTGTATGCAGGTCAGGAAGCAACAGTTAGAACTGGACATGGAACAACAGACTTGTTCCAAATAGGAAAAGGAGTTCGTCAAGGCTGTATATTGTCACCCTGTTTATTTAACTTATATGCAGAGTACATCATGAGAAATGCTGGACTGGAAGAAACACAAGCTGGAATCAAGATTGCCAGGAGAAATATCAATAACCTCAGATATGCAGATGACACCACCCTTATGGCAGAAAGTGAAGAGGAACTCAAAAGCCTCTTGATGAAAGTGAAAGTGGAGAGTGAAAAAGTTGGCTTAAAGCTCAACATTCAGAAAACTAAGATCATGGCATCCAGTCCCACCACTTCAAGGGAAATAGATGGGGAAACAGTGGAAACAGTGTCAGACTTTATTTTGGGGGGCTCCAAAATCACTACAGATGGTGGCTGCAGCCATGAAATGAAAAGATGCTTACTCCTTGGAAGGAAAGTTATGACCAACCTAGATAGCATATTCAAAAGCAGAGACATTACTTTGCCAACAAAGGTTCGTCTAGTCAAGGCTATGGTTTTACCTGTGGTCATGTATGGATGTGAGAGCTGGACTGTGAAGAAGGCTGAGCGCCGAAGAATTGATGCTTTTGAACTGTGGTGTTGGAGAAGACTCTTGAGAATCCCTTGGACTGTCTCTGAAATCCAACCAGTCTCTGAAAGAGATCCAACCAGTCTCTGAAAGAGATCAGCCCTGGGATTTCTTTGGAAGGAATGATGCTAAAGCTGAAACTCCAGTACTTTGGCCACCTCATGCGAAGAGTTGATTCATTGGAAAAGACCCTGATGCTGGGAGGAATTGGGGGCAGGAGGAGAAGGGGACGACAGAGGATGAGATGGCCGGATGGCATCACTGACTCAATGGATGTGAGTCTGAGTGAACTCCGGGAGTTGGTGATGGTAGGGAGGCCTAGTGTGCTGCGATTCATGGGGTCGCAAAGAGTCGGACATGACTGAGCGACTGATCTGATCTGATTATTCTCTGATACTATGAAATTAAAAACAAATGGTCTTTTATCTGAACGGGATGACATGGATAAATTATGTTACTTGTACATTTACCATGTTGTAAAAATGTTACCACATCTAGCCTAAAATCTTCAAAGCCTAAACATTTATTTAGGGTGGAAAGATGTAATGACCAGCCCCATACACTTGAGTCCTTGTTAGCAGGAGCCTGGCAACCTGGGCTCCCAGGTAAAGATTTCTATCTCGATTCAAAGGATGGTGACTATTCAGTTGGGTGAACTGTCAACAATCTGATAGAGAAGCTTATTTCATTCCACACTTTTTTTACCTTTATGCAAAGTTCATGTGCAAAATGCATAATTAAAAAGGAGTGTCATTCAGGAGATGATTATCAGCGAGTTTGAATAAAGCATGCTGCGTGCTGCTCACGTCCCCCCGGTGACCTTGCCAGGACTCTTGTTGTATCAAGTGCCCAGCTGGAGAAAACTGAGCTAATAATGGCCCAGCTGCATAGTCTAACGAGATCTTTGTGATACAAGCAAGGTCAAGTGCTCTATCACGCAGCGCATTAATCTCATTGTGCACCGAGAGAGAAAGGGGCCGAGGGACGTCCGTACTGGCTGGAGCCAGCCCCCAGGATGGCGAGCGCGACTTCGAGAGGGAGATGAATAGCACTTCTAAACACAGCTGAGAAAGACTGTTCTAGAAATAAGGCCTGTGCACATCCATTTCAATATTGAGTGTTCAACCAATGATTTCTATCGTGCATTTATTTTTGTATTTATAAATTCAGTGCCGTTAATTGCATTCTTCTTGAGAGTTCTCTTACGACCAAACTTTCTTATAAACCCATACAACTGCCACACTTAATGTAATCCTATAAAACAATTGTAAAACGTGCTTAATAGACTATGTTTTATCTCGTGATCACCAGTGTATTGGATTCTATAAATTAGAAGGTTGATTTCTAATATTTCATAAAACAAACCTCAAGGTCTGAAGAATAAAATGAAGACTGATATTAAGGTTTCAGATTTCTTCAAGACTGGTTTAGAAACCATCATAAAAATAAACAAAAACAACAAACCATAACAATTCAGTTGAACAATGAAGTCATCAGAGGTTTCTTATTGTAAATGTTGATTTTATAGAAAGACATTGTCCTTAATTTCAAGGTTTTAAGAAAAATACCTGCCAAGTTTTACGCTATTAAAGATGTTAGTCTTACTTCCCATGGACAAATTCCATGGGATTCTCCAGGCCAGAATACTGGAGTGAGTAGCTGTTTCCTTTTCCAGTGGATCTTCCTGACCCAGGAATCAAACCGGGGTCTCCTGCACTGCAGGCACATTCTTTACCACCTGAACTACCATGGAAGCCCTAGTACTACTTAGCTAAAAAAATAGCATATTGTAGAATGTTCCCAATAGATGATACTCCTAGCCTTAATGGTATCAAAAAATTCACCTTTAGACCATAAATTCACACAATGGAAAGTCTGCAAAGGGACTGGATGCTGCTTATAATGTGGAACCACCATGTCAGAACAAGTCTGACTTCCCATAAAACTGACTGATGGACTGTTGATCACAGTCCCACTACCCACAGTGGTATCATTCTAAGCATATGAATGACATAAATAAAGGTGTGGGTGGTCTTCTGTTGTGAAATCTTTATTTCTCTGTTGACTATCTTATTATGCTCATAAAGTCAAAGCTCAAAGGCACCAAAATTCCAAAAATTATTTCCAAGTCACTAAATCATCACTGCATCTTGTGTGGCCTGGTTTCAGGGTGAATTGTGGAATGTGACCATCTACTTGCATAGCTTATTACTGGATACATGGATCATACTTTCTTTTGGAGCGTTTTGAGAACTATGACATCACACATTCCCTAAGAAGGATATACTTTTAATAAAAGACAGGTGGGAGGGGCTTCAGGATTGGGAACACGTGTACACCCGTGGCGGATTCATGTTGATGTATGGCAAAACCAATACAATATTGTAAAGTAATTAGCCTCTAATTAAAATAAATAAGTTTAAAAAAAAGACAGGTGACCTTGTTATTATGGACTGAGTGTGCAAAGAAACTGGACAGTTTACTTACTGGTTGTTAAGTTTAATTTACTGGGGAAAGTTTTTATAATAATGGAGAATTGTGCTCATTCATTAACAGACTCTCCTTGAGCATTTACTTTTGAACAGACTGTCAGCTAGGAAGTAGAAAACAAATATAAAGGGAATATCCACCTGGGCTTCATGGACCCCTCCTCAACCCTGCCTTGGAGACACATGACTCTAATGAGGGAGAGGCTTCCAAGGCCAAAGGCAGTGACCATGGACACTGCTGGGGGCGCGGGTGAGGAAGGGCGATGCAGGCGATACATGGAAACCTTGCTTCCCTCATCTGTAAACCTAGTTCAAGGTGCACAATAAAGGCTGGCTATTGATATGCTTATTATTCCTGTATATGATTTACAACATTATCAGAATACCAAACTCTTAAGAAGTAGTTGAACATATCCAATTAGTTTCCTAAAGCTTGGACTGCAAGGAGACCAAACCAGTCAATCCTAAAGAAAATCCTCCTTGAATATTCATTGGAAAGACTGATACTGAGGCTGAAGCTCTAATACGTTGGCCACGTGGTTCAAAGAGCTGACTCATTGGAAAAGACCCTGATGCTGGAAAAGATTGAAGGCAGGAGGAGAGGGGATGACAGAGGATGAGATGGTTGGATGGCATCACTGACTCACTGGTCATGAGTTTGAGAAAACTCCAGAAGATAGTGAAGGACAGGGAAACCTGGCATGCTATAGTCCATGGGGTTGCAAGAGTCAGACATGACTTAGCAATTGGATAACAACAAATATTAGTAACATGGGAGCGGCAAAAAATAGTAATGGAGGTCAAGTTTGTGCAACATTTCATTGCATATGTGCTGAAATCCTTCTTTGCATGAAGGCAATACGTGTGTGTGTGTATTTGAAGATAATATTAGTGAGTGAAAGGTAACAGTCCAAAATATATGATGCCTCTAGCCTGCTTCAAATGTGCGGCCACATTTTATAAGGTTAAACCAAATAGTCGAGGTCAAGCATTTACTCAGACACCTGAACATTCAATAAGCCAGCACATCAGCTCCACATCACTCACCTGTAATTGCTAAAAAGGAAACCTGTCCTCAGCCTCCCTTTTCAATAAGACGTGTATGGGGAAATTCTATGCTTTTTATATCTTAGCATTCACCTGCACAGATTAGGAGAGGATTATTTCCCTGAAACTAATGAAGTTTGAACTTCAGAGCCTATCTTTCACGCAGGTGCATTGAGGTTCTGGAAACTGACCTAGAATGTGCCTAGAATCCTCTGAATGGGGAATTTTGCAGCAAAAATAATTTTAAGTTCAACTGGGTAAGGCCATTCTCTCTCTTCTCTATTCTCCTTCTGGATATTTCAGCACTGGTGCTGGGCATTGCGTGGGGCTTTTGGGATCAGTCTAAAGGTAAATTTAAGGTCACTTATGTCAGCCTATTTATACAGTTTCCATCACGTTTATTTATAACTAATTATCAATCATCATTCCAAAGCAATGTGTGTGGTTGGCTCTGTGAACACAGCGTGGGCCACAGTACTGGATGCTGAGACAAGGGTGTTATGGACAATGTTCTAAGTGCCAGCGCTGGAAAGGGGTAGGTGGTGGAAGTGGGACAAGGTTTGGTGGACAAGGACAAAGTTAGACTCTAGATGCTTGACAGAAGTTTTCTCAAGTTAGAACACAATACTAAAAATATACGAGACATCAAAATGAATCCTCACTTCAGCATACAAGTTATCCATCAGATCAGATCAGATCAGTCACTCAGTCGTGTCCGACTCTTTGCGACCCCATGAATCGCAGCACGCCAGGCCTCCCTGTCCATCACCAACTCCCGGAGTTCACTCAGACTCACGTCCATCGAGTCAGTGATGCCATCCAGCCATCTCATCCTCTGTCGTCCCCTTCTCCTCCTGCCCCCAATCCCTCCCAGCATCAGAGTCTTTTCCAGTGAGTAAACTCTTTGCATGAGGTGGCCAAAGTACTGGAGTTTCAGCTTTAGCATCATTCCTTCCAAAGAAATCCCAGGGCTGATCTCCTTCAGAATGGACTGGTTGGATCTCCTTGCAGTCCAGGGGACTCTCAAGAGTCTTCTCCAACACTACAGTTCAAAAGCATCAATTCTTTGGTGCTCAGCCTTCTTCACAGTCCAACTCTCACATCCATACATAACCACAGGAAAAACCATAGCCTTGACTAGATGAACCTTTGTTGGCAAAGTAATGTGTCTGCTTTTGAATATGCTATCTATGTTGGTCATAACTTTCCTTCCAAGGAGTAAGCGTCTTTTCATTTCATGGCTGCAGTCACCATCTGTAGTGATTTTGGAGTCCAGAAAAATAAAGTCTGACACTGTTTCCACTGTTTCCCCATCTATTTCCCATGAAAGTAGTGCTATTTTTTAAAACATGTTTAAAAAAGTATTTGACTAATAAAAGGCCAGATGACCTTTCTATTCTCTCTATAGAAAAAAAGTACAAAATCATATGCTCACAGGGAAAGGTAGCCACTAAATATTTCCCCAAAGCTGTAGGAGAATACATAGGTGTGCAGGGGGTAAAATGACTAGGAATTTTTTTTTTCAGATTTTTTTCTGACATTTCTGATGATTATAGTATTTTTTTATCTTTCTAAATATATATAAATTGTAGAGCTGTCTTATTTTAAAGAAAATACTTACTTTCAAACTTATAATGGTCATATATGACCATTATATGTTCAATATAATGTATCTCTTTTTATTGGTGAGACTCCAAATTATTACCCTTAGGCTTGCCAAAACCTAGATCATCCTCTGAAAACTATTAGAACATTTTGCTATCATGTTCCAAAGAATACAGTCCTTCTATTACAAGCAAACTTCAAGAATATTATAAAATCAAATGCATTCCATCTTGCTTCCTTCCTGGGTCCACCCTCTGTAAGTTTTGCTCTGGGTTTTCTCCACTTCTGGTGGCAACTGGCTGTCACAGTGTCATAGGAGAGATGTCTCTCATGGTTTTGACATTCATAAAGATCAGTAGATATTTAAGTTTATCCAATTAAAAGGAAACAACTTTGCACTACATGAGCCTTCCATGATAGAAGTGCAGTTAGCTTTACCGTTTACCTAGTTCAAAAATGTATAATATAATAAAAATATAATTCTAGGACATTTTTTCTGAAAATATGCACTTAAAATATTCTTCCCACTTTCTGTCGGTTTGCTGTCTGCATTGGGCTATTTAGAGAAAAACAGATGGTCAGTACTGAGGTCTCAGTAAGAGTCCAGAGATAATACTGACAAGAGAGTCTAACTGAAAAGACTCTGTATAAATCCTTCTGCCTGCCTCCAATCATAGGAATGTTGTACTTGATTAACTAGAATCACCCAGGAAATTGACTTCCAAACACCCACTGGAGGTGCACATGGCTTTGAAAGGTAGGTGCCCTGACTTGGATCCAATGACAACATTTTCCTGTACTTATGTTAAAGAGTGTTATTTTCACACCTGTCAATTCAGTTCAGTTCAGTCACTCAGTCGTGTCTGACTCTCTGTGATCCCATGAATTGCAGCACGCCAGGCCTCCCTGTCCATCATCAATTCCTGGAGTCCATCCAAACCCATGTCCATCGAGTCGGTGATGCCATCCAACCATCTCATCCTCTGTTGTCCCCTTCTCCTCCTGCCCTCAATATTTCCCAGCATCAGGGTCTTTTCCAGTGAGTCATCTCTTCACATCAGGTGGCCAAAGTACTGTAGTTTCAGCTTCAACATCAGTCCTTCCAATGAACACTCAGGACTGATCTCCTTTAGGATGGACTGGTTGGATCTCCTTGCAGTCCATGAGACTCTCAAGAGTCTTCTCCAAAACCACAGTTCAAAAGCATCCATTCTTCAGTGCTCAGCTTTCTTTATAGTCCAACTCTCACATCCCTACATGACCATAGGCTTGACTAGACGGACCTTTGTTGGCAAAGTAATGTCTCTGCTTTTGAATATGTTATCTAGGTTGGTCATAAGTTTCCTCCTAAGGAGTAAGCGTCTTTTAATTTCATGGCTGCAGTCACCATCTGCAGTGATTTTGGAGCCCAGAAAAATAAAGTCAGCCACTGTTTCCACTGTTTCCCCATCTATTTCCCATGAAGTGATGGGACCAGATGCCATGATCTTAGTTTTCTGAATGTTGAGATTTAAGCAAACTTTTTCACTCTCCTCTTTCATTTTCACACCTGTCATATAAGGCCTAAAAAAATTATGCTGGAGTTAGTGGATTTCAAGCCTCTACTATACAGATGATTTAATTCCCAATATGATGAAGAGCATCATTAAAAAGTCAATCACGAAATGCCCATTTGGCCTGAAACCAGGCTAACAGAGGCAATTTGTGAGGATTTTACAGGCTGAATGCTGCTCAGGCAAAGTACAACCAATGGTCATCATAATTAAATATTCAACGCCTTCCTCACTAATTGATTATATGTAATTCACGGATCACCTAGATGCTGGCTTCACTTCAAAAATCACAGACTTAAAGACATCGATAAATATTTCCTATATATTAAGAAAATGGGCTTTAATTAAAATAATTGATTTTTTTTCCCCTCACACTTGTGGCTGACTACAGCACATAGTCAGAATGTCTGCTGTGTGCTATTTAAGTTATGTTTGATCAAATAAACCCATTCTTTGCTTTATTAATATAGATTTATGCTTAAAACTCTAGCCGAGATTTATAGCACAAGGGGAATGCCTTATTTTACATACTAAATGGAAAAGTGCATCAGTCTGTTTACTTTTGTTCTTGTTAATACTGTATAGTATTATAGACACACAAAATTTAAATCTTTTCAAACAGAAATACAAAATCAGTATTATTAGTCCTATAATCAATTTAAGTGATCTTATCCTTGTGAAACATAGATGTTCCTAAAAGGACGTAAATACATTTGCTATGTACACAGAGCCTTAGGTTTCTAATGCCCAAACTTAATTCTACATGGAATTAAAAAATTGCTCTGTCTTATACACCTATTATAGGTTATGACTTGCATTTGGTTCCTAACTTGTTCAGTTTTTTTTTTTTTTTTCACTTATTTACTCCTTCACCGCCCACTCTTCAACAACTTTCCACAGTCTTAAATACTCACACTCTAGTGGAAGGGGCAGAGTAGCCCCACGTCAGGAACTTGGAGTCTCAGATGTCACCCAGATGGGCTGAGCCAGGACCTGTAGTTTCACAGTATGCTTGACTGCTCAACTTTCCTGATAGAGAAGCAAGTTGGGAGTCCAGGACTTCAGGTCACACCCCTGGAAGATGAGCAGCTCATCCTCCTGAATTTTCATGTCTCATTTAAAGCAGGGCACCTGGTCCCAGAAAAACATACAAACTACCAGAGCTCAGTGGGCTAACTGGTGATAGGTAGACAGACGTGCTACAGTTCAGGGCTGCCTGGCGCACCATCACCAGCACCACAGAAGTTGGCTTGCTTGTTTGATTTAGCCCAATTTAATTTTGTCAGTACAATACTTAAGAAGGGGCTTTCTTGATAGCTCAGCGGGTAAAGAATCCTGCCTGCAGTGCAGGAGACACAAAAGACACAGGTTCGATTTGTACGTCAGGAAGATCCTGTGGAAAAGGAAATGGCAATCCACTCCGGTGTTCTTGCCTGAAAAATCCCATGGATAGAAGAACCTGGCGGGCTACAGTCAATGGCATTGCAAAGAACTGGACACAGCTGAGCGACTAAGCATAACATACTTAAGAAACAAGTAAAAGCTTATCTCGAAATCTGTGAGAAAAATTCTTTGAATTCTACAGCCTTCTTGATGTTCGCAAAGATTCTTGAACCAGTTGTTTCCAAACATACCTGCCCATGAGTTAAACTATTCTCAGGATAAACAGATAAACTGATTTCCAGGAGTTTATATACCCTCTTTGCAGAATTAGCAATGCATTGAGAACTAACGGTCCAAAGAAATATTAAAGGAAGTGATCTCTTTACATGGGAGAGACCCCTCAGGTAAAGATTCTGTAACATTGAACACAGAACAGCAGGCAAATTTAATAAAAAATTATCAATGTACTGAAGTTCTAGATCATCTAGAACCCAGATTTTCTAGTTTAAAGAACTAGACCCAGAAACTAAAAAGCACAGAAATACATAGATGGAGAAAACAAACCGATGGTCTAAGAACCTGTGGCAGTGAATTCGTTTTGATGTTGGGTTCTCTAATGTAACTGTCATTGTTGCTTAGTTTTCAAATGCTGTCTGACTCTTTTGCAACCACATGGACTGCAGCCCACCAGGCTTCTCTGTCATGGGGTTTCCCAGGCAAGAATACTGGAAACAGTAGCTATTTCCTCCTCCAGGGGATCTTACTGACCCAGGAAGCAAACCCACATCTCCTGCATTGCAGGCAGATTCTTCACCACTAAGCCATTAGGGAAGCCAACTGCTTTCTCATAAATAACTTCATCCATATTACTAATGACGGCTTTATACCCTGACAGAGGTTCTAGGTGCCCACTGATCTCAAGCAACTTAATCTCTCTCTGGATCTAATTTTCCTCATTTGTTAAACTGAAGCAGCACACTGAAATTTTTTTCTAATGCACCTTTCCATGTTGTATGTACTCATGAGAGCATCAAAACTGCCGAGATCTGATAAGACAGCCAGTATTTTTAAAGCAGCGGTCTAAATTTCAGGGAGACGAAGATTAGTGCAAGCTGGTACAGGAAGTTTCCAAAACAGAGTTCAAATGCCATAGTCATTCTTTCCTATGGAGACAATAGTCACAACACGACTAGCAATTTTCATTACCTTGGCTTTGTAAGAACTGTGTGTGGGGACAGTCAGATACTTGAGTTGGGTTTTGTAAACAGTCACTTCTAACAAGGGTTTCATAAATTTTATACCTATGAGCCTCTTCTAAAACAAAACATTTCACAAGGATCCCTATAATTATTAGGTTTCATTCAAATTATGATCCCAATATATGTCATAGGATCATATATATATTCCATTACATATATATACATATATATATATATATATATATATATATATATATATATATATAAAAAGGAATATTATTTGGTCATAAAATAATGAAACAATGTGATTTGCAGTGACACAGATGGACCTAGACATTATCACATTAAGTGAAGTAAGTTCAGTTCAGTTCAGTTCAGTCGCTCAGTTGCGTCCGACTCTTTGCGACCCCATGAATCGCAGCACGCCAGGCCTCCCTGTCCATCACCAACTCCTGGAGTTCACTCAGACTCACGTCCATCGAGTCAGTGATGCCATCCAGCCATCTCATCCTCTGTTGTCCCCTTCTCCTCCTGCCCCCAATCCCTCCCAGCATCAGAGTCTTTTCCAATGAGTCAACTCTTCGCATGAGATGGCCAAAGTACTGGAGTTTCAGCTTTAGCATCATTCTTTCCAAAGAAATCCCAGGGCTGATCTCCTTCAGAATGGACTGGTTGGATCTCCTTGCAGTCCAAGGGACTCTCAAGAGTCTTCTCCAACACCACAATTCAAAAGCATCAATTCTTCAGTGCTCAGCCTTCTTCACAGTCCAACTCTCACATCCATACATGACCACAGGAAAAACCATAGCCTTGACTAGACGGACCTTTGTTGGCAAAGTAATGTCTCTGCTTGTGAAGTAAGTTAGACAAAGACAAATATTGTCATCACTTGTATGTGGAATCTTTAAAAAAAATGAACTTATTTCCAAAACAGAAATAGACCCTCAGACATAGCAAACAACCTTATAGATCCCAAAGGTGAAAGTGGGGAGGGATAAATTAGGAGTCTGGGATTAACATACACACACTGCTATATGTAAAATAGGTAATCAACTAGGACCTACTCTATAGCATAGGAAATTATACTCAGAATTATGTAATAAGCTATAAGGAAAAAGAATCTGAAAAAAATATATATATATAAATGAATCACTGTCATGTACACCTGAAACTTACATGATATTGTAAATCAACTACATTTCAATAAAAAGTCTTAAAAAGTTACAATCTTTTTAATCATGTAAATGTAAAACTAGGAATGCTTATAGGTTGCATATGACTATATATATAAAACAAATGCACACAAAACTATTTCTTTTTCTTAAAAATAAACTTTTAATAAAAATCTTTATAAACATTAATTACTATTCTGATTTTTTTAGTAACAATAAATTGCTACTCAAAACTTTTCTCACACAAATTAAGATCACCAATAATAATACAGTAATGATTATTACTACTACTATCAGTATTTTTCACTAGGTCATAATATTCTGATGAAGCTCTACTAAAATTACAACAAAAATCTCTTTCATATGGAGCACTCTTGGTATCACGTGCCTTCCTTTGCCCGGAGCTGTCATTTACACTGCAAGTTCATGTGCATCTTTTACTCATTAGCCTGAGGATATTAAAGGAGTCTGCTTTTAGCTTATGGAATCTTAAACACAATGCAAATAAGGCAGTCATGCTGATAATGCAGTATATGGTCACAGAGAGTTGCATAATCATAAAATGAAAACACAAATTAAAATCTAGTTGCAGAGAACCAGAGGCCCCCTAGGAGGTCTTCAGAGCCCATTTCAAGAATGCTTTTCTAAATTCCATATACATGCGTTAGTATACTGTATTGGTGTTTTTCTTTCTGGCTTACTTCACTCTGTATAATAGGTTCCAGTTTCATCCACCTCATTAGAACTGATTCAAATGTATTCTTTTTAATGGCTGAGTAATACTCCATTGTGTATATGTACCACTGCTTTCTTATCCATTCATCTGCTGATGGGCATCTAGGTTGCTTCCATGTCCTGGCTATTATAAACAGTGCTGTGATGAACATTGGGGCACACATATCTCTTTCCCTTCTTGTTTCCTCAGTGTGTATGCCCAGCAGTGGGATTGCTGGATCATAAGGCAGTTCTGTTTCCAGTTTTTTAAGGAATCTCCACACTGTTCTCCATAGTGGCTGTACTAGTTTGCATTTCCACCAACAGTGTAAGAGAGTTCCCTTTTCTCCACACCCTCTCCAGCATGTATTGCTTGTAGACTTTTGGATCACAGCCATTCTGACTGGCGTGAAATGGTACCTCATAGTGGTTTTGATTTGCATTTCTCTGATAATGAGTGATGTTGAGCATGTTTTCATGTGTTTGTTAGCCATCTGTATGTCTTCTTTGGAGAAATGTCTATTTAGTTCTTTGGCCCATTTTTTTGATTGGGTCATTTATTTTTCTGGAGTTGAGCTGTAGGAGTTGCTTGTATATTTTTGAGATTAGTTGTTTGTCAGTTGCTTCATTTGCTATTATTTCTTCCCATTCTGAAGGCTGCCTTTTCACCTTGCTAATAGTTTCCTTTGATGTGCAGAAGCTTCTAAGTTTAATTAGGTCCCATTTGTTTATTTGGGAGAGGGTGGGAAGATTTGGGAGAATGGCATTGAAACATGTATAATATCATGTATGAAACGAGTTGCCAGTCCAGGTTCAATGCACGATACTGGATGCTTGGGGCTGGTGCACTGGGACAACCCAGAGGGATGGTATGGGGAGGGAGGAGGGAGGAGGGTTGAGGATGGGGAACACATGTATACCTGTGGCAGATCCATTTCGATATTTGGCAAAACTAATACAATATTGTAAAGTTCAAAAAAAAAAAAAAAGAATGCTCTTCTCATCATTTAAGTGGCGCTCACAAGCGACGTCTATAGAGAAGTACAACACGGTCATCCTGACCCCCGGTTGCTCACAGGGTAGCAGAGTTTCTACCAGGTGGGACAGAAAAGGATCAGCCATAAGTCAACCCCCTCCAAACCACCCAGCCACCAGCCTATAAACGTGGAAAACGACTACTGTATATTGAAGATGTGTGTGTGTTCAGTTGCTCAGTCGTGTCTGACTCTTTTGTGACCCTATGGACTATAGCTCACCAGGCTTCTCTGTCTATAGCATTTCCCAGGCAAGAATACTGGAGTGGGTAGCCCTTTCCTTCTCCAAGGGATCTTCCTGACCTGGGGATTGAAACTGCATCTCCTGCATTGCAAGTGGATTTTTCACTATTGAGTCACCTGGGAAGCCCTGTATATTGAAGACAGTTCAGTTAAAAAGGCCACAGAGGCATGAGAACAAATGATAATCCATCTCTTAAGAAACTGAAGTGCAAAAGTAATCAGAGGTTATTTAATGCATGTAAATTAAATATCTGTTATGTGCCATAGTCTGTTATTTACAATAAGATGGGCCAATAACCAAAGATCAACATAATAAGTTAAAATGTATAGCATGCCTAATTTGGGACTTAATTTGAATAATTATGCCT
The DNA here is from genome assembly GCF_027580195.1 of Bos mutus. NCBI lineage: Eukaryota > Metazoa > Chordata > Mammalia > Artiodactyla > Bovidae > Bos > Bos mutus. The sequence continues at coordinate 41,201,828 of NC_091643.1, read as the reverse complement.
TAGTTTAGCATTATAACTGTATTAAGTATAATGTTCCAGAGAGTATTTCTGGGTCTGTGATGTCTCTAGGTTATTGAAATAAACATAAATCTTTACTGAACTAAAATACAAAGAAATAAAAACAATTGCATAAACTTGAATGTTTATAAATTCAAAGCTGCATCAAAACATCATTGTGAATTCACATGTGTTTTTTGGTTACTTGTTGATTTGTCTCTGCTTCAGAATTCAGATTAAACAGGGTGTGAAATCTTGGGCAGAACAACCTGGATCCTTTGCTGAAATCAAACCATGACATCAAAATTAAAAAGAAATATTTCCCTGAGACATTAACACAACATCTAAATTTAATCAACAGATCATCAAGCATTTATTTTTCACTCAGGGTGGGACCGATGGGTCGATACTCTGTTGGGCTCCCTCCAGGGATCCAGTGATGGAAGCTTCCCTGACTCTATTCTAGAACACCAGGCCCTGAGGTCTTCACATGAAAACTCAAACAGACAGAACCAAACAGAACCTGTCAGGACTAAAATGTGTGGATGGAAGGTGTAACTGTTGGGGAACCTTAGGAAGAGAAAATTATAAAGGCCAGTAAAAGCTAGACTCAACTGAGAGGGGTTAATCTTTGCTTTAAAATAAATACTGTCTGGAAAATTCTAAAAAACTGAGATTGTGGCATCCAGTGCCATTATTTCATGGCAAATAGATGGGGAAAAAGTGGAAACAGTGAGAGATTTTATTTGGGGGGAACCAAAATCACCATGGATGGTGACTGCAGCCATGAAATTCAAAGACTTGCTCCTTGGAAGGAAAGTTATGACAAACCTAGATAAACCTAGTAATAGAGACATTACTTTGATGACAAAGGTCCATATAGTCAAAGCTATGGCTTTTCTTGTAGTCACTAATGGATGTGAGAGTTGGACCATAAAGAAGGCTTAGCACTGAAGAACTGATGCCTTTGCACTGTGGTGTTGGAGAAGACTCTTGAGAGTCCTTAGACAGCAAGCTGATCAAACCAGTCAATTCTAAAGTAAATCAATCCTGAATATACTTTGGAAGGATTGATGTTGAAGCTGAAGCTCCAATACTCTGACCACCTGATGTGAAGAACCAAGTCACTGGAAAAGACCCTGATGCTGGGAAAGATTGAGGGCAGGAGAAGGAGGCTACAGAGGATGAGGTGGTTGGATGGCATCACCAACTCAATGGACATGAGTTTGAGCAAACTCTAGGAGATAGTGAAGGACAGGGAAGAGTCAGACCCAACTACGACAACAATAACAGATATGTTATTATGCATTGGGGATATGAAGATTCCCACCCTGTGAAAGGTTTACAGTGTAGGGTGGGAGTCAGGTAAACAACTAGCAGAGGATGTACAGAGGCTTTGTGAGAGTTGGGCTGAGAGGCGGCCTGGAGGGGAACCTGGTGATGGAGATCACAGGGCAAACTTCTCAGGAGAGAAGGGCCATCAGGAGGTTGGTAACTGTTGTTAATATAATTATCATTATTGTTGTTATTTTCTTAATGAGAAGAATTTTAAGAACCACTTCTGGGGAAAGAAATAAATTCTAACCCAGAGTCCAAGCTTAAAGTATATACACTTTTATGGAGAGTTGTGAATGTGCTGAGAATTATATCAATATATCCTCCCCATGCAGCAGCAGCAAGATGGTTACTCATTTCTTGCCCAATAACATATTTATTTCAAAAGCTCAGCAATGTTCTTTTCCAGTATCAGTAAGATTTCTTTGACATTTCCTCTTCTTTGCTGCACTGGTAACATCGTTCAGTCATGTCTGACTCTGTGACTCCATGGACTGTAGCCCGCCAAGGCTCCTCTGTTCATGGAATTCTCCAGGCAAGAATACTGGAGCGGGTTGCCATTTCCTTTTCCAGGGGATCTTCACTATGCAGGTATCGAACCTGGGTTTCTGGCATTACAGGCAGATTCTCTACTGTCTGAGCCACTAGGGAAGCCAGGGAACATCATTAACATCATATGTTATCTCAAAGCCCTCATCAGCTTTGAGGAACTTCATTTTCTCAAAGTGTCTTGATTGCAAGTGAGGATGGAAATCCTTCACCAGTCCTTTACCATTTCTAGAGTCTGTGTTTGATCTCATTCTAAAAACTTTAAATTGTTTTTCACTAGCTACATCTCATAGTACATTGTCAATTCTAAATCAAGAAAATCAGCCTTTACTCGCTCATTCAACGTGGTGCCTTTTCAGTGAGCATTGGGGAAGATCCTTTGATAATTTCATGGAAACAACTGAAATGAAACAGTATCTGACATTTCTCATTTAGGTAAGTAGAATGTGATGGCATTCACTGAATTTATTGGATTCTGAAATGACAAAGAATTGAACAACTGTTCTTGCCAAGGCCTGATGATCTAGGGTGTGGACAAATCAACATCTTATCTGGCATCTCATTGGGCTATATCATGTTCTCCAGATGTTCCCAAGTACTCCTTGTTGTGTCCTAATATTCCTGTGGCTTTCTTCTGCTCTTCTCGGCTGGTTTTTCCATTAGATTGTTTTAGACGCCCTGTGATGATCTGTGACTACAAGTAATGGGACGGTGCATGTGTTTCAAAGCCTCATGTTGCTTTTCAGTGGCTGCTCCTCCATTCTGTCACCTCTCGCTGTGCTGCATTTATTATATTGTGTGCTTCTTCTCTCCCAGCAGTTGGTACAAGCCATAGGATTGTCATACTCCTGTCTCTTTGTGTCCTGAAAGCAGCCTGAGCTCACTGTTAAAATGTTAGTATGACAGAAGTTATAGAGCAACTTTCAATGACTGTAGCAGTATTGTTTGTTGTAGTTTTAGTCACTAAGTCATGTCCAACTTCTCTGTGACCCAACGGACTGTAGCCCCCCAGGCTCCTTTGTCCATGGAATTTCCCAGGCAAGAATACCTCAGTGGGTTGCCATTTCCTTCTCCAGGGGATCTTCCCAAACCAGGGATCAAACATGCATCTCCTACATTGGCAGGAGGATTCTTTACCACTGAGCCACCTGGGAAGCCCTTATAGTAGTATTACTATTAATCAATACTTACAGTTTTATTGTCTTTTCCAGGAAATTGTCAACCTCTTTGATTCCAGGGTTCAACATGGCTCTCTCTAGGGTCCACCAGTTTACTCACACCTCCCTCCCTGACCTTACTATCAATTTTGGTTACTCAAACCACTACCCAGGAAAAAGTTTCAGGGTTGAATCTTGGCTTTCCTATTTGTAAAAATGCATAATCAAATTATTCAGTATCTCTAAGGCACAATTTTCCTATCAAACTATCCACTTTGCAAGATTCTATGTATCTTAAATTATATAATGCCTGGCCTGTCTTGGACAGTGAATGCATAGTAGCCATATCCAGACTTCCTCCACCCACCCATGCACTGATCAATCTTGTCTCAATCTACTGTACCCTGGGTTTCCACGGAGCTGGAAGCCAGCCCTGAATGATGGTAGATTTCACCATGTGAGCGCTCATCACCCTATTCTCACTAGACTTGCAATGAACACAGTTCTGCCTTTACCAGCATGGCATTTCACTCACTACCTGGGTTTGGTCATTGCCAACTGTCGGGGCTGCGGCTGCTGGTCTGCTTAACTGGGCCGAGGGCCTCTTACAGGTGTTCTGGGGACACCCATACTGTTCCAAGGTCGCGCCCTGGGCCATCTGCTTATTGTCAGTGTGACTCGGGGCCTCTGGTCCTCTGAGAGTCACTCCCAGGCCCCCATTATAGCTGGTCAGTAACAGATTTCCTGCTTTGTTCAGCCTCATGTTTTTGTAATATTTAAGATAAAAATAACCTGTCAAGTTCAGAAATGACTGCTCAAGCCACAGGGTTTATCAAAATGACCATTACACAATTATTATACCATTATTATAAACTTTTCCAGGCCATAGTATTCCAATTAATAAGATATTACCATGGAAGTCACATATTATATTATCAAGAAACCCTTAAATGATGTTATTGTTATCAGAAAAGTATGGTTTTCATATCCAGATTCACTATTTGCCAGTGTTTTATCCTGTTTCTGACTTTCAACTTTATTATTACTTTGAATCTACCTGCAATGCAGGACACCCAAGTTTGATTCCTGGGTCAGGAAGATCCCCTGGAGAATGAAATAACAACTTACTCCAGTATTCTTGCTTGGAGAATTTCATGGACAGAGGAGCCTGGCAGGTTACAGTCCATGGGGTCACAACGAGTCAGACACAACTGAGTAAATAACACACACACACACACACACACACGCGCATTTCTCAACAACCAGAGTTAAGTCTCCCATCAGAGCACCAAGTGTGTAACAGGAGCTGAATTTTGATGTAGATCTGCATCATTGTTCCTTGCCAAAGAGATTCCAACTTTCGGGAAGGGCCTCCCTTCCATTATAGCACAGTGTCATCAAATTGAGTTCTAGTAAAACAAGAGATGTGGTGTGGAGACCTGCTAATTTTTTTGTTATTACAATAGGCATACACTGTGCTTTTCAAACTTGAAAGTGTCTAAAAATGTCCCATGACTTAATTAAAATGCAGATTTTGGGGGGCCTGATTCAGCATTTGTAAGAAGCTGGCTGGTGTTGCTAACACTGCCTTTATGAACCATGCTTGGGAGAACTAGGACTTAAATCACCTCAAAATATGTTTTTAATACTTGACCTTTTACATCAATGAAAAAAGTAACCAGTTGCATATATAGAATATTCTTAAACTAACGTTTGTACTGGAGACTGACTTTCTTTGCATTTACTTTTCCACTAGCCTCTATCCTCCTAAATCTCTGTGAGGGAGCCAGAGCCGCTTCCTTGATATTTTGTAAGAGATTAAGAAAGAGTCCTTCTATTTAAATAATTATTAATAATAGGTAAGTATATCACCAGTATTTTCATATGAAGGACAACCCAGCCTTATCCTTCTCCATAACATGTATTTTTTTCACTCACAGGAATGTATGTATATATATAAAATCATATATATATAATTATATATATATAAAATCATATATATATATACACATACATGTATATATATAAAATTAGTTTGTTCTACATCAGAAACCAACACAACATTATAAACCAACTATATTTGTTAGTTGAAGTATAGCTGGCTTACAATGTTGTGTTAGATTCTGATGTTAAGCAAAAATGATTATATGTATATATATAACTATGATTATATTATATATATATAGTCATTTTCAGAAATATGTATTTAGATTGTATTTTTTTATACACAATGAGGGGAACAGGTCCACTCCAGGCAGAAAGAAGACTAGAAACATCTGACCATGTGAGTTTAAATCCAACATAACAAATAGTATTGATGACCTGGCAAAGGTCTCTAGAGATTTTCAGTTTAACATAAGCAGAGGCGTGGCTTCGCTAAGCAGACAGTTGCTTCAAGTCGCTGCAGTGGGACAGGACGCCCACCAGAGGCTAGGAGGACATCTGTACCTCCCCTAAACAAGACACACTGCATCTGTGGTCCAGGGATACTCGGTGCTCAGCCTTCTTCAGGCTTCCTAGGAGGACTTGTTAAAGCACAGAGCCAGAACCCCAAGCCCCGGACATTCTGACTCAGTTCCAGCCGAGGATGAGAGTTTCCAATGGGCTCCCAGGTGGTGCTCAGGCTGCTGGAGGGAGGACCACACCTTGAGAATCTGACTCAGTGACCTCCGTTTCATTCACGCACATGTGCACATGGATAGTATGGTCAGTCACCTCACAGCTGGATTGGGACTGTGCGGCATCCTCATTCTCATCCAGACCCCTTCAAGGGCCTCCTCTCTAGTCAATAAAGCTCAGATGCCTGGGTCTGAGCAAATTTGGACCAAATTTAATCACCAACCATCTTATCTCTCACTATTGAGAGTTAACAGGCAGGAAGGCTATGGGTCTCCAAAAGGAGGAAATAGGCTGCAAGTATTCAACAATTTTTAATCCCTCTCTTAAGCAGCAGGAGGATACAAGCTACAAGTGTCATATTTCTTTACTTTCTCTATACAGATTTAGAAAGAGGCTTCTTTTAAAATTCTGTGTTGCCGTGATGACACCTGGTTCACCTGAACTTAACTTTTCTCAAACCTTGAGTTAACCAATGTGTTTTTCTTTTTTTTTAAGAAGTTAACTGTCAAAAATATCTAGAATAATGGAATCAGCAAACACATTGGTAGAAGCATAGTTGCTACTGCTTTCAAATACTTAATGACCCTTCCAGTTCACTGATGGAGTCACCAATACAATCATGCTGAATGACATTTGTCATTAGAATGGATTCCACACTCTTGGGTACCAAGAGCAGTACACTTCTCCTTTACTATCAAAACCAGCTTCCTAGTTGAATTCTCTCTTTTTTTTTAAGATAGTAAATTATCTACTTTCTTTTCTTTTTTGTTCTCTCTTTTATTATTATTATTATTTTGGAAATGTTTTTCTTAAGCTATGTTAATGAAACATGTATTTACCCTAGTTCTTCAAGTTGGTTCCACTTAAGACTCAGAACAATAAGGGCTCAATAAACCAATATCTTTTACTCATTCACTGTTCTCCTAATTATGTTAATGGAGCTATATATTTACTTGGAAAACTTCCTTTCTTCAAGATTCATGTCAATCCTTTCATGGTGCGGGATGACTCACCTGGTGCCAATGTTATCTCAAATGCATGTTGTGGGCGAGGGGCCTGGTGCCACTCTGAGGTTTGACACATCTCCTTTCTCTAATTAACAGCTTGCTGATGGGTATATAATGTACTGCTAAAGGCTAGCAGGGGGACACTCTTTCTGCCCCTTTCTGACATCTATGTCAGAAGCTTTCTCTTTTATACTTTAATAAAACTTTATTACACAAAAGCTCTGAGCGATCAAGCCTTGTCACTGGCCCCGGATTGAACTCCTCTCCTCTGGAGGCCAAGAATCCCGGTGTCTTTCAGGGCTCAGCAACAGCCTTTCACTATTTAGTTCCTTGTTTGCAATGTGCTGAATTACAAATATGGTTAGTGAGCCCCAAAGATGTTTTATATACATATTTTTTCAAATCTGTTCCTTAAGTGGATGGTTCTGTCTGGAATGCTCTTGTCTGGTTCCCCAAACCCTGATCAGTGAGATGTGGTGGACAGACCAGGACCCCCTCTCTCTCCTGACCACAGTGCTAACTTCAGAGCTTCAGGAATTCCTCCCACACCCCCAGCACACCATTCTATAGGTGATGGTTGTTATTCTAAATAAATTGGAAATTGTTAATTTTGTTGATTTTGAAGAAAAAAAAAAACACCATAGCATAATATTACATTGCAACATGAATCTGCTTCAAATAAAATGAACTGTTGCTAGAAAAAACTATGACACAGAAATTTGAGATACATTCAAAATGCCAGCACATACCTAAGTCAACTACTACTTGGTCTAGATTCATCATGTGGAACATGTAGCAAGTTTTCATGAAATATGAGATAGGCAAGCTTAATCCTTTAGAGAGCTTGCTGTAAATTCTAGAAAGAAGCTATTGACAAATTTTATCCAATGGTGGGAATAAAAAACAAGGTTATGCTCAGTTTAAAAGGTTAAAGAAAGGGGGCTTTAGGCAAAAATATGAGATGTACCATGATCTTTGAAACTTTTTCATATAAAGCAAGTGTCCAGTACCACAGGAAGCTAAAATGGTTTTTTTTCCGATTTGCAAAATACAACTTCAAGAGAAAGGTGGAAATAATTATTTATGTTTTATGTAAAAAAGTCAGTTAACTCAGTGGCTGGTAGATCGTTCCCATCTCTGGAAATAGAAATACCACCAAGAAGGAAATATATATATATATATGTACAAGCTATATGTATACACATGTATGCATAATGGACATGTATATTTTATATATAACATGCAAATGTCTATATAATATGTATATATGCAAATGTGTACATGCACGCTCAGATGCTCAGTTGCTTAGCCCTGTCCAACTCTTCTGCGACCCCATGGATTGTAGCCCACCTGGCTCCTCTGTCCATGGAATTATTCAGGCAGGAATACTGGAGTGGGTTTCCATTTCCTTCTGCAGGGGATCTTCCTGACCCAGGGAGCAAACCTGCGTCTCTTGTGTCTCCTGCCCTGGCAGGCACGTTCTTTAGCACTACTGCCACCTGGGGAGCCCTTCCTCTCTCTGCTGCTGCTGCTAAGTCGCTTCAGTCGTGTCCGACTCTGTGCGACCCCATGACGGCAGCCCACCAGGCTCCCCCATCCCTGGGATTCTCCAGGCAAGAACACTGGAGTGGGTTGCCATTTCCTTCTCCAATGCATGAAAGTGAAAAGTGAAGGTGAAGTCGCTCTGTCGTGTCTGACTCTTAGCGACCCCATGGACTGCAGCCTACCAGGTTCCTCCGTCCATGGGAGTTTCCAGGCAAGAGTACTGGAGTGGGATGCCATTTCTCTCTAACCAGCCCCAAATGGACCATTTATTAAAAATTTTCTTTTGAATATTGGCAAGCACTAGACTTTTAAACCATTAGGAAAATTGTTTTTAAGTAATATGTCATCTTCCCTGGAGGACACAGACATTTAGAAGAATAATTTCTGAAAACTATCTTGAAATTATTAAACCAAGTTCTAGTCACTGTACTGTTCTGCGATACTGGGGTGTTCTCTCAACCTAATGCACTGACTGATCCTCATTAAGTTACAGGTTCCATCTTTGCATTCACAGTGGCCCCTCTAAGTTCAAAATTTAGAACAAAATTGCAAAAGACACAAGGTGACTGAACACAGTGATCATAGGATGAATTTAAATAATGCCTCTATGGAACTCAGGAAAATATCACCTCCTTCAGTGCTCAAAGCACGTATGTACTTTAAATATTTGCATAACCAAAGGTAGCTGAGACACAGAGATATCTGATCCTAGTCATCTTATCACATAACCTTACACCTTTGTGTCATTAAACGTATTTGCACATTTACAGATATTTAAACTTTTCCATGTTGTATTAACAATGACATCAATTTCTCCCCCGGCTCTTTTTTTAGTTATTACATTAAATTGAATTTAAAATGTCATGAATTCCGGAGATGTATTGTGTTAGAATCTTAGTGGGAACACATTTGAAAGTGTCTAGTCAATAAAGACGGTAACAATAACCCTGTATACGAGACAGCAAAAGAGACACTGATGTATAGAACAGTCTTTTGGACTCCGTGGGAGAGGGAGAGGGTGGGATGATTTGGGAGAATGGCATTGAAATACCTATATGAGTCGCCAGTCCAGGTTTGATGCATGATGCTGGATGCTTGGGGCTGGTGCACTGGGACGACCCAGAGGGATGGTATGGGGAGGGAGGAGGGAGGAGGGTTCAGGATGGGGAACACATGTATACCTGTGGCGGATTCATTTTGATATTTGGCAAAACCAATACAATAGTGTAAAGTTTAAAAATAAAATAAAATTTAAAAAAAAGAAAAAACAAAACTGAGGTTAAAGTAGGTTTTTATTTTGATACCAGCCTTTGTGCAAAACTTGATTTTTAAATGGTGTGACTATACTCCCTTAAGTAACCTAAGAGTTAACTCCAGATTTCCTCCCAAGAAATTGTACTGCCTCTTCCCTTTACCATGATAGATACCTGACATTATCAAAAAGGACAAAACACATTATCATGGCCGCAGAAGAACCAGCATGTCATTAAATTGGTCCTCGTTGACTAATTGGGGAACTGATTGAATGAATGCTTCAAAACTCTTTGCAACCTCAAAGGAAAGACAGTTAATTCCATGGCTACTATTGATTGACCCTCAGTTAATTAAAACAGGCAAGAAGAAGGAAGGGGGTGTTTCCTGGGGTCCATGGGGACCCTGCATCTCATGTCCTCTGCAGTCTCCACCGTCTTCCTTTATTGCCTTTCCACTCTGGCTGGTACGCAGATTGGTTAGTTAATGCATTTCCCATTCAGGCCCTTTACAGAGTAAATATTTATTCCCTCATAAGCAAGATTTCAAGTATAGTTGAGTCTCAGCTTAACTTCTGAACTGTTTTCCAAATATCGGTATTTCAGTGATCTGAAAACCCATGAGCCGTGATGAAGAGAACACATCACACTGTAATCCCATCCCATCACTGAGATGCATTTTAGTTTAGTTAATATTTAAGTGTGACAACTTCTTATTTTTTCCTTTAGGTATCATACCATCTGGCACACATATTGGTTAAGAAAACAGCCTAACACACAGTGCTTATTGAATGCAAAGCTCAGAAATTATGAGCTCTGCTATGAGATTATGCTCCCTCCAAAGACAACAAGAACGTATTATTTCATTTCTTCTGTGAACTTCTTTTCTTATATTTTCTATGTAGAAGACAAATACTATGTGTGTGTTGTCTCTTTGTATCCAAATGATCCACTACTTAAACGACATAAATAGCAAATGAATATGAACATTAGTATAAACATTCTGGTTGTATTTTTTAAAGAAATTACATTCAAAGTTTTCACTAATTCACCCTAGTGACTGAAAAACCTCAAAATTGTTTCATGGAAAAATTTCCCCCCACTAAGCATAACAACCTACTAAAATGATATCAATTGGAGACAGGATTAAGGTTCAACCGTCTCAAACTCTGAGAGCATTTTCCTTGACTTTTTTGTCTTTTTTTCAGAATGTTTAGGCTTCAAATGATCAAAATTTCTCCCCACCCTTAAGTAAAACTTTACAGTGTGTGGAATGGTTAACAGGAAATACTAGGAAGAGGGCCATACTTGGGTGTTTCTTTAAGTAAGCAAGAGTTAGTCGCTTCAGCTGTGTGTGACACTTTGCAACCCCATGGACTGAAGCCCACCAGTGTCCTCTGTATGTGGACTTTTCCAGGCAAGAATACTGGAGTGGATTGCCATTCCCTTCTCAAGGGGATCTGCTGCTGCTGCTGCTAAGTCGCTTCAGTCATGTCCGACTCTGTGCGACCCCATAGACGGCAGCCCAGCAGGCTCCCCCATCCCTGGGATTCTCCAGGCAAGAACACTGGAGTGGGTTGCCATTTCCTTCTCCAATGCATGAAAGTGAAAAGTGAAAGTGAAGTCGCTCAGTCGTGTCCGACTCTTAGTGACCACATGGACTGCAGCCTACGGCTCCTCCGCCCATGGGATTTTTCAGGCAAAAGTACTGGAGTGGGGTGTCATTGCCTTCTCCACAAGGGGATCTCCCCTACCCCAAATTGAAGCTGGGTCTTCTGCATTGCAGGCAGGTTCTTTACCATCTGAGCTAACAGGGTTTCTTTATGGTTGATCAAGCAATGCTGTCCCAGCTTTGCTTCTTCATTTTTTGGCTCAGCTTTTATTCAAAAGTTTCCTTCTCTCCTCCTCATGCAACACCAAACCTAGTACCTGCTCTCTTTCAAATAGAGAAGAAAAAGTTCACTGTTGTCCTAAGGAAACAAACACCTGCTCTTGATTTCTTGGTGCCAATGATGGCAGTGAATGGTCTTGCTGGGGTCCTGTGCCTGGTGTCACAGTCGGGATTGTGTGATGTGGTCCAGGTGTTGTCTCCCCTTAGCCTGGACCTGGGTGCAGTCTGAAGGGACCAACTTAGAGGACTGTTCTCAAAGGAAGGTCCGAGAACTGCTGACTAGAGCATCGTCAGACACTTGCCTATGGGGAGAGGGGTGTGTGAGCATGGCCTCCTCCAAAGAGAAAACCAGATGCCCCCCTGCAGATGAGTCCAGAGTGAAGTAAAGTGTTCACTAAGATGGATCTCAACAAATAAGAATCATAGGTACAGGTGGAGTTTGAAAGCCTTTGTTGCTCAGTTGCTCAGTCATGCCCAACTCTTTCCAGCCCCATGGACTGCAGTACACCAGGCTTCCCTGTCCTTCACTATCTCCCAGAGCTTGCTTAAACTCACGTCCATTGAGTCAGTGAAACCATCTCATCCTCTATTGGCCCCTTCTCCTTCTGCTGTCAATATTTCCCAGCATCAGGGTCTTTTCCAATGAACTGGCTCTTTGCATCAGGTGGCCAAACTATTGGAGCTTCAGTTTCAGCTTCAGCATCAGTCCTTTCAGTGAATATTCAGGGATAATTTACTTTAGGATTGACTGGTTGGATCTCCTTGCTGTCCAAGGGACTCTCAGGAGTCTTTTCCAGTACAAGTTCAAAAGCATCAATTCTTTGGTGCTCAGCCTTCTTTATGGTTCAGCTCTCACATCCGTACATGAATACTAGAAAAACCATAGCGTTGACTATGCAGATCTTTGTTGGCAAAGTGAGAACAGCATTTTCTCACCCTTACCCAGCACCTCAGAGTCCCAAGTCTTTCCTGTTGTCTCACTACTCCTCTTATAAAGTCCACCCTATGTAGAGACCCTTGGATTTATGATGGCCTTCTCAGGGTGCAGTCCCCAGACCAGCAGTATCAGAACCACCCAGAAACATGTTAGAATTTGGAGTACCATCTGAGACTGGCAGAACCAGCCATTTTGGCCCCAGTAATACATGCCTTACCCCAGTGGTTAAGATGTGGCGGTTCTGATGTAGCAGAAGTTTGAAAACCACTCATTTCTGGGATGATGCCATTGAAGGACACCTCGTAGACCTTAAAGAGACATATATAGACCACATAACCCAATACTCTCACTTTCCAAGTAAAATATCTAGGAATCTATACAATCATTTGCTTTCCGTGTAGAGATGGACAAAGAGTCACAGTACATGACTCCACAAAATAGAGTCGAGTGAGTAAGACAGAGGTCTCTAATTACATAAATAATTATCTGAGTAAGAGCTCTAACCAGTGTGTCTTCATTTCCACATGTGCATGTGTGTGTGTGGATGAGCCATGGCACTTGAGAATTCACTGCCTTGTTTGCGAATCTCAGAGGCTGACACCCTCAAGCCTTTGGGCAGCTAGGGGTGGCCTGAAACAGCTCGGTTCTCCTCGGTCCCAGCCTCAGAAGCTCCTCTGTGTGTCCCAGTGTGCCGTCCAGTCGACATTTCATTTCATGTGTTGTCATGTAGGAGAGCTCTGGAAAGCTCTGCTTTAGAGCAGACACAGATCAGACTTAGGCTTGCTCTTCCACAGAGCATGGATGAGTAAACTGAGATGAAGAGAGTTCCCATGAATTGCATATCAGAGGTTCCAGTGAGCAAAGAGGCAGGACTCAACCCCAAGTACTTCCAAAGGTTGTCATTCAATCGCTCAGTCGTGTCCAACTCTTTGGGACCCCATGGACTGCAGCACACCAGGCTTCCTTGTCCTTCACAATCTCTAGAAGTTTGCTCAAACTTATGTCCACTGAGTCAGTGATTTCATCCAGCCATCTCATTCTCTGTCACCTCCTTCTTCTCTTGCCCTCAATCTTTCTCTGCACCAAGGTATTTTCCAATGAATCAGCTCTTCGCATCAGATGGCCAAAGTATTGGCGCTTCAGCTTCAGCATCCGTCCTTCAAATGAATATTCAGGGTTGATTTCCTTTAGGATTAACTGGTTTGATCTTCTTGCTGTCCAAGGAACTCTCAAGAGTCTTCTCTAGCACCACAGGTCAAAACATCAAGCATTTGGTGCTCTGGTTGGACAATAACCACTACCTACTTTAGGGCAGAGACAGCCTCAGGGCTAAACCATCCTGGACCCAGAGAGGAGAGCATGGGCAGTGGCACGTTCATCACTTTCAGTAGTCCTGGGGCCAGGGCATCTCTACACCACCATACTGTGCTTCATCCCATTCAAGTTAGGAGAGGCCCTCACCTGCCTTACACAGACCTTCAGGACTCATCTCGCTTTTTCATAGCATCCCTATAGAATGCAACCTCCAACCATTTATACATGTTTCAGGGGCTACAAGGTGGGAGCAGCTGACACGATGATACCAGCTGTACCCTTTGTGATCACTTACTTCTCTTACCCAGAAGTCTCAGGGCACATAGAGGTTGAGTCAAATGAAGATACAGTGAATCCAACCCTGCTGATGAGAGCACACAGCATGCCCAGAGGTAGGCTGTCACACATCATATATGCTGTCTGTTTCTTCGGGGGCTGTTTGAAGGTCAGGCATATCCCACTGTCCTTTCTACACCTGATCATCTAACCTGCACCTGCTTAAGCACTGAGTCCTCTATTCTTGGAGGCAAACATTCTCCATAGAATGACTCTTCCATAGCCCTGGCATGGGAGCTTGCCCCAGGGAACTGGAAATCTGTCATCTCCAATGTTACTTCAGATTTCTCATTGGGGCATTAGGCCTGGATATTTTGTTTGGAAATAAGTAGGCTTGCTCTAATGCAACGTGATCCTCCCACAAATTTCCTATTCTGAGATGAATTATAAATTACAGAACACCAGCTCTCAAAATCTTACCATCCAGTTCTAGGGTATTAAGAGAGTAGAATGTTTAAACAAAAGAGGAAGTGCTAAATACCAGAAAGATTCTTTCATTAAATAGATCTAAATCTCCTTAACTTCAAAATTATCTCTGTTGCAATGGAATTTAATAAGAGAATAGATAACAGTAGAATTTAATAAGAGAATAGTGAGTGGGTGGTACCTCTATTGCCAACCACAAGGATCCTGCCTGTGCTGGCAATTGAGATGTTCCCAGAGTGTAAATTAACCGATGCTGTATATTATTAATCCTTGTCTGTAATGAAGAGAACTTATCACCGTCAACTTTTTAAGAGAGAAACAGATTTTTAAAGAGTCATAAGTTTTTGTTGAATATATAACACTTGCTTTTCATAATAGTTTCATATTTCAGTGAACCTTCTGATTATATCCAAAGTCCACAGACTCCCCAAATTTGTCTTAAGAGGTTTAAGGTAATATAAGAATAAGAATTTTTTAAAAAGAGAGCATGGTCATTTCCCCTAGTGTGTGATCTTAAAAGCTTTTGTGCATCATGTATCCCTTGGTATATTTCATGGTGAACATGTCCTGAAAAAATAACTTTTATAGGTCACTTTTTTTTTAATTTTTGAAGAGGATTTAGATGATTTCAGGGAGACATATTCAAGAGTGATATGACTGAAAGCTAACAGGTAATCAAACCATTTTCTCCAACTGCTGTAACTTCTGTAGAAAAGGCAATTTTAGAAAAGAACCTGAGTTTGAGATGAGTGTAAAGCATTTTCAATGACAGGGGGATAGGACTGCGTATCTTGTTGGACCAAGAATTATAGCTGATTTTCTTCTGTGTGATTACTTGGCAAAAGGGGGATTGCTTTTGGATTTTGTGATGCCAGAGAGGACAGTAATGCCATTTGTAAATGGACCGGCACCCCAGCCAGGATCTGTCCGCCTTTCTGAAAACCTGATTGGCAATTTGGCTATCTCAGAGAGGGGGCTAAAAGCAGACTACTGAAGATGATTCCTGTTTAATAAAGACATTAGGATCAATTGTAGCTCAGGGAGAAAAGCCAAACTCAATTATATAGAGACATGTAGGTGAAGGAAAGCATCTCTGTGTTTACTGAAAACAAAACTGACACACAATTATGTCATTTAAACATAAAGAAATGGTGTCTTTGCAAGTATGTTATTAATATGTATAATTAACCAATTAACATATCATTAGTATCTATTTAAGCTTCGCACTGGTAACACCATGCTCATGTTTCAAAGATAACTTGACATTTCTGCTTTAATGATCTTTGCCTTTCATTACATACAAAAAAAAAAAGAAAAGAAAGAAAGAAAACATCCTCCGCTAACCACAGTATTGAATTACTCTGAAGGGCTTGGTCATATTCCTAGCTGAATCACTTCCTACTACTTTTCTTTTTGTCAAGTAAAACTGAAATATTATTTTGCTGTCATGCTGGATAAATTCCTTAAGTTTTCTGTTGACCGATAAAGGAAAATGACTAGGTATTGAAATGCAGGTTTATCAGTGTCCTGGCTTTTTCACAAAAATTTCCAGTGCAGAATGTCACAGGAGAAAATTATAGGTTGTGAATAAAGATTAAGCCCTCCCATAGGGATTATACTCTTTCTCCTTGATTTAACCTTTCTGAAGTGTGTAAGCAAGGCCATCAGAGTGATGGTTAAGCTACTGGGATCTGGACTCAGGCTGCCTGGGTAACAAACTTCCTGATCCTCTGGTATGTTCTATCTGGTCTCTCGCAGTCAGATTATGTCAACTGATTAGGTGGTTAGATTATTATCCTGTCTGGTAACTGGATTAAGTATCTCACTACTATTGGATTAAGTTAGGCTAAGTAACAACTATTAATCTGCTACTAGATTAAGAGGTTTCCAGTGGATTGTGTGGTTAGATAATCTCTGTTTTACCTAGTGTTTAGAAATTAAGATTTCTAAAATAACATTTTGCTAGGTACTTAACTTCATACCTAAACTTCAATTTCTCCACCTCAAAAATAGGAATAGTAACATTGTCTATCTCTGAACTGTTCTAAAGATTAAATAAGTTCATTAAAGTGCTTAGATTACTGACCCATATGACACTGAATCAAGTTTAACCATTAAGGTTGGTATTGCTTTTCCCATTATTAGGAGGTGTTTAGCACAGGTATACATGTCTCTGACATGCGTGTGTGAATACAGAACACAGGATGTGTGTTGGTTCCCTTGGTACAGCTGGTGTGGGAGCTGGCATCTTTACATCAGTGACTGGAGCTGTGGCTATACTCAGATGTTCTACATTTCACACGAGGTTTTGGTGTCCCATAGTCTCAGGACCGCATTAGTCAGCTAATTTTTGTTTTCAAACTTGTGTGCAGAAAAGCTATTCCCCAAGGACCTAAGCTGAGTGGTAAGTCAGAAAGGATGGAAACCGGACCCTCTGACCCTCAATTCAAACAACCTGTATTTACTCCAGGGTCTGAAGGGAGAAAAATCCGAAGCAGTCTGTTATAGCATGTTGGCCCAAGTCTTCTTAGGTAATTGAATGTATTGGGTAGAGCTGTGTTGTTTTAATGTCTTCATAAATTAGTATTAAAACCAAAAGGGACACTGGAAACCTCCAAACCACTTGATTTTATTTTTTCCCAATTCAAGTTAGTAACTATTGAGCCAATTTGTGTGCAATAAAGATGTTTCATGCCCAACCTGTCTGAGCAAAAGTCCTGCCCAGGATCTGAGGAAGGGGAGAGGGAAGATTTCTACAATAGACACTGGTTGTTGGCTGGGGGACAAGCCCACCTGCAGGGATTAGACAAGCAACACCAGACACTGAGGCTGGGAGAAATTCAGGCAGAAAGGAGCTGACCAAGCTCAAGTGTTCCCCCAACACAGTGATTGAGACCAATCGCAAATCCTGAGTGTGTCCGACTATGACCACATGGACTGTAGCCCACCAGGCTCCTCTGTCCATGGGATTCTCCAGGAAAGAATACTGGAGTGGGTTGCCATTCCTGTCTGCAGACAGGGATTCAAACTGTAGCACAAGTAAATGAGACTCATAAATTTTAAAAAAAGAAGAAGAAAGAAGCAAATGCAGCGATACTCTGGTACAAATAGCTGACTTCTCTCCCACTCCACCCCAAGATGAGACGATTGCTTTGAAAACCCCAGCACTCTCTTTAGAAAGGACTCACTTGTTTCTCAAAAATGAAAAGAAATAGCCTTACCCTGCAGAAGGGAGTGAGTTCTGAAAGTGAGAGCTGTCTCAGAAGTCTGCGGGGAGCTGGGGTGGAAGCCACACAGGGAGGAGGTGGACGTCACGCCTCCCCTCAGCGCCGACAGGAGGGCACCACTGCTCGCCCTGTCATGATGGTGTCTCGGGGGTAACTGGGGCTTTTCCCCTGTGATGATAGGGTCCTGGGGAAAGGGTGGCTGTTGCCCTTCAGGCAAAGATGTTCTGGAGGAAACTGCCGCCATTAACCACTGTGATGTTGGTGCTCCAAGGAAGATGGTGTCTCTTTTCCTTGTGATGGTGGCGATGATGTCCTAAGGGAGGTGGTGCTTTCCTCAATTGTGATGATGGTGTCCTGTGAGAAAGTGTCTCTTTCCTTTGTGATGACAGTGTTCTGGGGACTGTCCTGGCTTCTTCCTCTGGGGTTCTGGCTTCTTAGGGGAAATTCTGGTAATTCCAGCCCCATTTCCACCCATCAAAGCTACTGTGCTGTCTCCATGATATCCACCATGCGACTGCTCTCTGCAACAACGGTTCTGGCCCCACCGAGGACATGTGTGGGGAGATGACTGAACAGGCACCTTGTCTTATTGGGCTTCACTTCATTGCTCCTTGAAGATGCTGCTTACGCTTTTCAAATTGAAGGTCTGCAGCACCCCTGTGTAGAGCAAGTCTATCAGTGCCATTTATTCCAGCAGCATTTGTTCCCTTCATGTCCCTGCATTACATTTAGGTAATTCTCACATTTCAAACATTTTTATTATTATTATATCCATTATGGTGATCTGGGATGTAGGATCTTTGATAATACTACTAGGACTTGCTGAAGGCTCAGATGATGGCTAGTATTTTTTAGCAATTGAGTACTTTTACTTCATGTATATATGTTGGGTTTTTTGTTGTTGTTGTTGTTAGCCATAATGAATATTATATACTTAATAGACCATAGTGTGGAAAAAACATAACTTTCTTTTTTAGTTTTTTTTTTTTTTTATTATTAATTTATGTGCACTGGGAAACCCGAAGTTTGTGTGACTCACTTTATTGTGATACTCATTTTATCTCAGGGTCTGAAACCAAAACCACAGTATCTCTGAGGTCTGTCAGAGCCTCAGGCACAGAGATGAAAAAATAATCATTTCTTCACTTCCAGACAGAAACTCTAAGTCATCATTTTTGATTAATCTATGCCATTCTTCCACAATATTATGTGAGGAAGATAAATCCACCCTTTCTTTATAAATCTGATGGTCTTGATTAGTAATATCAGAGTAAGAATTACGTGGCCAGACAAATATTCTTTGTTACAGTCAAAGTTAAGTTCAATGGCCCATTGCAGTAAAGAATTTTTAGAAATACTTGCATATATTTCCCTTTCTAATCACATTCCTCTTTATTTTCTTTAATTCATATTTTGAATAACATGTGACTCTACTATAAAGTGACACTTTTAATGAAAAAAGATGATAGAATTCTCATTAAAAAGAGAAACTAGACCTTTGGCTGCATTTTGTTCACCTCCTTCATCAGCTGCTGCTGCTGCTGCTAAGTCATTTCAGTCATGTCTGACTCTGTGCAACCCCATAGACAGCAGGCCACCAGGCTCCCCCGTCCCTGGGATTCTCCAGGCAAGAACACTGGAGTGGATTGCAATTTCCTTCTCCAATGTATGAAAGTGAAAAGTGAAAGTGAAGTCGCTCAGTCGTGTCCGACTCCTAGCGACCCCATGGACTGCAGCCCACCAGGCCCCTCTGTCCATGGGATTTTCCAGGCAAGAGTACTGGAGTGGGGTGTCATTGCCTTCTCCACCTTCATCAGCAAATGATATTATAAATAATTAACTTATAACCACTGGAATTAATAAAGTGATCAAACCCATTATTCCATAGTCCATTATATTTTGGCATCTAGGTTTAAGGAAAACAAACAAACAAACTTTTATTTTTCTGGAAAACTCAATTTATGTCTTCCTGTTTCTTTAATTGGGGCCAGTTAATTCATACTGTGTAATTTCAATATTGCTTCTTTGGTGATGCATTAGAATTTCTGGTAGGTTCAGAATACAAAATAGTTTATTTTAGCATTGTAAATCTGTTACCTAAATGTTTTGAGTTTATATTTTAGGTAGTGAAAGTGTTATTCGCTCAGTCATATCTGACTCTTTGCAACCCCAGAGACTGTAGTTCCTCAGGCTCCTCTGTCCATGGGATCTTCCAGGGAAGAATAGTGGAGTGGGATGCCATTCCCTTCTCCAGGGGATGCAGGGATCTTCCCAACCCAAGGATTGAACCTGGGTCTCCTGCATTGCAGGAAGATTCTTTAACATCTGAGCCATCAGGGGGGCATTTCAGGTAGTGGGAGAATGTAAATGCTTTCTGGTTTCCCAGATGGCACTAGTGGTAAAGAACTGGCCTGACAGTGCAGGAGATGTAAGAGATGCAGTTTAGATCCCAGGGTTGGGAAGAACCCTTGGAGAAGGGCATGGCAATCCACTTCAGTATTCTTACCTGGAGAGTCCCATGGACAGAGGAGTCTGGTTGACATGACTGAGTGACTTAGCACACAGAGCATCCTTAATTAGTCCTCATTCTCACTGTGGGTGCTCAGACCCAGCCCACATCCACTACAGCATCCTAACCTGCGGCCACATTCACTGTGGTCCCTCACTGAGATCTGTTTTCAGCAGAGCAGAAGTGGGGTGGTTTTCAATTACAAATCAGATTCTGTCCCACCCCATCAAAACTCATCAGAGGATTCAAGTCTCAAGATGAAAAAAATCCAACATCTGTACTCTGACTAACAAAACTCAGTGTGACTCCATGCTGGCCTCCCTCTAAACCCATGTGGTCCAAGTGTACATCCTCTGAGTTCACTCCCTTCTCATTCTGTGACTAATGTAAGCCTTCCCCATGCAGGGCTCCTCACCAGCCCTCTGAGAGTTCTCCTCTGCCCTCTCCCAGGTCAGCTTCTCAGATGAAGGTTTGGGGTTTCAGCCATGATCAACAGATGACCATGCACTGTCTAGGCAATAGTGCATCCTAATCTGTATGCAGGTCAAGAAGCAACAGTTAGAACTGGACATGGAACAACAGACTGGTTCCAAATAGGAAAAGGAGTACATCAAAGCTGTATATTGTCACCCTGCTTATTTAACTTATATGCAGAGTACATCATGAGAAACGCTGGGCTGGAAGAAGCACAAGCTTGAATCAAGATTGCTGGGAGAAATATCAATAACCTCAGATATGCAGATGACACCACCCTTATGGCAGGAAGTGAAGAGGAACTAAAAAGCCTCTTGATGAAGGTGAAAGTGGAGAGTTAAAAAGTTGGCTTAAAGCTCAACATTCAGAAAACAAAGATCATGGCATCTGGTCCCATCACTTCATGGGAAATAGATGGGGAAACAGTGGAAACAGTGTCAGACTTTATTTTTCTGGGCTCCAAAATCACTGCAGATGGTGACTGCAGCTATGAAATTAAAAGATGCTTACTCCTTGGAAGAAAAGTTATGACCAACTTAGATAGCATATTGAAAAGCAGAGACATTCTTTTGCCAACAAAGGTCCATCTAGTCAAGGCTATGGTTTTTCCAGTGGTCATGTATGGATGTGAGAGTTGGACTATGAAGAAAGCTGAGTGCCGAAGAATTGATGCTTTTGAACTGTGGTGTTGGAGAAGACTCTTGAGAGTCCCTTGGACTGCAAGGAGATCCAACCAGTCCATTCTGAAGGAGATCAGCCCTGGGATTTCTTTGGAAGGAATGATGCTAAAGCTGAAACTCCAGTACTTTGGCCACCTCGTGCGAAGAGTTGACTCATTGGAAAAGACTCTGACGCTGGGAGGGATTGGGAGCAGGAGGAGAAGGGGATGACAGAAGATGAGATGGCTGGATGGCATCACTGACTCAATGGACATGAGTCTGAGTGAACTCCGGGAGTTGGTGATGGACAGGGAGGCCTGGCGTGCTACGATTCACGGGGTCGCAGAGTTGGACACAACTGAGCAACTGAACTGAACTGAACTGAACTGAAGTATTGTCAACCGAGTTAATCTATAAGGAGGCAGCATTTTGAATGAATATTGCATTGTGTTAGAAATGGATTCAAATGCTGCTTATACTATTTTTCTTCATCTTAAACTTTTAAAAAGAATTATTATGAATTTTTCCATTATTACAAAAATAAATGATAACAAACTTCACATTAGAAGATTATCATTTATATACATATATATATGTATATGCTAAGTCACTTCAGCTGTGTCCTACTCTGTGTGACCCCATAGATGGCAGCCCACCAGGCTCCCTGGTCCCTGGGATTCTCTAGGCAAGAACACTGGAGTGGGTTGCCATTTCCTTCTCCAATGCATGAAAGTGAAAAGTGAAAGTGAAGTCGCTCAGTTGTGTCTGACTCTTAGCGACCCCATGGACTGCAGCCTACCAGGCTCCTCCGTCCATGGGATTTTCTAGGCAAGAGTACTAGAGTGGGGTGCCATCGCCTTCTCTGATATATGTGTGTGTATATATATATATATATATATATATATATTCAACTCTTTGGTGAGTCTTTCCAGAACTCCTGCTTTGTTTGGTTGTATCAAACTACTCTTTTAAAAGACTACCTCACATAATTGCTACTGTGAATCTCAGAAGTGCACTTCACTTGATAGAGAAGGGAAGAGAACATGTCTTTAGTTGTAGCAAAGGGAACAAAGCTTTAAACTTTCAAGCATTTGTACTGCCCTCTTGGGATATCTTTTAATTAAAATAAATTAAAGGAAGTTTTTGAGAGCAGGATTTTGAGTTCTGAAGTGTCATGGTTAAAGCAGTCAAATGACAGATTCATGACTGCTTTATTACTAAGAGCTTACAATTATGTAAACAGTTAGTGAATACATCCTGCAGTGAGTAGGTATTTCACTCCTTAAACAGGTAGCAGACTTATTCTGCTACATATGCTCCCCACAGAGCCTAGCTAGTGACCTTACATCAATTTCACGTGGATAATGCAGATGCTTGTGCATAAGGCCGCCAATTTCCATAGGGGGGAAAAAAAAGATTTAACATGTAATAATATGAAGATTTTCAAATGCAATACTAAATCTTAATAATATACATATGCACACATAAACAGATATACAATGGGGGTTGTTAGAAAAAATGGCACTGGCTTTTTAGAAAAAATGGCACTGGCTTTTTAAAGTGGAAAGCTTTTTAGAAGTCTTGTTATATAAGTTTCTCCAAGCTTATTTTATATCTCCAAGATGTATATCTTTCAGGATCAACTAGATATTGCGAGGTTAGCATAAGTCAACTTGAAATGCCTTCCTCAGTTATCAGGGTGACCATTTTGGAGTGCTGCACCATTGAAGGATATTTTCATTTATGCCTTTTAAAAACAGATTTATTGACATACAATTTACATATTTTAAATTCTGTCCACTTAAAGTATGCAAATGATGGACTTTAATATACTGAGAGCATTATACACCCATCACCATAACCTAATTCTAGAGTGTTTTCATCAGCCCACAAAGAAATCTGTTCTCCTTAGCTACTTTTTATCTGCCCCTCCCCTTACACTCTTCAATATTAATAGATTAAATCAGACAGCATGCAGTCTTTTGTCCCTAGTTCCTTCACTCAGCAGAATGATTCTGAGGTCTGTCATTGTCTTAGCCTGTATCTCTACACCTTTCCTTTTAATTGACCAATAATATTTCATTGAATGTATTTGACACATTTTGCTTATGCAAGCATCAGTTGGCAGACTCTTGAACTATTTTACATTTTGAGTGTTATGAATAACTCTGCTATGAATAGAAGAGTATACTAGTTATGTGTGTATATATGTTTCCAGGTCTCTTGAGTATAAAAACCTAGGGATGAAATTGCTGGATCATATGGTAAAACTGTTTTAACCATCTGAAGAACTGCCAAAAATATATTCCAAATCTTCTGTCCCATTTTACATTCCCACCAGCAATGTATAAAGTTTCCAATCTCTCTACACACTTGCCAACACCCATTATCACCTCTGAGTACAGCCCTCATAGAGGGTAGGAACTTCTATCTCATTGCGGTTGTTAAATTCTTTTCCCAAGCAGTACTGAGCACATTTTCATGTGCTTATTGGCCATTCATCTATCTTCTTTGGAAAAATGTCTCTTTGTATGCTTTGCCCACTTTTTAATTGTTTTGTTGTGGTTGAGCTATAAGCATCCTGTATACTCTGGATATTATACACTTAGTAGATTTATCAACTGCAGATATTTTCTCCCATTCTGTGGTTTGTGTTTTTATTTTCTCAGTAGCATCCTTTGCAGCCAAAAATCTTTCAATTTTTGTGAAACCCAACAATTTAGTCCCTTTTTATTTCTTCTGCTTTTGGTGTCATATCCAAGAAATCATAGCTAACTTAAGATTGCAAATGATCTGCTTCTCTGTTTTCTTCCAAGATTCTGTAACTTTAGCTGTTACATTCATGTCTGTGGTCTACTGAGATAATTTTTCTGTCTGTGAGGCAGAAATCCAAATTCATTACTTGCATGTGGATATCCAATTTTCACAGCACTGTTTGGTAGAATGAGAATTTTTTGAGTAATTATATGTCAATACTTCTGACAAATTTATTCTGTAGGATGTCTTTGTTTCTCAGAAAAGCTCTAGAACATTGATATTTTGACCTAGTATGAAATTGAGGTTAAATAATTTGTCCAATATTTCTTTTTTATTGAAATATAATTGGCGTATAACACATATTTTTAAATTGCAATATGATCATTAAAATAAGTTGATGTCCATAACAATACTTTAAGTGAGGACTTCTAAGATCTACTGTGACAGAAATATTATTAACTGTACTCATCATGCTGTGCATTATATCATTTATTTGATAATTAAAATTTGTAGCTTATGGCCTCTTCATTTCTCCCATACCTTATCTCTTGCAACCATCAACCTCTTTTCTGTATCTAGGAGTTTGGCTTTTTGTTGCTTTTTTTTTTTTTTAATTTCTCACATGAGTGAGAGCATATGGGTGTGCGTGTGTGTGTGTGTGTGTGTGTGTGTGTGTGTGTGTCTCACGTCTTCCTTATTGATTTATTCATCAGCGGACCCACAGGTTGCTTCTATAACTTGGCTGCTAAAAATAATGATGCAGTGACCTGGGGGTGCATATATGTTTCTGAATTAGTGTTTTATTTTCTTCAGATAAATACCCAGAAGTGGGATTACTGGCTCATATGGTAATTCTATTTTTAATTTGAAAACGAATCTCTATACTACTTTCCATAATGGCTATTTCCACCAAGAAAGCACAGAAAATTCCCTTTTCTCCACATGCTCGCCAACACTTGTTATCTCTTGCTTTCTGGGAATAGCTGTTCTAAAAGATGGGGGCAGGATGTCATCTCATTGTGGTTCAATTTCCTTTCCCTGATGAATAAGGATGTTGAGCATCTTCTCACAGACCTGTTGGCCATCTGTGTGCATTTTGGGATAAATGTCTATTCAGGTCTCCTGATCAGTTTCTATTTAGATTATTTTTATTTTCACTATTGAGCTATATGTGTGTGTGTTTGTGTGGATATTAATCCCTTATCAGATATATGTTTGGCAAATATTTTCTCCATTCAGTAGGATGTATTTTCTTGTTGTTAATAATTACCTTCAGTGTGCAGAAACTTCTCTAGTTTGATGTAGTCACATTTGTTTACTTTGACTTTCGTTTCCTTTGCTTTTTGAAGTCAGATCTAAAAATTCAACCTCAAGACCAATTTCAAGGAGCTTTCCCCCTGTATTCTCCTAAGAGGTTTATGGTTTCAGGTCTTACATTCAGACCTTTAATCCATTTGGAGTTAATTTTTGTGTACAGTGTATGAGTCTAGTTTTAATCTTTTGTATGCAGCTCTCCTCTTTTTCTAACAAACACTGATTAAGAGACTATCCTTCCCTCATTTTATATTTGTGGCTCCTTTTCCTAAATTAATTTATCATGTTTGCACAGGTTTATTGCTGGGCTCTTTGTTAGGTTCCACTGATTTATATACCTGTTTTTATGCCAATACCATACTGTTTTGATTATTATAGCTTTGCAATAGAGTCGGAAATCTAGGAGGGTAAGCCTCTAGGTTTGTTCTTTTTTCTCGATTGCTTTGGTGATTCTGGGTCTTTTATGGTTCCATAAGAATTTTATGTTTGCTCTACTTTTGTGAAAAATGACATTTTGATAGGGATTGTATTGAAACTGCAGATTTTTTATGATAGTACAGACATTTTACAGTATTAATTCACCCAGTCCATGATTGTGGGATATGGTTCCACTTATTTGTATTATCTTCAATTTCTTAAATCTCTGTAGTTTTCATGTACAGGTATTCTACCTTCTTTGTTAAATTTATTCCCAGTTTCACTATTTTTTTGCTATATTTATGAATGAAATTATTTTCTTAATTTCTCATACTTTATAATTAGTTTAGAAATGCAACATATTTTTTCATACTGAGTTTGTATCCAGTAACTTTATAGAACTTATTTATTAGTCTGATGGACTTCGGTGGAGTATTTAGGTTTTCTGTGTATAAAACCACGTCACATGCAAATAATGAAAGTGTTACTTTTTCCTTTCCAATCAGGATGACTTTTTATTTTTCCCTTAATTGCTGTGGCTATGAATTCCAAGACTATATTGGGTTAAAATGGTGATAATAAGCATTATTTTATTATTCTGGGTTGCAGAGTTTTTCACAGTGCATATAAGGTTAACTGTGGGGTTACCATATATGGCCTTTATTTGGTTCAAGTACATTCCCCCATATTAATGTTCCTGAGTTTTTCTATCATAAATTACTGTTGAATTTTATTAAATGCTTTTACTTCATCTATTGAGATAGTATGATTTTTATCCTTCATTTAGTTAAATCTTTTTTATCATGTTGATTGATCTGCAAATGTTGAACCATCTTTTCATCCCAGAGACAAGTTCCACTGTATCAAGTGCATGATCCTCTGATGTATTGTTGAATTTGGTTTTCTAATATTTTGTTAAGGTAACTTGTATCTATGTTCATCAGGAGTACTGACATGCAATTTTTTTTCCTTGTGATGTCTTTGCTTTTGGTACCAAGGAAATGCTGGCATCATAAAATGATTTTGAAAGTGTTCTTTCTTTTTCTGCATTTTGGAAGAGTTTGAGAAGGACTGATATTAATGCTTCTTTGAATGTTTGGTAGAAATCACCAGTGAAGTCTTTGCTTCTGGACTTTTGTCAGGAGGTTTTTGATGACTGATTGACTCTCCCTACTAGTAAGTGGTCTATTCAAAGTTTCTGCTTCTTCATGATTCAGTCATGGAAGGTTGCTCATTTCTAGTAATGTATTGATTTGACGTTGTTCAAATTATTCAAGTATATTGTAGTTAATCTGTTATGATCCATGGATTCTGTGGTATCAATTATAACATCTCTTTAATTTTTGTTTATTTATGCATTTTTTCTTGGTGATTCTAGATTAATACTTGTCAGTTTTTTTTTTTTTTTTTTAGAACTAGCTTTGGTTTTATTGATCTTTTCCATTGTCTATTTTATTTATTTCTACTGATCTTTGTTACTTCCTTTCTACAAACCACCCTTCATTAGTTCTTCTTTTTTCTAGTTCTTTGAATTGTAAAGTTAACTTGCTTATTTTAGATTTTTCTTCTTTCTTGAGAAAGGGATTTCTCACTATGAATTTGTCTCTTAGAATACCTCAAGGTATTAATTTCTCTTTTGATTTCTTCATTGACCATTTGTTGGGCAACATGTTTAATCTGTGTATATTTATGAACTGTTTCCTTGTAATTGATTAAAGTGTATTATTTCTAGTGAGAAAAGATTCCTGATATGATTTCAGTCTTCATAAATCTGTTAAGATTTGCATGTGGTCTAACATGAGATCTGTCCTAGAGAATTCTCCATGTGCACTTGAGGAGGATGTGTATTTCCTTTTGGATGGGCTGTTATGTATATACCTGCTAATATCATATAATTTAGTGTGTCATTTAAGGCCAGTATTTAATTATTATTCTGTTTGGATAATCTGTCTATTGATATAAGTGGGATATTAAAGTCCCTGACAATTATTGTATTATTGTCTATTTCTCCCTTTAAGTTTTTAAATATTTGCACTGTGTATTTATGTATTTCTATGCTTGCTGTTGTTCAGTTGCTAAGTTGTGTCCGGCTCTTTGTGACCCATGGACTGCAGCATACCAGGCTCCCGTGTCCTTGTCTATCTCCTAGAGTTTGCTCAAATTCATGTTCATTGAATCAGTGATGGTATTTAACCATCTCATCCCCTTCCACCCCCTTCTTTTGCCTTCAATCTTTCCCAGCATCAGGGTCTTTTCCAATGAGTAGGTTCTTCACTCAGGTGGCCAAAGTATTAGAGCTTCAGTTTTAGCATTAGTCCTTCCAATGAATATTCAAGGTTGATTTCCTTTAGGATTGACTGGTTTTATTCCTATGCTGGGAACATAAATATTTACACAGATTATATCTTCTTTTGGACTGTCTCCTTTATCATTATGTAGCACTTTCCTTTGTCTCTTATTATAGTCTTTATTTTTAAATCTATTTTGTTTAATAAAGGGCTTCCCTGATAGCTCAGTTGGTAAAGAATCTGCCTGCAATTCAGGAGACCTCAGTTCAATCCCTGGGTCAGGAGGATTCACTGGAGAAGGGATAGGCTACCCACTCCAGTATTCTTGGGCTTCCCTTGTGGCTCAGCTGGTAAAGAATCAGCCTGCAATGCAGGAGACCTGGGTTTAATTCCTGGGTTGAGAAGATCCTCTGGAGAAGGGAAAGGCTACCCACTCCAGTATTCTTGCCTGGAAGTCCATGGGGTCACAAATAGTCGGACAAGACTGAGTGACTTTCATTTTCACTTTGTTTGATAAAAATACAGATTCTCCAACTTTCTTTTGGTTGTTATTTGCATAAAATATATTTTTTCATTGCTACACTTTCAGCCTGGGTATGTCCTTACATCTGATGTGATTCTTTTGTAGGCAGCACATAGAGGAGTCTTTAAAAAAAAAAAATTAATCCATTCAGTCACCCTATATCTTTTGATTGGAAAATTTAGTCGATTTGTATTTAAATTATTGATAGGTATGTACTTACTGTCATTTTGCTAATTGTTTTTTGGTGGCTTTGTGGTTCCTCTGTTATATGCTTCTCTTGCTTTCTACATTTGTGGTCTGATGGCTTTCTATAATGGTTTGCTTAGATTTTTTTCTCATTATATTTTGTATATCTACTGTAAGTTTCTGCTTGGTATTTCCCATGAGGCTTACACACAACAATCTGTGCTTATAGTTTATAGCAGTCAATTTTAAATAGATAACAACTTAACTTGAACATATTCTAGATCTCTACACTTTTATCCTGCCGTTCCTACACTTTGTTTCTGACATAATATTTTACATCTTTTTATCATTGATATGTTTACTAATCATTATTGTTACTTATACTACTTTTTTCGGTGTCCTCCAACCAGTCCATTCTGAAGGAGATCAGCCCTGGGATTTCTTTGGAAGGAATGATGCTAAAGCTGAAACTCCAGTACTCTGGCCACCTCATGCAAAGAGTTGACTCACTGGAAAAGCCTCTGATGCTGGGAGGGATTGGGGGCAGGAAGAAAACGGGACGACAGAGGATGATATGGCTGGATGGCATCACTGACTCGATGGATGTGAGTCTGAGTGAACTCCGGGAGTTGGTGATGGACAGGTAGGCCTGGTGTGCTGCGATTCATGGGGTCGCAAAGAGTTGGACACAACTGAGCGACTGAACTGAACTAAACGGAACTTCACACTAGCTTTATAGGTGTTTAATCCACTGTTTTTATATTAACCTTCACCAGTGAGGTTTATATCTTTATATGTTCTCTTGTTACTAATTAGTACCCTTTGCAGCTTAAGGAAGTCTTTTTAACATGTATCTTAAAGCAGTTCAGTGGTAATGAACTCTTTCAGTTTTGGCTGTCTGGAAAAAGTCTTTACTTCTACAATCCTGAATAATAACTTGGCCAAGCAGATTATTATTGGCCAGAAGTTTTATTGTTTGTTTCCTTTTAGCACTTTAAATATACCATGTCACACCCTTTTAGCCTCAGGTACCCTGTTGAAAATCTGCTTATAGTCTTCTGGGGGTTACCTTGTATGTGATGTGTTATTTTTCTCTTGCTGCTTTTAAGATTTGTCATTTGCCTTTGACAGCTTAATTATGTCTCAGTACATGTCTCTTGGGGTTTGTTTTATTTGGAACTCCCTGGGTTCCCTGAATCTGTACATCTGCTTTCTTCCCCAGTTTAGGAAAATTTTCAGCCACTGTTTATTTACATAAGTTTCCTGCTGCTTTCATTCCTTTTTTCCATTTTGGACTCCTAACTCTGAATTTTAGTTTGCTTGATGCTGTACCAAAAGTCCCTTAAGCTATGAACGCTTTTTAAAGTTTTTTTCCTTGCTCTTCTATTTGGGTCATTTCCACTGCCCTGTCTTTCAGATCACTGACCCTTTCTTCTGCTTCATTTAGGGTGCTGTTGAACCCCTCCTGTGTATTTTTCAGTTTAGTTACTTGATTCTTCAGTGATCTTTTTTTTTTTTTTTCTTAATTTAAATTTATTTTAATTAGAGGCTAATTACTTTACAATATTGTATTGGTTTTGTCATACATCAACATGCATCCACCACGGGTGTACACGTGCTCCTCATCCTGAACCCCCCTCCCACTTCCCTCCCTGTACCATCCCTCTGGGTCATCCTGGTGCACCAGCCCCAAGCTTCCTGTATCCTGCATCAAACCTGGACTGGCGATTCGTTTCTTATATGATATTATACATGTTTCAATGCCATTCTCCCAAATCATCCCACCCTACCTCTCCCACAGAGTCCAAAAGACTGTTCTATACATCTGTGTCTCTTTTGCTGTCTCGCATACAGGGTTATCATTACCATCTTTCTAAATTCCATATATATGCATTAGTATACTGTATTGGTGTTTTTCTTTCTGGCTTACTTCACTCTGTATAATCGGCTCCAGTTTCATCCACCTCATTAGAACTGATTCAAATGTATTCTGATATTTTATTGATGTATCTCTTTGTTAAAGTTTTAACTATTAATCAATGTTTCTGCCAAGTTCTATTATCATTTTATGACACTTATTTTTAATCTTACCAGGCAAATTACTTATTTCTGTTTTATTAAGCTTCTTTTTTTTTGATTTTTTATCTTGTTTTTTCATATGGAAAATGTTCCTTAATATAAACAGTTGTTAAACATATATGTACCTTATTACCTAGGAATTCCAGTCTTTGCTGTTTCCCCATGTGTAGTGAAAACTGAAGTGACTTAGCAGCAGCAGTAGCAACAGTGAAAACAAAAGTCCAAACAACATTTTGTACAAGAATTATTCGGCAAAACCAATACAATATTGTAAAGTAATAAAATAATAATAATAATAAATTAAATTAAATTAAAAAAAGAATTATAAACTTGTTCACATAGCCTGAAATTGAAACAACCCAAATGTCCCTCAATGGAAAAGTGGATAAAAGTATGTTGATATATTCATACAGTAGAATTCTACCCAGCAATAAAAATGAGTTACTGATATGTTCAACACATTAATGAATCTTTAAGACATTATATGGGGAGACAGACACCAGACATAAGAGATGTATGTATAATTGTATTTACAGAAAGACCAGATGAAGTCAATTTATAATAAAAATCAGAAAAGTTGCCTATGGAGGGAGGGGGTAAGAACTGAATATAAGGTGCAAAAAGTAACTTAATGTGGTATGGAAATTATGTATGCTTTTGTCCAGTGTGTTGGCTACATCTGTTGGCATGAACTATTTCTTCAAAATAAGTGAACTATACAATTAAGATACATGCATTTCACTGTAAATATATACTACCTCAATTTTAAAAATAACTATTTTATAGCAACTTGGGTTCTGAAACTGCAAAGGAAGGTTGGTATCCATGGGCATTTTAGGTTGAATTGTTATTGAATTTCAAATGTATTTGTGTTTTATTAGTATGTTTCACTGGGACAAGGCAATGGCACCCCACTCCAGTACTCTTGCCTGGAAAATCCCATGGACGGAGGAGCCTGGTAGGCTGCAGTCCATGGGATCGTTAAGAGTCGGACACGACTGAGCGACTTCACTTTCACTTTTCACTTTCATGCATTGGAGAAGGGAATGGCAACCCACTCCAGTGTTCTTGCTTGGAGAATCCCAGGGACGGGGGAGCCTGGTGGGCTGCCGTCTATGGGGTCACACAGAGTCGGACAAGACTGAAGCGACTTAGCAGCAGCAGCAGCAGCAGTATGTTTCACTAACTATTCATTCTAGTTTTGTTTCAAATCATCCCTTATTCAGATAGCCTTCTTTTCTAATAAGGGACAAATTGTTCCATAAAATATGTGTTAATTCGTAACAATTGTTTGTCAATTTCATAATGTTACATATTCAATGCTAGCATGAATGAGCAACATTTTTAGCTGTGGGGAATTATTACGGTTTACCTTCTTTACATATTAACCAAAATAATATCTTCATTTTCAGTTTCTGAAATTGAAATAGGTATTCATTTGAGCACTGAAGTATTGCCACTTTTGTATAGAAAAAGCAACAGAATGTTCCCAGAGTCATAGGGTTCAGTCTGACATGTTTCATTGATTCCATGAAGGTAAACGGAAAGAAATTTCAAAATTATGATAAGCATAATTCTTCATGTAGTTGTAACCACCTGTTACAAGGTTTCATTTCTTGCAGAACATAAGGAGAGGTGAGAAGAGGTAGGAGGTTATTATAATAGGAAGTCAGAGCTGGTTGGTAAACTGACTCAGGATATCCGTGGAAAAGAAGCAGGGTTGAAAGAACCTAAGAAAATAATGGGCATCATTGATAATTTCACCTTCAGAATAAACAATTATTGACAAGTCGGTTGTGTCTGCTGAGATTTATTACTTGGATTTGGGGGTGACCAGCTGGTTCCTGACACTGTTTCCACTGTTTCCCCATCTATTTCCCATGAAGTGATGGGACCAGATGCCATGGTCTTCGTTTTCTGAATGTTGAGCTTTAAGCCAACTTTTTCACTCTCCACTTTCACCTTCATCAAGAGGCTTTTTAGTTCCTCTTCACTTTCTGCCATAAGGGTGGTGTCATCTACATATCTGAGGTTATTGATATTTCTCCCGGCAATCTTGATTCCAGCTTGTGTTTCTTCCAGTCCAGCGTTTCTCATGATGTACCCTGCATATAAGTTAAATAAACAGGGTGACCTAGATAGCATATTCAAAAGCAGAGACATTACTTTGCCAACAAAGGTTCATCTAGTCAAGGCTATGGTTTTTCCTGTGGTCATGTGTGGATGTGAGAGTTGGACTGTGAAGAAGGCTGAGTGCCGAAGATGCTTTTGAACTGTGGTGTTGGAGAAGACTCTTGAGAGTCCCTTGGACTGCAAGGAGGTCCAACCAGTTCATTCTAAAGGAGATCAGCCCTGGGATTTCTTTGGAAGGAATGATGCTAAAGTTGAAACTCCAGTATTTTGGCCACCTCATGCAAAGAGTTGACTCATTGGAAAAGACTCTGACGCTGGGAGGGATTGGGGGCAAGAGCAGAAGGGGACGACAGAGGATGATATGGCTGGATGGCATCACTGACTAGATGGACATGAGTCTGAGTGAACTCCGGGTGTTGGTGATGGACAGGGAGGCCTGGAGTGCTTCGATTCATGGGGTCACAAAGAGTGGGACACGACTGAGTGACTGACCTGATCTGAGCTGGTTCCTGGACGATGCACTCATCAAATAAGGGAGGGGACTGCTAGTGTTACATCCAAGAAAGCCTTTCCTTGTAGGATGAATATTGTAAATAGTCATGGAAATAATCACTCATTTGGAAATGTGGAAAAGGGCATTTGCTATTATAGCAGGACAAAATAAATAAATAAACCAATTGGTTGCAAGCCCTTTGCAAACAGGGAAGGACTATGGAATACTTATCTTAATCCCATAATACACAATACAACACAAAACACAGAATAGCTGATGAAAAGCTCTTTATTGATTTAATGATTATAAATACTGATCCAGTACTCAGTGCAGAGAGCAAGGGTACAGACTATCAGGTGACTCAGGAAACTGCATGGGTGAAACTTCGAGATCAAGAAGAATTTTATTTAGTTGACATATACTTATTCAGTTTAACATTTGACCAGGCACAATGGTTTGAATCTTTGCTATTCAGGATATGAAAGGAAACTGCTGCAGGCTATGATCACCCCAGTTACACAAGACAGGATTTTCCAGAAGAGAAGAAAATCGCTCCCTTTAAACTTTTAGGCTTTTTAGGCTTTAAAGTCCAGAAAATTGTCTGGTAGGGATCATGTGAAAACACCAGTACCAGTTCTCCGGGGGTGATGTGGGTGTGGGATTCTGCATTTTTAACAAGCCACTGGTGAGGTTGATGCTGGTGAGGCAGGGCCCCATTGAATAGCGAGTCTTCAGACCTTGCTGTGCCTGGGATGGGCAGGGAGTCTGGAGGGGGACGGGAGACCTGTGCACATGGTCCCATTTATCCAGGTCTGGGGAGGAGATCGGAAGGGTAACAGCTCTTCCAAAGGCCAGGCAGTCTGCAGTTTAAAGCGGCCCATCACTGTCACTCCGTTGGTATTGATGGAGTGGTGTCTGTATGTGGATCCTGACATTCATTGCCCCGGGCAAGAACAGAGGAGGCAAAAGTCATGGTGTCTGTCCTTAAGTTTATCTGCTTCCAGAGAGATGATTTGACAAAAATAAAAAATACACAACACCACCAATTTAAAAAACTGAATAAACATACTAAGCTTCCCTGGACTGTGAATCGTAAATAGTTTACAAATGCTAGGGATCACCAGGGCAATTGAGGCGGACGCCTCTGAGTGACATTTGAGAAGGTTTAATACTAGAGCTGCACTTTAAATATGTGGGAGGTAGCTGATAAGCCATGAAGAAGTAGGTGTCCTCTGTGAACATCCAGAGGAGGGATCAAAGGAAAGCAGTTAGGAGAGATGGGAGCCATGGCTTGTCTGAAGGTGCAACTTGGTGGGCGTGATCAGAGATGAAAGCTAATACAGAGACAGTAGCAACCTTCTTGAAAATGGATAAGAAAGAAAGTTGTGGGTTTCTGAACAGTGAAAGAAAATGACATGATTTAAATGACAGTCATGGACACTGGAGCTGGATGAAATAGATTGGAATGAAAAGTCTAAAAATAGAAGAACAGCCCGCGAGGCTGCCGCAGTGACTTGAGACTGCTGATGGCCGGGCATGGGGCTCAGAGGCTCAGAGAAACTCGGCTCAGTGGGAAGTGCCGACGTCCCCGGGCCCCAGGTGAAGAGGAAGGGGTGGGCTACGGGGTCTGTTCAGGTGTTCTCTTCCACTCTCTTGAGGCACTCTCTTCCATCTTTACCACTCTTTTCCTCAGTGCCTCTGTCAAAGAGTGAAAAGATGACCCACATGTGACGCAGAAAGGATGGTTTTAGGCCTCTTCAGAGTAACAGTTACTGGCAGGAAAGCACCATGGTGATAAGACTTTGTCTGTTTTTGTTTACATCTCTAATTTTATTTTATTAGACTATAGCTGAATTACAATGTTGTGTTAGGTTTTGGCATACAGTGAAGTGAATCTGATATATATATATTTTTTTTCATGCTTATTCCCACTATGGATAATTATAGGATATTGAATAGAATTCCCTGTGCTATACAATAATGCCTTGTTGTTTATCTATTTATATATAGTAGTTTGCATCTGCTAATCCCAAACTGCTAACTTTTTTTTAATTGGAGGATAATTATTTTTCAATGTTGTGTTGCTTTCTGTCATATAATAATGCAAATCACTCATAATTATATATACATATACTCTCCCTTTGAATCTCCCTCCTACCACCCTGTCATCCCTCCCCTAAGTCATCACAGAAAAGGGGATAAGATTTAATAGTAAAGTCTCAGGGAAATGTTTGAGGAGATTGGGAATTTCATCCCATGCTGCAGATCAAATAAATATGAGAAACATTCCTTTCTGTTGGGTTGACCAAAAGTTCGTTGGAGCTTTCCTATAAGAAAACCTGGACAAGCTTTTTGGCCAAAGCAGTATTTGCCAGAGTGAGTCTTAAATTCTGAGGGGTAGCATGAAAAGCACTGACATGGAAAATCCAAAAATGTGCATTCTGTCCAGATCTTCTCTGTCACTTAGCTATGTCAATTTCAGAAAAGGTTTATTGATTGAGGGTGGCAGTTTTCTATTCTATAAAGTGACAACTGCTGGCTAACCTACTGGCTGTTATGCTTGCTATGAAAGTTATTTGAAAGGCAGACGAGAGAGAATAGAAGCGGAGTATTTTCTAAAGTTACTAGTCTGGAAAAAGATCAGTTGTGATGCAATTGACAGTAAGCAAAAGTCTGCAAGAATGCCTTTTACCTTTTAAGGAGAATGTAACGCCTTCTCTTCTAACTTAGTGCAGTTGTTCATTTGTTCAGACAGCAGGCAGTTGTTCATAATAATGATATAGATTCAGGAATTATTCTTGGTGAGTGCTAATTAATCTTATAGGATCATAGTATTTACTTAGGAAGATATTCACTTTTTTTCATGATTTTATTTTTCAAAAGCAGTTTGGGGTTCACAGCAAAATGGAGGGGAAGGTACAGAGGTCTCCCCTAACGCCCTACCCGCACTCATGCAGAGCCTTCCCCATTATCCATGCCCCCACCAGATGGTACCTCCACTGACATGTCAGCATCACCCACATTCCGTCCTGTTCCTAAGGGTCTACCCCAGCTGCTGTGCATCTTGTGAGTGTGACAAACATATAACGGTGTGTATGGATTGTTATGGTGTCACACAGTGTAGTCTCCATGCCCTAAAAATCCTGTGTTCCAGCTTCTTCCCGTTTCCTCCTGAAGAAGCCATTCAGGAAGAGATCCGAAAGCTTGGATTAAACTGCCCCAGTGTGCAAGCTAGGCTACTTTAAGGAAATCAGAACTAAACAAAGGAATTAGAAATCAGAGAAGAACACAAAAGTGGAGCTATGTGTGAGAGCTAATAAGCCCAAAGGATTCTGAGAAGTTCATTCTAAAATTCTCTGTTTCTATCTGTATGGAAGCTTTAGCTTAGGCTGTTAAAAATGTGCTACTCTCTAAGCAGGTACTCTTTATGTACACGTTTTTAACTGAGTAAATTAAAAACTTTCCTACAAATAATAATGGAGAATTTTAAAATGAACATCTCAAAATCCATACAAGATAATACTGTGTCATCGTTAAGCCTCTTAAATGTGGTAATTACATTGTGTGTACAAGAATGCTTTTGTTCTTAGGAGATAAATGCTGAAATGCTTATGGGTGAAGTGTCATGATGTCTGCAACTAATTTTCAAATGATTCAAAGTAGAGAGAGAATTGATAGTTTCTACATATCAAATAAATGTGGCAAAATGTTAACAACTGGTGATTATCAGTGAAGAATACATGTGTTCACTATTTGTGCAATTTTCTGTAGAACTGAAAACTTGCCAAATCGAAAGTTGGTGAAAAAAAAATCTTGAACTTTATTTAGGAAGTTTGTTGACAGTACTATTGGTGAAGTAATTCCAAACTATTTCATGTATATTATAGGATTAGGCAAATGAGTAAAAATATCGACCACAGTAGCTGTAGGTACTTTGTATCATGTCATTCTGTTTTGTTTTCTTCATCACATTTATAGTTTCTAAAACATTCATTTTGTTAATGTATTTGCTTGTCTGTTTAATGTTAGCCCCTACCCAGTAAATGCTATTTGAGCAGATTAAGAAAAAAAAAAAAAAACACCTGCTACAAAATATCTCAGAGCTGTGAGGTTATAAGAAACTCCCAGAGAAATGAAACACCCACACTCTAGGACTTTTCCATAGATTTTTTTTTTTTTGTCCTGAATTTAGTTTACCACATTTTAGTGTACAGTGTCCTATGAAATTTTGCTCAAATTCAAGCACATCAATTCATGTTTACTAATTAAAGCTACTTTATAGTATATAGTTTGGAGAAAATTAGAGACCTATAAAGTATTTTTTGCTTTACTTTCCAAATGTATTTAAATATTCCTAAAATATAAGAAATGATTCAGAAGAATACGTTTGTCATAAACCACCACATTTCAGAGGTATGATGTTGGTCATCAAGCAGACTTTATGAAATTAATTTCCAGGCAGTGATGAATCATATTAGAAGCAATCCTGGTTTCAGTGGAGCCTTTATAACCCGAAGGAATTGCACGCCTTTTGTCTATAATTGAAGGATATTTCTGACCATCCATCCTGTGAGCTCAGATGACAGGTGCTATCTGTTGCTCTCTGCACCTGACAGTTTGGACACGTCCATTCATTAGAAACACTCTTCTCTCTCAAAAATAGCTGCCTAAGAGTTTCCATTTAAGATTCCTCCATGTCTTTTCATGGCTTGATAGCTCATTTTTTTTTTTTTTTTAGTGATGAATAATATGCTATTATCTGGTACGCTATAGTTTATTTGTCAATTCACCAACTGAAGGACAATCTCTGTTGCTTCCAGGTTTTGGCAGTTACAAATAAAGCTGCAATTAACATTCACGTGCAGATTTCGTGAGTGACTAACACTTTCACTTTGTGTAGATATAAAATTATTCATATAATGTTAATCATTATATTTATTATATTTATGTCCAAAATTACTCTAATAAGATATTAATATTAATTATGTTTATAGATAAAGCCTCATTTCCTCTAAATTTTCTATTAAGGAAGATTAAACTCCTGCTTAGGGATGTGCATAGGTTAAAAACATTCAATGTCCAATTATGTATGAAATACTGAATGTAACTACTAGCATCATTAGCAGATGACCAAGAAATTTGTTAATACATTTGCACCTATAGACCCTAACTCGCCACATTCATTTGTTCATGGTAATCAGGGTTTCATTTTTTTATAATATTTTTTTAATTTTTTAAAAATTTTATTATTTTTTTTTTTTTTTTTTTTTATTCTTCCAATTTTATTTTATTTTTAAACTTTACATAATTGTATTAGTTTTGCCAAATATCAAAATGAATCCGCCACAGGTATACATTTATTTTTTAACTTTACAATTTTGTATTGGTTTTGCCATATATTAACATGAATCCGCCACAGGTATACATGTGTTCCCCATCCTGAACCCCCCTCCCTACTCCCTCCCCGTACCATCCCTCTGGGTCATCCCAGTGCACCAGCCCCAAGCATCCAGCAGCATGCATCGAACCTGGACTCGCAACTTGTTTCATATATGATATTATACATTTTCAATGGCATTCTCCCAAATCATCCCACCCTCTGCCTCTCCCACAGAGTCCAAAAGACTATTCTATACATCAGTGTCTCTTTTGCTGTCTCGTATGCAGGGTTATTGTTACCATCTTTCTAAATTCCATATATATGCCTTAGTATACTGTATTGGTGTTTTTCTTTCTGGCTTACTTCCCTCTGTATGATAGGCTCCAGTTTCATCCACCTCATTAGAACTGATTTAAATGTATTCTTTTTAATGGCTGAGTAATACTCCATTGTGTATATGTACCACAGCTTTCTTATCCATTCATCTGCTGATAGACATCTAGGTTGCTTCCATGTCCTGGATTTTAAGAGTTATCATAAGGATCAGAAAAGCAGGAGTAACTCGTTTCGCCTTAATTTTCAAACATAGGGTACAGGGGATTCTGGGGGAGTTATATGCTTGGTGGAATAGACAAGGGAGGGAAGAAGAGCCCTACACTGGAGGAAAGCACACAGCCTGTCATGAAGGGGAACAGAGGAGTACAAAAAATAAGGATAGTGAAGATTTCATTATCTTCTGGGGCAAAGTGGTGAAACTCCAATTCCTGTTAACTCATGTTAGTAATGACGTGAATTTTATTTTCTCCCTGTCTTCTCATGTTCTGATAGCTTTCCTTAGAAACTGGGCAGTTCCTCAGAATATTAGAGGTTTCTCAATAAAAACGCTCTCTGAGAGGACAGTGACCTTTCACCCACAGGCAGCAAGGGCCCCATGCATTCCCTGTGTACCTGCCCCCAAAAGCGGTGAGCTCTGTGCTTCCCGTGTGCTGTCTGTCGTGGTCCCAACCGCAACCCCAAGACATCCTGCTGGCTTCACAGGGAGGCTGACATTGCAAGCGGTTAAGTGGTGATGGAGGCAGTGAACTCAGAGTTCAAGTCCAGGCTGAGCAGCTGCAGAGCTGGGGCCATTTACACGGTTCCGGACACTGGTGCCCCACAGGCTAATTTAACAGGGACACTTATACGTGGTCACCAGCACTGCTGAAATAGTCTTAAACAATGTACATTAAGAGGGAAACAGACTAATTAGTGATTAATCCTTTTTTTATCACAACTGCTTTCACCGGAGAAGAATTTGGAATGATTTAAGATCGAGTGTTTGGCTTCTTTATATATGTATATGTGTGTATATGTATATGTGTGTAGGGCTTTCCTCCAGTGTTCTTCTCCAGGCAAGAACATTGGAGTGGGTTGCCATTTCCTTCTCCAAGTTTAAATGCTGAGAAATCCAACCACAGGAAAAGACAGGAGGGGCAGTAACCCCGGAGAAGAGGGCAGAGGCACCTGGCTGGCTAAACAGCGGGGAAGACAGACATTCTGAACCCTGCTTCCTGTATCCACACCTCCCGCCATCTTCTTCCTGTGAGTGTGGACT
Organism: Bos mutus; assembly: GCF_027580195.1. Taxonomy (NCBI): domain Eukaryota; kingdom Metazoa; phylum Chordata; class Mammalia; order Artiodactyla; family Bovidae; genus Bos; species Bos mutus. The sequence continues at coordinate 41,161,432 of NC_091643.1, read as the reverse complement.
AGACTTGCTAAGTCACAGGGAACAGCAGAAATGGTGGGACATCACTTCTGAGACAACAGCTTATGAAAGCCCAGTGTCCCGCACGCACGCAAGCCTGTTTCTGTCTCCCCTCCCTTTCTGGGGTCACTCCCCTAGGCGGAGCCAGTTTCCACAGTACGAGGGGGCCCTGTGCAGAGGGCCCAAGTGACAGAGTATGGGAGAGAGTCACCCCCTGGTCAAGCCTGGGGAGGCCTCAGCCCCTGCTGACCCTTTTGCTGTGGCCTGCTGACACGGCCCGAGGCAAAATCAGGTTAGCCACTTCGCGATTACTGACCCTCAGAAACTCTGAGATAACAAATGTATGTGGTTTCAAGCTGCTACTTTGGGGGTGGTATTGTTTCACAGCAATAGATAAGTAAGTGGGAATGTTGACTCAGCTTTTGCTACAGTGACCAAAGAGCTCAGGTTACAAAGCAAAAGACCTTGTGTGTGTGTGTGCAGTATATGCTATTTTATTTTGATTGGAGTCAAATGACAGGCAATCCAATATTAGGTGTGTGTGTGTGTATGAATATCGGAGAAGGCAATGGCACCCCAATCCAGTACTCTTGCCTGGAAAATCCCATGGAAGGAGGAGCCTGGTGGGCTGCAGTCCATGGGGTCGCTGAGGGTCAGACATGACTGAACGACTTCACTTTCACTTTTCACTTTCATGTATTGGAGAAGGAAAGGGCAACCCACTCCAGTGTTCTTGCCTGGAGAATCCCAGGGACGGCGGAGCCTGGTGGGCTGCCGTCTATGGGGTCACAGAGAGTCGGACATGACTGAAGCGACTTAGCAGCAGCAGCAGCAGTGTATGAATATATAAGGGAATTTATATTGAAACTATCCATTTGGAGTTGGAATATGGGTCAAAAGAGCATATTCAACATGGTGGAGCCAAGCTCCTACAGGATAGGTAGGCATCTGCATTGATATATTCTTATTTAAATTTTATTCATTTTTGAGATATATGTTACCTGCACAACTTGCAGAATTTCAGAGATATAGCACTTCCACATACTGTTAGAACTTTCTCTCTCACCTCTGACCCCTGTAACTCAGGTTACCTCTGCATGAAACCAATGATCCACATGTATTTTGTGTGTGTATTCCTTAAGGAGTATGTTTGTATCTTTTTCTTTAATCATATTCTATGTACACAAGCATTTAGCACCAGTTACATATAAGGATGTATTTCCCTTTCTATGCTTTAACACTAAAACTGCAACCTCTGTTCCCTTGCCCAATGAATGCTTCCTATTTTCTCTCTTGCTATATAATTCTCATTGACATTCATCATAAAGTATGTGCTTTACTTGTATTAATTTCTGTTTCCTTGATAGAATGAAGCACTATGAGAGTAGAGTCTTCCTTTCTGTTTTATTTATTATTATATACCTAGTATAGTGTCTGCTATAAATCTCTGTTGAATGAATAAACATTATACTTCAGATACTGATTATATTTTACATTAGTGGGCAGATTGCTTTTCTTCTAGTTTCATATTTTGATGTATGTTCTAACCTGGTGATTTCCACATAATTTTGTTAATTATTTAAAGCACTTGATTTTCTATAATGTAAATTACTGGAATTAATTGACCTGTACTTGTAGGTGAAATGCATTAAAGAAAAATATATAAATGCAATTAATGTCAATATAAATTAAGCTCTTTTAAAGTACTTTACTTTTGCTTTGCTTTATTTTTATAAGAGAATTTAGCACTGGCCATTTTGTTTCAGTTTTACAGCTTTTAAATAGGCAGTGGAAATCATTACAAATAAAAGATGATGTTATTATAATATTGTGAAGCTAAAATTCATTAGAGTGTTCATTTTCATCAGTCTCTAATGTTAAAAATTGATTCTTCTTTTTATAATCTAATAGGTGCAAATAAATGGAAGGGGTATGTCACAGAGTAACAAAGCAAATCATGCTGGCCATATTTAGGATAAAACAATCCAGATATTCTATGGCAAAGGAAAGGGCATGGCTGTTCAGTACAGATATTTTTTATCCTCAACTAACAAGAAAAACAGAAAATTCTCATTTAATCTTGTAGAGTCAGAACACCAAGAATAATATAAATACTATCAAAAATTGTGCTTAAATTTAAAAGACTAAATAAAAACTCACCATTACTTATCAGAAAGAAAATTGGTCTTGAGACCAGTGTGTTTGTGTGTGTGTGTGTGAGTATGATATTATATATATATAATATGTATGTATCAGTTCAGTTCAGTTCAGTTGCTCAGTCGTCCAACTCTTTGTTGACTCCATGAACCACAGCATGCCAGGCCTCCCTGTCCATCACCAATTCCCAGAGTCCACCCAAACCCATGTCCATTGAGTCAGTGATACCATCCAACCATCTCATCCTCTGTCGTCACCTTCTCCTCCTGCCCTCAGTGTTTCCCAGCATCAGGGTCTTTTCAAATGAGTCAGCTCTTTGCATCAGGTGGCCAAAGTATTGGAGTTTCAGCTTCAACATCAGTCCTTCCAATGAACACCCAGGACTGATCTCCTTTAGGATGCACTGGTTGGATCTCCTTGCAGCCCAAGGGACTCACAAGAATCTTCTCCAACACCACCATTCAAAAGCATCAATTCCTCAGTGCTCAGCCTTCTTCACAGTCCAACTCTCACATCCATACATGAACACAGGAAAAACCATAGCCTTGACTAGACGGACCTTTGTTGGCAAAGTAATGTCTCTGCTTTTTAATATGCTGTCTAGGTTGGTCATAACTTTCCTTCCAAGGAGTAAGCATCTTTTAATTTCATGGCTGCAGTCACCATCTGCAGTGATTTTGGAGCCCAGAAAAATAAAGTCTGACACTGTTTCCACTGTTTCCCCATCTATTTCCCATGAAGTGAAGAGACTGGATGCCATGATCTTTGTTTTCTGAATGTTGAGCTAACTTTTCACTCTCCACTTTCACTTTCATCAAGAGGCTCTTTAGTTTGTCTTTACTTTCTGCCATAAGGGTGGTGTCATCTGCACATCTGAGGTTATTGATATTTCTCCCAGTAATCTTGATTCCAGCTTGTGCTTCCTCCAGCCCAGTGTTTCTCATGGTATTATATATATATATATGATATGTTAAATATTTGTTTTATGTTTATGTGTTAGAATAATACTGCATGGGTGTGGATGTAAGTATAGTTAGAAATTAACATGTTTCTAATGATGGGAAGTGTGGGTGACAAAAAAAAGTTTACAAAATAATTCTATAGGTATAATATTTCTTTATTATGATATTTAAAGTTTACCTTAAAATGTCTTTAATATGTACTGTCAGTTCTGTTATACCATCCACTGATTCTTTTTTAGTTTAACATAACTTTTAAAAATTCAAATTCTTCAAAATCAAAATTACCTGTTTTTATTGAATAATTACAGCATCCAGTATTTTTTTTTCTAAACCTGCCTATTTCATTCACTGTGGTTAGAAACACAGAAGAAGGTAAAGTATTTATAGATTGCATTGCATATTTTAAATTATATTTCAGTTAAGCTACTGAGAAAAGAATATGGAAACAAGGCTAATCTAGTAAACTGGAAAAGAAAATCAAGGTATTAGTTACAGATAACACAGCCTGGCACCACAGAAGCTCTGATGCACAGGCCAACATAATGTTCCTGGTCCTGTAATGCTTTTTCTCTGAATGCTCTGGGCTTTTTCCATGAAAAGTGTAGCAGGAAGTATGTAGGTGTCTGTAGGCATCCACATCAGCAGTCTTAAGTGTAAAAACTAAGAACTGCTGAATTAATTGTATCCTTTCATTAAAACCAAGTGTTACGTGGAGCTGGATTCCATTATTCACCTACATCTGAATGTTTTTCTGGTTTGTGCATAGGCACATCCTCTATGCAAAGTTCTCTCATCCATTTCATCATCCATCAATATAAATGGATGATATTGAAATAAGGAAATAACAAGGTTAAAAGTGGTAATTAAACCAGGTTCGATGCACGATACTGGATGCTTGGAGCTAGTGCACTGGGATAACCCAGAGGGATGGTATGGGGAGGGAGGAGGGAGGAGGGTTCAGGATGGGGAACACATGTATACCTGTGGTGGATTCATTTTTATATTTGGCAAAACTAATACAATTATGTAAAGTTTAAAAATAAAATAAAATTTCAAATAAAAAAAAATAAAGCATGTTGAAAGAAGCTATACTTTTTAAAAATGTTCTTGTTCTTTGGGTTTTTGTTGCTTTTATTAAAATGGAATACTTTTTAAAAGGTCCTAGAACTGAGCATGACCTCATTTGCCTGCCACTTCTATAAAAGATATATGCTTTTAGTGACTTTTGTATATACAATAAAGTGTTGTTAACTGTGGTCACAGTCCTGAACAGACAGCTCCACAATGTACTCATCTTGCTTAACTGTGTCACTTGATGAGCAACTGCCTCTTTAATAAAAGAGGTATCTGTGTGCACAAATACAGACAGAATGACTGTTTCCCTCTAAAATTCTCTATTAAGAGGACAGATGTTAAAACAGAAATCATCTAAGCAGAAAGTATGTGTATGCTTGTGTGTATATTTAACTCTGGATTGATAGAAAAAAAAAAACTTTTTTGACCCAGAGGGATGGTATGGGGAGGGAGGTGGGAGAGGAGTTCAGGATTGGAAACACATGTACACCCGTGGCGGATTCATGATAATGTATGGCAAAACCAATACAATATTGTAAAGTAATTAGCCTCTAATTAAAATAAATTTAAATAAATAAATAAATAATAAATAAAACAGTGCAAAAAAAGAAAGACATATATTTAACTCTGGATTGATAGGAAAAAACCTTTTTTAAAATGACATACAATTGACATATATGATTCTAGTTTCATGTGTAGAGTATGATGAGTCAATATTTATATACGCTGTGACGTGACCACCACAGTAAGTCTAGCTAACACCCATCACCATATGTAAGTAAAGCCCATTTTTTCATGTGATGAGGACTCTTCAGACCTAACTTTCTAGTATAGAATACAGTGGCATTAACTAGAGTGTGTTGTAGATCACATCCCCATGGTTTGCTTGTAACTGGAAGTTAACACCTTTTGACACCCTTCACCCATTTTCCCTACTCTAGTCTCTGGCAACCACCAGTCTGTTCTCTGTCTGACTTTGTTGTTTAAGATTCCACACTTAAGTGATATCATATGGTATGTGTCTTTCTCTTTCTGACTTATGTCACATGTCACAATGCCCCTGAGGTCCATCCACGCTGTTGTAAATGGCAAGATTTCACTTTTTATGTCAAGGTAATATTCCACTGTGTGCGTGTATGTGTCACATTTTTATCCCTTCATGCACTGATGGGCACTTAGGTTGTTTCCATATCTTGGCTATTGCAAACAATGCTGCGATGAACATGAGGGTGTATGTAGGTTTTTGGATAACTTTTTTTTTTTTGCCTTCAGATAAATACCCATAAGTGGAATTGCTGGGTCCATATGATAACTGTATTTTAATTTTTTGAGGAACCATCATAGTGTTTTCCATAGCAGCTGCACCAACTTATATTTACACAAACAGGGCACAAAGGTTGCCTTTCTTCCACATTCTCAACAGTGTTTTTTATTTCTTACCTTTCGACAACCAGTATCACAGGTATGGGGTGATTTCTCTTTGTGGTTTTGGTTTGCATTTCCCTAATGATTAGGGATGTTGAGCATGTCTTCTTTGAGAAAATGTTTATTCAGATTCTGTATTTTTTAATTGGATTGTTTTCCTGCTATTGAGCTCTATGAATTATTTCTATATTTTAGATATTAGCCCCTATCAGCTATATGATTTGCAAGCATTTTCTCAGTTCAGTTGGTTGCTTGTTCATTTTGTTAATGGTTTCCTTTTCTGTCCAGAAGATTTTCTTTTTAATTTGATATAGTCCTATTGATTGTTTTTGCTTTTCTTGCCTTTGATTTGGTGTCAGATCCACAAAGTCATCCCCATGACTAATGCCAAGGAACTGACCATCTGTTTTCTTCTATGAATTTTAGTGTTTCAGGTGGCTTTTTGAAAAAATTATTTATTTTTTAATTGAAGGGTAATTGTTTTACAGAATTTTTTGCTTTCTGTCAAACCTTAACATAAATCATCCATAGGTACACATATGTTTCCTCTCTCTTGAACCTCCCTTCCATCCCCTCTCTATCCCACCCCTGTTTGAGTTCCCTGAGACATACAACAAATTCCCACTGGCTACCTATTTTACATATGGCTATGTAAGTTTCCATGTTACTCTCTCCATTCATCTCACCCTCTCCTCCCCTTTCCCCGTGTCCATAAGTCTGTTTTCTATGTCTGTTTCTCCATTCAAGTCTTTAATCTATTTTTGAGTTAAGTGTTGTGTCTAGTATAAAATGGGAGTCTAATTTTATTCTTTGTACATGGCTGTCTTATTTTCCCAACACCATTTATTGAAGAGGTCATTCTTTCCTCCCTGTATATTCTTGAGTATCCTGTCAAAAACTAATTGACCATATATTCATCAGTTTATTTCTGGGCTCTCTATCTTATTTCATTGATCTATGTGCCTTTTTTGACTACTTCAGCCTTATAATACAGTTTGAAATCAGGGGGCATGGGACCTCTAGCTTTATCCTTCTTTTTCAATATTGCTTTGGCTATTTGGGGTCTTTTGTGGTTGCATAACATTTTAGAACTGTTTATTCTATTTCTGTAAAAAAACACCATTGAACTTTTGACAGGAGTTGTACTGAACTCACTAATTGCTTTGGGATGCATGGACAGTTTAGCTCTGCCTGAGAAAACTGTCCCCTAGGTAGCTGTATGTTTGCCGCATCTACTGGAGGAGGTGAGCTCAGGACCTTCCTGTGTCACTGTCATGAACACTCAGTAGAGTCTTAACCTCTGCAGTCCGGTCTGACACCCAACCCTTCCCTTCTTTTCTCACCAGAGCATCTCCTGGAGGGCAGGGGGCAGAGGAGAGAACAATCACGGGTATTTTTCCAAGCAGGACCCTGCAAACCAAGTGCTGAGACTCACAGTTGATGTCAATTGGCAGGGACTGGGCAGTCTGTCTGTTCCTATGTATTGTGTGATTAGTTGCTTAATCATATCCAACTCTTTGCAACCCCATGGACTATAGCCCACCAAGCTTCTCTGTCCATGGGGATTATCCAGGCAAGTACACTGGAGTGGGTTGCCATGTCCTCCTCCACGGGATCTTTCCAACCCAGGGACTGAACCCAAGTCTCCTGCATTGAGGCTTCCCTGGTGGCTCAGACGGTAAAGCGTCTGCCTGCAATGCGGGACACCCGGGTTTGATTCCTGGGTTGGGAAGATCCCCTGGAGAGGAAATGGCAATCCACTCCAGCACTCTTTCCTGGAAAATCCCATGGATGGAGGAGCCTGATAGGCTACTCCATGGGGTCGCAAAGAGTCGGATACAACTGAGCGACTTCACTCCTTCATTGAAGGCAGATTCTTTACCATCTGAGCCAAAAGAGAAGACCCTCTGATTTTTTGGTCTCAACATAAGAAAATGGAAAAAAAAAAAAAAAAAAGCTTGTTATTTTGTCTTTAAAAGGAAGGGTATCTTATTTGAACACAGTTTGTGTAACTAAAACATATAACTTCCCTATTAGAGTATATTTTGTTGAATGCTTTTATTTATTTTATTTACAATTAGAGCAAAGCTTTCTTACACTGGTTTGTTGGCAGTCAGCTCTGAGAAAATTTTGTTTGGGGTCAGTTCCTGGGGATATTGTAGATACTAAACATATCTACAAAGGCAGTGATAGAGCATTAAAAAGTCACTGCTATGCTAGTGAGGATAGCAAGTTATACATATTCTATGAGATGATGGTTTCAAAGAAAGGGCCAAGATTTGATATAAACTTGTGCCTAAGAGAAGCAATATGTTATTTTAAGGTTTAATATATATTTACAACCTAATTAAATTCAGAAGAAAATAAATTTAAATGCATACAAGTAAACTGGTTCACTTCTTAGTAGCTTTATTAATAGCCTAAAATGTACTGACAAAAATTTCCAGTACAATATTATATTACTTATAGGTGTTAACTAACCATAGTGCTAATTACCAAAGGGAAAATCTTACTTGTTATATGATTGCTAGAAATAAGTTTTCCTCTCTGTCACCTCTCCTTAGATATATCATGAAAGCCTAGAAACCTAAGGAAGGTTTACCACTAATTTTAGCTAAATCTCTTTGTCCCTTTCAAAGCATCACCCACTCATATTTATTTAAGAAGACATTAACGAAGTTGAGATTTTCATAATGAATTCTAGGCTCTGGGTACATTTTGCATTTTGAGTTTTAAATAAACAGTTCTCTTAAATGTCAAAGGTTTTAAAAATGTAGGAATAAGCAGAGGACAAGCCCCTCTCATTTCTTTGGCTCTTTCCTAAAATGGCATACTTACCACTTTACTCATTTAAGATATTCTGCAGAAGTGTTTGCTTAAATCCATATTTTTCAAACCTGACCACTCATTAGATTGTGGCCCTTTTAAAAATTAAAGCTATCCGTGCCTGACTCCATTCTTATGAATTAGAATTAACTTGTTTAACAAACTTGTTTTGGGGAAGTTCAAGAACAGTCATGCCATGAATTGGCTTAACCTACTGTCCCACATGTAAGACACACCTCCTGAAAAGGTGCTACAGCCGGTCTTTTTTATCTTGGACAGATGATTTTCTTTTCTTTAGGAACTGCAGAATGAAAAGGTGAGATGCCAGAAAGCTTTCATGTGGATGCATTTGGAGAGAATGGTAGTGAAGTAGAGGCGCGGCTCAGCTCCTGATCTAAAACAGAGGGTGTGAGGTTCCCACCCAAGCGGAAGGCAGGGTTATCTTTAAGGCAATCTCCTATTTTCTTTTGCTTCCATTTTAATGCAAAGGAAGATATGGTTTTGATTTTCAAAAATCTTTGGGAAAGGAAAATGAAAACAAAGGGAACCACAGAATCCAACTATAGCTACAGAACACAAAAGAATTAAGAGGTTGAAATGAGGAAGGTTTGGATGTAGAAGTGGGGGCTGGTGATGAGAAGAGCCCTACATACTGTTTCATTCCTACAGCCCTGGCCTTGTCAGTGAGGTTCACTGTCAATAAGTCTGTCTCAATGCTCAAATCCAGGATAACATCTTTGAAACAAGGATCATTTTATGGCTGGTGTACTGAGAACACTAGGAAGAGTCTCAGACACAGACAGCTGTAGACACTGGTTCAGCTGTGCCTTGGTCTCCTCTTGTTTTGTAGCAAAGAATGGAAAACAGGACAGAAAACCTTGCCCCAAGGAAGAGCGTCTCTGGGATTCTCGAGTTCTGTTGCTCAGGCAAACATGCATATGAGCTCTACAGATGCAACTTCCCAGCGGTTTTACTACAAGAGGAACAAACATAGACACATGAGTGTCCTGCTCTGCCTCCCTGAACTGACATTTCTAAAGGTATTTGGTTTGTATTCACTGCGTAATAAGACCTTGTTATGTAGGGTCTTAATACTAAGTCAAGGGACAGTGGCAGATGTTAACCTTATTAAATCAACCAGGCCTCACAATTACAGTTCAGCTTATTGCAGTTTAATGAGCATTGTGGCTAGTTAAGAGCCTACAAACTAGATTGTATTCCACCAAACACTTATACTGACATTTTACACGTTCTTAAGGAGTCCTCAAAAAGCCTGCCCAACAAACTTAGAAGAACGTTACTCATATTTGGCAGACTTTAATGTTAATTGCTTTTTTAAAGAAAGTAGAACACAATGAACTAATAAGTTATAAAGGTTGTAGATGCTCGATTGTAACTTTAAGTGCAGACATAATTTATTTCATGTTTTCTACACCATTGTTACTAGAATTTGCTATTTTGTGAAATTGACCACTGCTTTTGAATTTCCTATTCCAATAAGAACATACCTCTAACTAGTAAGAAAAAAACAATTTTTTAAAGTACATGCATGTTTTACTTTCTGCTTTCTGATGTCCTGGACAATTGTGTAAATATTCTGTATGCATAGAGTGGGATAAATATTTTCTTTTAAAAATTTGTAGTAAAGTGTCTTGTGAGAAGGAGGAAAGAAACAGCAATATTTTCCTCCTAGCCATTAGACTCATACGTTTGGATTTTCATGATTGTTACAAAGTATAATAATGAATTTGTCTAAAAGACACCTGTATGGTAGGTAAAGACCTCAGTTATCTGCCTCTCCTGCTATCTGAACAGAAAAAGAGATGAAACAAGATTTAGTGTATGTCATACTGATTAATGTGAAAAACGTAACTTTTAAAACACTTATTTACAAACTGAAGGTACTACTAAATAGCCTGAACCATATTAAATGGTTATCATTTTAGTTTGGTTCTTTCTGAAACATGTAAAATTAATGCATCACACTGGAGAGGGTGTGGAGCAGAGGAAGAAAGAGGTTTTAGCTGCATTTCCTCTCACCCCGCCGTCCCCTCATAACCTCAGCACAGTCTTTTTAGAGGAAAAACAGTTCTGGAGGCTGTGCGGGCAGAGGGAATTAGAGTGTCTACAGTATATGATACTTCAGAAAATATACATGTATGTACAATTTTTAATATATGTTGCTATTGGTAAGAGACTGGCATTTCCCACACAGGAGATTTCAGCAAAAAAGGTAATTACTTCTGAAAATGTTTGGCATCCAATTTGTGCTTCTTTTGTACACACTTCTTTTGTGCTGACTAAGTCCTAGGGTAAGGAAAAAGAAGGTCAAATTTATTCAAGTTTTATATTTTTCTTCTAACATTAATTTTACTTTTATAATTTAGATCTCTCACTTAGAACCAATTAGTTCTAAATGGGTTTAGATCTGTTCACTGTTGTGTCCTGACCCAATTTGTCTCATTTGAGAAAGCTTTATTCAGCACTTCTGCTAGGCCACCTGGTGTGCGCAAGGGAAAAATTCAAGTAAAAATGAGGTATGCTCCAGGTGTAAGGAACCTGGGCTACTGGAGGAGAAATACTGACCACAATCCACAAAGTCACAGAGAACAGGAGGCTACCTTGCTCTCCTCCCAATCTAAACAGACACTGTGTCCAAAATTAGTTTTACTTTGTAAGAGTATTTTTGAAAACTGAAAACCCAGATTTAAAATGATTACAGACTTTACAACGAAGATGACCTTGGAAACAAATAGAATCCTGGCTAAACTGGGATGTTTATCCTATTAGAACCCAAGCTAATCAATGAGAAAGAGCTGACTGATACGCCCACTCAGAAGGACATCAGCTGCCCTTCACTGACTGAACCTGAGCCTAAGCGCCTAGAAGCGGGACTGCACAGGGGCTACAAGAGGTAACATACATATAGAGAGAAGGCTGGACAGATGCACGCTTCATCCTGTGCTCATCTCCATGTGTCCACTGGAACCAGTAATGGACAGAGTGGTTACTGAGAGACAGTTTCTAGAGTTTTCAAAATGAGTATTTTCTCTCAAATGTCTATAAATTGAAGGGAAGCTGATGACACCGGGTGCCAACCTGGAGCCCTGTGAACTCCCAAACTTGGTCTCTGCAGAGGACTCCAGGTAGGATACGTTTGTTCGGGTTTTCCAAGAAGAAAGGTATTATTAGGAGAGTGGAAGAAGAGGGGAGTAATATTTACCAAACATTTACCAGGCATCCAGACTGAAGCTCAGTGATGCATAAAATCAAGTGGAATCCAGGTTTAAACTCCAGCACCAAGCCTCATTCATGTTTTTGTTGCACTGACTTAATAATTATAGTCTGCTTATATCCAACACTTAAAATAACAGAAATGCATTTTCTCTATATGTCAGAATTAAGAATCTAAGTAGAATACAACCTTTATTTTTCTATAAAGTATAATATCTCTAATAGAATAAATGAAAACAGAGTAAGTAGAGTAACATAATTATTACAGGGAAGGTCATCAGAGGTACCGTATTCTAGTATATTCCAGACTAGCATAAAACATGAGTTATATTAGTAGTTATAGGTTATTTAATTTGATATATGTTCATATATACAAATAACCACAGACATTTCTCCTATATTTACTCTTTTTTCTTTACTAAATCATCATGTGAGATACGACTATTATCTTGTACAGTGGAGACACCCAGAGAATATTGCCTGAATTCTAACTTGTATAGGAAGCCTCGTGACCTGTGATTTAAAGAGCTGGAAAACTTCAGTTAATACCAGTGCTGGTCACTATTCATATATTAACTTAGTCACCTTCGTATTTCACATTGTCCCAATTTTAAAACTGCCAACTGTAAAATCCAGGTGTTAATTATAAAACAGTTGCTAAGAGCCTTCTCCAGTGAACTCCAAATATATTTTGAGCATTCCACAAGATCTCATATGGAAAATTTTCCAAAGTGTCAAGCGTATGAAATGTTCAATGAAACCAAGTTAGTGATTCCTGGTAACAGTGGGTTAGTAAAAGTAAGATTCCAAATGTGCCTTGACTTCCATGCAAAACAGTTCAGCCATCCAGTCAATGAATGCATGTCTATAGAGTTTTACTTCCTGGGGAAAATTTAATTACAGACACATAACTTTCCTTCCTAGCTCAAGAGCAAAAAGGTGTGCTAAACTTCCTTAAATCATTGATGTTTGTGGGAAGAAAGCACACAAATTTATACAAAGGTTTACATAAAGCAACGTTGTCAAAACTGAGTCTGTGAAATGCGATGGGTTGGCTTTGATTTGAGGACCTTAAAGACCCCTGTGCCCTGGCCCAGAGGTGGGAATACTAAGTGAGGGGACCAGGAGGGTTTGGTTGCAGAAAGGGGGAGGGTCTGGTGAGGAATAAGCAGAGTTGCTGCCACTGACTTGTCTCTTCCCTTGAGGCATGAACTGGAGCCAGTCTAGGCCTGGACTCCCAGTGCTGGGGTCAATTTGTGGGTTCTAAGCTGTGGGTTCTGTGCAGGCTGCTTCCTTTGATTATCTGGAATGGCAGGAGCTGGGGGTGGGGTGGTTCTTTTTGAGTCAAGGGCAGGAGCTGACACTTAACAACAATTAGAGGTTTAAACGTTTGTTATCATTTCCACCTCAATAGTCTGCTTGGATCACAGAGTCCAAGGGGACTGCCCTTGCTACCAACAGGACACTGCAGGTATACCCAGGTATCTTCATGAGTTAGAGAGTTAACCAACACATCTTTCTTTTTACATAAAGTAAGATTCCTCAGGAGAGAAGTGCGTTATTAAATGTGACAACAGTATATCTGCACATTTAATATTCTACCATTCTCTAACAGAGCAATATTTTTATTGCTTCATAAAAGTAGTATTCTTGTCCAGGGAGTATGAGAGTATAGAATAAGCTAGAATGGAATTTTCCATAAATGATGAAATTATTTTTATTCTGGTGTAGTAAATATTGAACCAACATTCTGACAGAGTAAATTAATCTCCTAAGATGCATAAATTGTTGAGAGCTTATTGATTCACTGAGAAATAGTTATCTTTGGGAGAATAAACCAACCCAATTTAGTTTGTGAGCGACAGATGGTATACAGGAACCCAATACAAAAAGTACTGTTTTGATGGAAATAGTTTTGCTTTTTTTGGAAAAAACACTCTTAAATCTTTGTTCTAGACAAAAAACTGGAGACATGTGGATGTATAAATAACATGTAAATGCAGCTAAGCTGTATCTGGTTTTCTTTATAAAATATTGGTTTACAAGCTATTTTAAATTTTAAATGGTTTTAAACTTCAAAGAGTTCTACTACCAGTCATTTAAATCAGCAGACAATAAAATGAATGCAATTATACATATATAAGAAAACAACAGAAAGCAGACTCTTAAATATTGATAGCCCTTTCAGAATGATGATGTAATTTTAATGCTTTTGAAAGTATTTTTCAATGTGAGCAATTATGCTTTAGCAATTGTATAAGAAAAAACTATTTTGACAAATGATAAGAAGACATAATATGTATATGACAAACAGGGATAAAAAAGCACATTGTAAAACAAAATATTCCATATATTCCGTAAGATTTCAATTTTGTTCCGGTGTTTGCAGGTGTGCCGGGCAGGGGTGAGAAAGGATGGTGTTTATGTTTATTTGTGAGTATATATGTATAAAAATGGAAAAAAGGAAACAAAAACATAGATCACAATACTGCCAATCAAGGCGTAATTTTAATTTTTTTCTTTGTGTTTCCAGTTGTTTCAAGGAATCTCTAATATTACTTTTATAATATAAATGCCATTGACATAGTTTTAAAGCATCATATAGTTTAGTTAAACATTGAGAATGAATCTGTCTTGCTAAATTACTAAGTCCCCAGATTATTTTAATTAGAGCCGATGAAAATGTCCTCAGTTCAGTTCAATCCAGTCCCTCAGTCATGTCCGACTTCTTTGCGACCCCGTGGACTACAGCACGCCAGGCTTCCCTGTCCATCACCAACTCCTGGAGCTTACTCAGACTCATGTCCATTGAGTCGGTGATGCCATCCAACCATCTCATCCTCTGTCCCACTTCATCTAAAATTCTTCTGCCATCTTGTGTAATGAATATTGATAACTGTTGTCAAGTAATATTAAAAAGTTTAAAATGTATGAATATTTCTGCCCATAAAATTATAAAAATTGTTTCATTTCCTAGCAAATGTGTAATTGAAATATCTGATAGAAAGGAGATTTGATTTAAATGTACATGATTTTAATGTGCTCTCCCTCCAAGCAGTGGGATTCCATGTTTATTTTTATCGGCTACTAAATTCTGTTTATTAGTATAAAAAATATTTGGCAATGCATAAAGAAAAGACAATTAAAAAGAAAAATCTAAACCCTTGAATAGCAAACATGAAGATCTGGCTTAGAACTTAATAAGATTTTTTTCCCAAATATTGTTTTTTCTATGGCATACCTAAATCTTTTGTACAGTAGCATGCATGTACACAATTCTGAGTTGAAACTCATAGCAAGGGAATCTTATAAACAAAGAAAAGGGTAAATTTAACCAAACTCTAAACAAAACATGTTTTGCACAGAGCAATAGAGCAAATGCAAAGACCAAAAGCTGCTAATGATAGAATGGCATCAGGTAACCTCAAACATGTTATTTTCTCATTTGTTTTAATAATTTTTCTAAGCAATGCATTCAAGTTGTTTAATGAGACAATGAATTCAAAGTGAAATCACCCATAATTTTGAGTAATAGAGGAATTGATTACATTCGTCTTCCCCTAGCCTCTCGAATGGAGAAGGCAATGGCACCCCACTCCAGTACTCTTGCCTGGAAAATCCCATGGATGGAGGATCCTGGTAGGCTACAGTCCATGGGGTCGCTGAGGGTCGGACACAACTGAGCGACTTCACTTTCACTTTTCACTTTCATGCATTGGAGAAGGAAATGGCAACCCACTCCAGTGTTCTTGCCTGGAGAATCCCAGGGATGGGGGAGCCTGGTGGGCTGCCGTCTATGGGGTCGCACAGAGTCAGACACGACTGAAGTGACTTAGCAGCAGCAGCAGCCTCTCAAAACTATGACTTGGTTGTGTACCAAAATGAACTTAACAGTTTAGACATATCTTAGTCAAATGCCAGTAAAATTATCATGATGTATTGACTTCAGTTGTCCTTGACAGTGGTATTTCTACACTTGATCTTAGCCAACGGCCAAGAAGCAGTAACAGTGGTATTTCTAAGTAAAAGACTGAAACTATACCATAATAATAATCTGGTTTGGTTTTCTTAAACAGTCACATCCATTTGTAGGCTATTATTTTTACTGTAGCTAAGCAATGCCCTTACTGTCATAAATTCCCCCAAATGCATCTCAAATCTCACTTAGTGTTTGAACAATAAACACAGGATATCAGGTAGGCATTGGAATTTAGCATATGCATTGTTTTAAGACCATAAGAATTAAAAGGGGACCTGCAAGACATACAGTGGAAAAAGTTAAACTGATCTAGTCAATAAGAAGGATAGTCAGATTAATGTTGCATGAGGGGTAACAAGCACAGCCACCTCACCATTAGATAGATTTGAACACCATTTCAAGTTTGCGTACACTGTGTCTCTAGGTCAAAGGTTATGGTCCCTAATACTCCACTGCTAGCCAGGGTGTGTATACTCACCTAGCGAAAGCTGACTGACTGGACCACTTGAGGGATTGAGTATATTTGTAACATGCTGTTTATCTTTGAGTGGTAGTTTTCAAATTTAACAACAAGGACTTTATATCTATAGTCTCTCTTTTTGCAAAATGTTTCTGTTGTCTACAGGAAGGCAAGAGTCTCTTGTCTTGGCTGCCATCTGCCTGGAAACAGACCTGCTCCGTTTGGATTTTGGGTAAGAATTCATATTAAAACATTGATGCTAAATGCATAAAAACATTTAGATAAAGATTACTAATTTACTTTAAAAAAACATTTACATCTAAGTTCTGCACTAAAAGTAATTTAGGGGATTTTAATACTTGCTCCTGCTTTATAAATTATATGGCAGACTATTTTATTTTTTTGATAACTGCAGAACTAAATTAGATAAAGTACTCTGGGAACTGAAAAACTCCATGTGTCTTGGCAGTTCCCCACTAATGGCTTTTGGCAAATTATCAGTGGGTGCTAAAAGTGTATGTAGGTGAAGATATTACGGGAAGAGGAATATTTACGTAGACTCAAAATCTCAACAGATTACTTATTAGTTATGGAAAGGCAAATAAGCAGCTTTTCAGCTGAAATGTAAAGTTCAGCGTTATTCCCACAGGTGACAAATCC
Source organism: Bos mutus (assembly GCF_027580195.1). Taxonomy (NCBI): domain Eukaryota; kingdom Metazoa; phylum Chordata; class Mammalia; order Artiodactyla; family Bovidae; genus Bos; species Bos mutus. The sequence continues at coordinate 41,144,658 of NC_091643.1, read as the reverse complement.
AGTGCTTCCTGCAGTGATGGGCTGAGTAGGATGGTGACATAAACGCTGAGCATTTCGGCACTTCCCAGCCCCCAATTAGCTAAGGATGTAATCAGACAAACCCTAACTGAGTCACAGTCTATAAAAATAACTGGTCTTTAATCTTCACATGAAAGAGACAGAAAGACTGTCTCCTATGAAGGGAGATGAAGAAGATGGAAACCGTAAGGCTGACCTGGATTCTGGAGAAAAATGAATGACAGCTGTGAGATGATTGGAAAATTCTGAATTAGATCTGTAAAGTAGGTAATAGAACTGAATCAGTGTTAATATCCTGATTTAAATAATTAATTAGATGGTGGTTATGAAATACAAATCCTTGTTTTCTGTCTTTAACATTTCAGGAAAATAGAACAAATGATTAAGTAAATTTGATAAAACATTACTTGGTCAATCTTGGTGAAGGATACGTGGACATGTGCAACACTTGTAAGTCTGAAATAATTTCAAAATGAAAATGTGCATCAAATTGCTCTATAGTTGTAGTTGTTGTTACTGTTTCTTTCAGAGAGAAGGCAAATTGGGAAAAATCAAATCTGTGCCCTGGATAGTTAACTTTTGTATGTAGACTGCCTTTTTTGTTGAAGTATGGCTTCTGTATGGAGAAGGCAATGGCACCCCACTCCAGTACTCTTGCCTGGAAAACCTCATGGACGGAGGAGCCTGGTGGGCTATAGTCCATAGGGTCGCTAGGAGTCAGACGACTGAGCGACTTCACTTTCACTTTTCACTTTCATGCATTGGAGGAGGAGATGGCAACCCACTCCAGTGTTCTTGCCTGGAGAATCCCAGGGATGGTGGAGCCTGGTGGGCTGCCGTCTATGGGGTCGCACAGAGTCGGACATGACTGAAGCGACTTAGCAGCAGCAGCAGCAGCAGCAGCAGCAGTAGCATGGCTTCTGTAACAAACAGGATTGGATGTCGGGTTGGGCAAGAAGTTTTTCCTGTAAGATGGTACAGAAAAACCCAAAAAGAACTTCTTGGCCACCGCAATGTTTCTGTCTGCAGATTGACAGCTGAGTGAGGGATCCTGCTCTGTAGTCAATGGATACAAAACAAAAGCCTTTCTGTTTTCTGAGTTTTTTTTTTTTTAATACCACCCCTAGTAACTTACACTATTGTCAGATCACTTTCACTTTTATATTAGGCAGAGTCTGAATTTTAATCAGAGCACATATATTCAAGCAAGTGAAAACGTGCAAATTTTAAAATATTTTGTGTGTGAATTCTCATGAATGTCAACAGATTCACTGAGATTTTTCCTATAAAACTGGTGGGTTTTTGGAGGGAGTGTTAAATAAATCTATGTTAAAAATGCATTAGGGCATTTGTATCTGAGATGCAATATCAAGGTGATATACTCTGTTTACTGTTGATTTTTTTCCCCAAGTTTCATTAAAAACAACTTTCTCCACATTGGCTACGTCTTTGACAGTCGGTCTGGATTCAGTTTTCCCCACTCCCTGATTTTCACTTTCTAACTTTGCAACATTATAATGCTAACAAAAAAAAATAATAATAATTCTAGTGACACCTTTACACATAGATCAAATCTGAAGGGTGAACCTTCCAGGATATTTGAAAGCTCTACACTCCCTCATCACCAAATGTCTAATTTGAGACTCAGAAAACACGAAGCAGCTTGTTTAAACCAGCCAAACTAAATATTTACAAATGATAGCCAATGTGAAGAAAAATCTTCACTAATCTATGATAAAAGGCCAAAAGCTAACTACTTGGTTTAGGGAACTTCGTTTACTAATAAAAGATGAATATAATCAGAAATGTGTGTGTGCTCTGTTGCTAAGTTGTGTCTGACTCTTTACAACCGGATGAACCGTAGACCGCCAGGCTCCTCTGTTCATGGGATTTTCCAGGCAAGAATAC